>NW_027362764.1:675226184-675709624 GCF_046119375.1 Phyllobates terribilis | reverse complement strand
GACAGAGCTGAGCAAAGCGAAAACCGCAGACGCGGCAGACAGAGCTGAGCAAAGCGAAAACCGCAGACGCGGCGGACAGAGCTGAGCAATGCGAAAACCGCAGACGCGGCGGACAGAGCTGAGCAAAGCGAAAACCGCAGACGCGGCGGACAGAGCTGAGCAAAGCGAAAACCGCAGACGCGGCGGACAGAGCTGAGCAAAGCGAAAACCGCAGACGCGGCGGACAGAGCTGAGCAATGCGAAAACCGCAGACGCGGCGGACAGAGCTGAGCAAAGCGAAAACCACAGACGCGGCGGACAGAGCTGAGCAAAGCGAAAAGCGCAGACGCGGCGGACAGAGCTGAGCAATGCGAAAACCGCAGACGCGGCGGACAGAGCTGAGCAAAGCGAAAACCGCAGACGCGGCGGACAGAACTGAGCAAAGCGAAAACCGCAGACGCGGCGGACAGAGCTGAGCAAAGCGAAAACCGCAGACGCGGCGGACAGAGCTGAGCAAAGCGAAAACCGCAGACGCGGCGGACAGAGCTGAGCAAAGCGAAAACCGCAGACGAGGCGGACAGAGCTGAGCAAAGCGAAAATCGCAGACGCGGCGGACAGAGCTGAGCAAAGCGAAAATCGCAGACGCGGCGGACAGAGCTGAGCAAAGCGAAAACCGCAGACGCGGCGGACAGACCTGAGCAAAGCGAAAACCGCAGACGCGGCGGACAGAGCTGAGCAAAGCGAAAACCACAGACGCGGCGGACAGAGCTGAGCAAAGCGAAAACCACAGACGCGGCGGACAGAGCTGAGCAAAGCGAAAAGCGCAGACGCGGCGGACAGAGATTAGCAAAGCGAAAACCGCAGACGCGGCGGACAGAGCTGAGCAAAGCGAAAACCGCAGACGAGGCGGACAGAGCTGAGCAATGCGAAAACCGCAGACGCGGCGGACAGAGCTGAGCAAAGCGAAAACCACAGACGCGGCGGACAGAGCTGAGCAAAGCGAAAAGCGCAGACGCGGCGGACAGAGATTAGCAAAGCGAAAACCGCAGACGCGGCGGACAGAGCTGAGCAAAGCGAAAACCGCAGACGCGGCAGACAGAGCTGAGCAAAGCGAAAACCGCAGACGCGGCGGACAGAGCTGAGCAAAGCGAAAACCGCAGACGCGGCGGACAGAGCTGAGCAAAGCGAAAATCGCAGACGCGGCGGACAGAGCTGAGCAAAGCGAAAACCGCAGACGCGGCGGACAGAGCTGAGCAAAGCGAAAACCGCAGACGCGGCGGACAGAGCTGAGCAAAGCGAAAACCGCAGACGCGGCGGACAGAGCTGAGCAATGCGAAAACCGCAGACGCGGCGGACAGAGCTGAGCAAAGCGAAAACCGCAGACGCGGCGGACAGAGCTGAGCAAAGCGAAAAGCGCAGACGCGGCGGACAGAGATTAGCAAAGCGAAAACCGCAGACGCGGCGGACAGAGCTGAGCAAAGCGAAAACCGCAGACGAGGCGGACAGAGCTGAGCAAAGCGAAAACCGCAGACGCGGCAGACAGAGCTGAGCAAAGCGAAAACCGCAGACGCGGCGGACAGAGCTGAGCAATGCGAAAACCGCAGACGCGGCGGACAGAGCTGAGCAAAGCGAAAACCGCAGACGCGGCGGACAGAGCTGAGCAAAGCGAAAACCGCAGACGCGGCGGACAGAGCTGAGCAAAGCGAAAACCGCAGACGCGGCGGACAGAGCTGAGCAATGCGAAAACCGCAGACGCGGCGGACAGAGCTGAGCAAAGCGAAAACCACAGACGCGGCGGACAGAGCTGAGCAAAGCGAAAAGCGCAGACGCGGCGGACAGAGATTAGCAAAGCGAAAACCGCAGACGCGGCGGACAGAGCTGAGCAAAGCGAAAACCGCAGACGAGGCGGACAGAGCTGAGCAAAGCGAAAACCGCAGACGCGGCAGACAGAGCTGAGCAAAGCGAAAACCGCAGACGCGGCAGACAGAGCTGAGCAAAGCGAAAACCGCAGACGCGGCGGACAGAGCTGAGCAATGCGAAAACCGCAGACGCGGCGGACAGAGCTGAGCAAAGCGAAAACCGCAGACGCGGCGGACAGAGCTGAGCAAAGCGAAAACCGCAGACGCGGCGGACAGAGCTGAGCAAAGCGAAAACCGCAGACGCGGCGGACAGAGCTGAGCAAAGCGAAAACCGCAGACGCGGCGGACAGAGCTGAGCAAAGCGAAAACCGCAGACGAGGCGGACAGAGCTGAGCAAAGCGAAAACCGCAGACGCGGCAGACAGAGCTGAGCAAAGCGAAAACCGCAGACGCGGCGGACAGAGCTGAGCAAAGCGAAAACCGCAGACGCGGCGGACAGAGCTGAGCAATGCGAAAACCGCAGACGCGGCGGACAGAGCTGAGCAAAGCGAAAACCGCAGACGCGGCGGACAGAGCTGAGCAAAGCTAAAACCGCAGACGCGGCGGACAGAGCTGAGCAAAGCGAAAACCGCAGACGCGGGGCGGACAGAGCAGAGCAAAGCGAAAACCGCAGACGCGGCGGACAGAGCAGAGCAAAGCGAAAACCGCAGACGCGGCGGACAGAGCTGAGCAAAGCGAAAACCGCAGACGCGGCGGACAGAGCTGAGCAAAGCGAAAACCGCAGACGAGGCGGACAGAGCTGAGCAAAGCGAAAACCGCAGACGCGGCAGACAGAGCTGAGCAAAGCGAAAACCGCAGACGCGGCGGACAGAGCTGAGCAATGCGAAAACCGCAGACGCGGCGGACAGAGCTGAGCAAAGCGAAAACCGCAGACGCGGCGGACAGAGCTGAGCAAAGCGAAAACCGCAGACGCGGCGGACAGAGCTGAGCAAAGCGAAAAGCGCAGACGCGGCGGACAGAGATTAGCAAAGCGAAAACCGCAGACGCGGCGGACAGAGCTGAGCAAAGCGAAAACCGCAGACGCGGCAGACAGAGCTGAGCAAAGCGAAAACCGCAGACGCGGCGGACAGAGCTGAGCAAAGCGAAAACCGCAGACGCGGCGGACAGAGCTGAGCAAAGCGAAAATCGCAGACGCGGCGGACAGAGCTGAGCAAAGCGAAAACCGCAGACGCGGCGGACAGAGCTGAGCAAAGCGAAAAGCGCAGACGCGGCGGACAGAGATTAGCAAAGCGAAAACCGCAGACGCGGCGGACAGAGCTGAGCAAAGCGAAAACCGCAGACGCGGCAGACAGAGCTGAGCAAAGCGAAAACCGCAGACGCGGCGGACAGAGCTGAGCAAAGCGAAAACCGCAGACGCGGCGGACAGAGCTGAGCAAAGCGAAAATCGCAGACGCGGCGGACAGAGCTGAGCAAAGCGAAAACCGCAGACGCGGCGGACAGAGCTGAGCAAAGCGAAAACCGCAGACGCGGCGGACAGAGCTGAGCAAAGCGAAAACCGCAGACGCGGCGGACAGAGCTGAGCAATGCGAAAACCGCAGACGCGGCGGACAGAGCTGAGCAAAGCGAAAACCACAGACGCGGCGGACAGAGCTGAGCAAAGCGAAAAGC
Source organism: Phyllobates terribilis (assembly GCF_046119375.1). Classification (NCBI taxonomy): domain Eukaryota; kingdom Metazoa; phylum Chordata; class Amphibia; order Anura; family Dendrobatidae; genus Phyllobates; species Phyllobates terribilis. The sequence goes on along the minus strand of NW_027362764.1, from coordinate 675,706,119 downwards.
GCAGACGCGGCGGACAGAGATTAGCAAAGCGAAAACCGCAGACGCGGCGGACAGAGCTGAGCAAAGCGAAAACCGCAGACGAGGCGGACAGAGCTGAGCAAAGCGAAAACCGCAGACGCGGCAGACAGAGCTGAGCAAAGCGAAAACCGCAGACGCGGCGGACAGAGCTGAGCAATGCGAAAACCGCAGACGCGGCGGACAGAGCTGAGCAAAGCGAAAACCGCAGACGCGGCGGACAGAGCTGAGCAAAGCGAAAACCGCAGACGCGGCGGACAGAGCTGAGCAAAGCGAAAACCGCAGACGCGGCGGACAGAGCTGAGCAATGCGAAAACCGCAGACGCGGCGGACAGAGCTGAGCAAAGCGAAAACCACAGACGCGGCGGACAGAGCTGAGCAAAGCGAAAAGCGCAGACGCGGCGGACAGAGCTGAGCAATGCGAAAACCGCAGACGCGGCGGACAGAGCTGAGCAAAGCGAAAACCGCAGACGCGGCGGACAGAGCTGAGCAAAGCGAAAACCGCAGACGCGGCGGACAGAGCTGAGCAAAGCGAAAACCGCAGACGCGGCGGACAGAGCTGAGCAAAGCGAAAACCGCAGACGCGGCGGACAGAGCTGAGCAAAGCGAAAACCGCAGACGAGGCGGACAGAGCTGAGCAAAGCGAAAATCGCAGACGCGGCGGACAGAGCTGAGCAAAGCGAAAATCGCAGACGCGGCGGACAGAGCTGAGCAAAGCGAAAACCGCAGACGCGGCGGACAGACCTGAGCAAAGCGAAAACCGCAGACGCGGCGGACAGAGCTGAGCAAAGCGAAAACCACAGACGCGGCGGACAGAGCTGAGCAAAGCGAAAACCACAGACGCGGCGGACAGAGCTGAGCAAAGCGAAAAGCGCAGACGCGGCGGACAGAGATTAGCAAAGCGAAAACCGCAGACGCGGCGGACAGAGCTGAGCAAAGCGAAAACCGCAGACGAGGCGGACAGAGCTGAGCAATGCGAAAACCGCAGACGCGGCGGACAGAGCTGAGCAAAGCGAAAACCACAGACGCGGCGGACAGAGCTGAGCAAAGCGAAAAGCGCAGACGCGGCGGACAGAGATTAGCAAAGCGAAAACCGCAGACGCGGCGGACAGAGCTGAGCAAAGCGAAAACCGCAGACGCGGCAGACAGAGCTGAGCAAAGCGAAAACCGCAGACGCGGCGGACAGAGCTGAGCAAAGCGAAAACCGCAGACGCGGCGGACAGAGCTGAGCAAAGCGAAAATCGCAGACGCGGCGGACAGAGCTGAGCAAAGCGAAAACCGCAGACGCGGCGGACAGAGCTGAGCAAAGCGAAAACCGCAGACGCGGCGGACAGAGCTGAGCAAAGCGAAAACCGCAGACGCGGCGGACAGAGCTGAGCAATGCGAAAACCGCAGACGCGGCGGACAGAGCTGAGCAAAGCGAAAACCGCAGACGCGGCGGACAGAGCTGAGCAAAGCGAAAAGCGCAGACGCGGCGGACAGAGATTAGCAAAGCGAAAACCGCAGACGCGGCGGACAGAGCTGAGCAAAGCGAAAACCGCAGACGAGGCGGACAGAGCTGAGCAAAGCGAAAACCGCAGACGCGGCAGACAGAGCTGAGCAAAGCGAAAACCGCAGACGCGGCGGACAGAGCTGAGCAATGCGAAAACCGCAGACGCGGCGGACAGAGCTGAGCAAAGCGAAAACCGCAGACGCGGCGGACAGAGCTGAGCAAAGCGAAAACCGCAGACGCGGCGGACAGAGCTGAGCAAAGCGAAAACCGCAGACGCGGCGGACAGAGCTGAGCAATGCGAAAACCGCAGACGCGGCGGACAGAGCTGAGCAAAGCGAAAACCACAGACGCGGCGGACAGAGCTGAGCAAAGCGAAAAGCGCAGACGCGGCGGACAGAGATTAGCAAAGCGAAAACCGCAGACGCGGCGGACAGAGCTGAGCAAAGCGAAAACCGCAGACGAGGCGGACAGAGCTGAGCAAAGCGAAAACCGCAGACGCGGCAGACAGAGCTGAGCAAAGCGAAAACCGCAGACGCGGCAGACAGAGCTGAGCAAAGCGAAAACCGCAGACGAGGCGGACAGAGCTGAGCAATGCGAAAACCGCAGACGCGGCGGACAGAGCTGAGCAAAGCGAAAACCGCAGACGCGGCGGACAGAGCTGAGCAAAGCGAAAACCGCAGACGCGGCGGACAGAGCTGAGCAAAGCGAAAACCGCAGACGCGGCGGACAGAGCTGAGCAAAGCGAAAACCGCAGACGCGGCGGACAGAGCTGAGCAAAGCGAAAACCGCAGACGAGGCGGACAGAGCTGAGCAAAGCGAAAACCGCAGACGCGGCAGACAGAGCTGAGCAAAGCGAAAACCGCAGACGCGGCGGACAGAGCTGAGCAAAGCGAAAACCGCAGACGCGGCGGACAGAGCTGAGCAATGCGAAAACCGCAGACGCGGCGGACAGAGCTTAGCAAAGCGAAAACCGCAGACGCGGCGGACAGAGCTGAGCAAAGCTAAAACCGCAGACGCGGCGGACAGAGCTGAGCAAAGCGAAAACCGCAGACGCGGGGCGGACAGAGCAGAGCAAAGCGAAAACCGCAGACGCGGCGGACAGAGCAGAGCAAAGCGAAAACCGCAGACGCGGCGGACAGAGCTGAGCAAAGCGAAAACCGCAGACGCGGCGGACAGAGCTGAGCAAAGCGAAAACCGCAGACGCGGCGGACAGAGCTGAGCAAAGCGAAAACCGCAGATGCGGCGGACAGAGCTGAGCAAAGCGAAAACCGCAGACGCGGCGGACAGAGCTGAGCAAAGCGAAAACCGCAGACTCGGCGGACAGAGCTGAGCAAAGCGAAAACCGCAGATGCGGCGGACAGAGCTGAGCAAAGCGAAAACCGCAGACGCGGCGGACAGAGCTGAGCAAAGCGAAAACCGCAAACGCGGCGGACAGAGCAGAGCAAAGCGAAAACCGCAGACGCGTCGGACAGAGCTTAGCAAAGCAAAAACCGCAGACGCGACGGACAGAGCTGAGCAAAGCGAAAACCGCAGACGCGGCGGACAGAGCTGAGCAAAGCGAAAACCGCAGATGCGGCGGACAGAGCTGAGCAAAGCGAAAACCGCAGACGCGGCGGACAGAGCATAGCAAAGCGAAAACCGCAAACGCGGCGGACAGAGCAGAGCAAAGCGAAAACCACAGACGCGTCGGACAGAGCTTAGCAAAGCGAAAACCGCAGACGCGGCGGACAGAGCTGAGCAAAGCGAAAACCGCAGACGCGGCAGACAGAGGTGAGCAAAGCGAAAACCGCAGACGCGACGGACAGAGCTGAGCAAAGTGAAAACCGCAGACGCGGCGGACAGAGCTGAGCAAAGCGAAAACCGCAGACGCAGCGGACAGAGCTGAGCAAAGTGAAAACCGCAGACGCGGCGGACAGAGCTGAGCAAAGCGAAAACCGCAGACGCGGCGGACAGAGATGAGCAAAGCGAAAACCGCAGACGCGGCGGACAGAGCTGAGCAAAGAGAAAACCGCAGACGCGGTGGACAGAGCTGAGCAAAGCGAAAACCGCAGACGCGGGGCGGACAGAGCAGAGCAAAGCGAAAACCGCAAACGCGGCGGACAGAGCAGAGCAAAGCGAAAACCGCAGACGCGGCGGACAGAGCTGAGCAAAGCAAAAACCGCAGACGCGACGGACAGAGCTGAGCAAAGCGAAAACCGCAGACGCGGCGGACAGAGCTGAGCAAAGCGAAAACCGCAGACGCGGCGGACAGAGCTGAGCAAAGCGAAAACCGCAGACGCGGCGGACAGAGCTGAGCAAAGTGAAAACCGCAGACGCGGCGGACAGAGCTGAACAAAGCGAAAACCGCAGACGCGGAGGACAGAGCTGAGCAAAGCGAAAACCGCAGACGCGGGGCGGACAGAGCAGAGCAAAGCGAAAACCGCAGACGCGGCGGACAGAGCAGAGCAAAGCGAAAACCGCAGACGCGACGGACAGAACAGAGCAAAGCGAAAACCGCAGACGCGGCGGACAGAGCTGAGCAAAGCGAAAACCGCAGACGCGGGGCGGACAGAGCAGAGCAAAGCGAAAACCGCAGACGCGGTGGACAGAGCTGAGCAAAGCGAAAACCGCAGACGCGACGGACAGAACAGAGCAAAGCGAAAACCGCAGACGCGGCGGACAGAGCTGAGCAAAGCGAAAACCGCAGACGCGGCGGACAGAGCAGAGCAAAGTGAAAACCGCAGACGCGGCGGACAGAGCTGAGCAAAGCGAAAACCGCAGACGCGGCGGAGAGAGCAGAGCAAAGCGAAAACCGCAGACGCGGCGGACAGAGCTGAGCAAAGCGAAAACCGCAGACGCGGCGGACAGAGCTGAGCAAAGCGAAAACCGCAGACGCGGCGGACAGAGCTGAGCAAAGCGAAAACCGCAGACGCGGCGGACAGAGCTGAGCAAAGCGAAAACCGCAGACGCGGCGGAAAGAGCTGAGCAAAGCGAAAACCGCAGACGCGGCGGACAGAGCAGAGCAAAGCGAAAACCGCAGACGCGACGGACAGAGCTGAGCAAAGCGAAAACCGCAGACGCGGCGGACAGAGCCGAGCAAAGCGAAAACCGCAGACGCGGCGGACAGAGCCGAGCAAAGCGATAACCGCAGACGCGGGGCGGACAGAGCTGAGCAAAGCGAAAACCGCAGACGCGGCGGACAGAGCTGAGCAAAGCGAAAACCGCAGACGCGGCGGACAGAGCTGAGCACAGCGAAAACCGCAGACGCGGCGGACAGAGCTGAGCACAGCGAAAACCGCAGACGCGGCGGACAGAGCTGAGCAAAGCGAAAACCGCAGACGCGGCGGACAGAGCTGAGCAAAGCGAAAACCGCAGACGCGGCGGACAGAGCTGAGCAAAGCGAAAACCGCAGAGGCGGCGGACAGAGCTGAGCAAAGCGAAAACCGCAGAGGCGGCGGACAGAGCTGAGCAAAGCGAAAACCGCAGACGCGGCGGACAGAGATGAGCAAAGCGAAAACCGCAGACGCGGCGGACAGAGCTGAGCAAAGAGAAAACCGCAGACGCGGTGGACAGAGCTGAGCAAAGCGAAAACCGCAGACGCGGGGCGGACAGAGCAGAGCAAAGCGAAAACCGCAAACGCGGCGGACAGAGCAGAGCAAAGCGAAAACCGCAGACGCGGCGGACAGAGCTGAGCAAAGCAAAAACCGCAGACGCGACGGACAGAGCTGAGCAAAGCGAAAACCGCAGACGCGGCGGACAGAGCTGAGCAAAGCGAAAACCGCAGACGCGGCGGACAGAGCTGAGCAAAGCGAAAACCGCAGACGCGGCGGACAGAGCTGAGCAAAGCGAAAACCGCAGACGCGGCGGACAGAGCTGAACAAAGCGAAAACCGCAGACGCGGAGGACAGAGCTGAGCAAAGCGAAAACCGCAGACGCGGGGCGGAGAGAGCAGAGCAAAGCGAAAACCGCAGACGCGGCGGACAGAGCAGAGCAAAGCGAAAACCGCAGACGCGGTGGACAGAGCTGAGCAAAGCGAAAACCGCAGACGCGACGGACAGAGCAGAGCAAAGCGAAAACCGCAGACGCGGCGGACAGAGCTGAGCAAAGCGAAAACCGCAGACGCGGCGGACAGAGAAGAGGAAAGGGAAAACCGCAGACGCGGCGGACAGAGCTGAGCAAAGCGAAAACCGCAGACGCGGCGGACAGAGCAGAGCAAAGCGAAAACCGCAGACGCGGCGGACAGAGCTGAGCAAAGCGAAAACCGCAGAGGCGGCGGACAGAGCTGAGCAAAGCAAAAACCGCAGACGCGGCGGACAGAGCTGAGCAAAGCGAAAACCGCAGACGCGGCGGACAGAGCTGAGCAAAGCGAAAACCGCAGACGCGGCGGACAGAGCTGAGCAAAGCGAAAACCGCAGACGCGGCGGAAAGAGCTGAGCAAAGCGAAAACCGCAGACGCGGCGGACAGAGCTGAGCAAAGAGAAAACCGCAGACGCGGTGGACAGAGCTGAGCAAAGCGAAAACCGCAGACGCGGGGCGGACAGAGCAGAGCAAAGCGAAAACCGCAAACGCGGCGGACAGAGCAGAGCAAAGCGAAAACCGCAGACGCGGCGGACAGAGCTGAGCAAAGCAAAAACCGCAGACGCGACGGACAGAGCTGAGCAAAGCGAAAACCGCAGACGCGGCGGACAGAGCTGAGCAAAGCGAAAACCGCAGACGCGGCGGACAGAGCTGAGCAAAGCGAAAACCGCAGACGCGGCGGACAGAGCTGAGCAAAGCGAAAACCGCAGACGCGGCGGACAGAGCTGAACAAAGCGAAAACCGCAGACGCGGAGGACAGAGCTGAGCAAAGCGAAAACCGCAGACGCGGGGCGGAGAGAGCAGAGCAAAGCGAAAACCGCAGACGCGGCGGACAGAGCAGAGCAAAGCGAAAACCGCAGACGCGGTGGACAGAGCTGAGCAAAGCGAAAACCGCAGACGCGACGGACAGAGCAGAGCAAAGCGAAAACCGCAGACGCGGCGGACAGAGCTGAGCAAAGCGAAAACCGCAGACGCGGCGGACAGAGAAGAGGAAAGGGAAAACCGCAGACGCGGCGGACAGAGCTGAGCAAAGCGAAAACCGCAGACGCGGCGGACAGAGCAGAGCAAAGCGAAAACCGCAGACGCGGCGGACAGAGCTGAGCAAAGCGAAAACCGCAGAGGCGGCGGACAGAGCTGAGCAAAGCAAAAACCGCAGACGCGGCGGACAGAGCTGAGCAAAGCGAAAACCGCAGACGCGGCGGACAGAGCTGAGCAAAGCGAAAACCGCAGACGCGGCGGACAGAGCTGAGCAAAGCGAAAACCGCAGACGCGGCGGAAAGAGCTGAGCAAAGCGAAAACCGCAGACGCGGCGGACAGAGCAGAGCAAAGCGAAAACCGCAGACGCGACGGACAGAGCTGAGCAAAGCGAAAACCGCAGACGCGGCGGACAGAGCCGAGCAAAGCGAAAACCGCAGACGCGGCGGACAGAGCCGAGCAAAGCGATAACCGCAGACGCTGGGCGGACAGAGCTGAGCAAAGCGAAAACCGCAGACGCGGCGGACAGAGCTGAGCAAAGCGAAAACCGCAGACGCGGCGGACAGAGCTGAGCAAAGCGAAAACCGCAGACGCGGCGGACAGAGCTGAGCAAAGCGAAAACCGCAGAGGCGGCGGACAGAGCTGAGCAAAGCGAAAACCGCAGAGGCGGCGGACAGAGCTGAGCAAAGCGAAAACCGCAGACGCGGCGGACAGAGCTGAGTAAAGCGAAAACCGCAGACGCGGCGGACAGAGCTGAGCAAAGCGAAAACCGCAGACGCGGCGGACAGAGCTGAGTAAAGCGAAAACCGCAGACGCGGCGGACAGAGCTGAGCAAAGCGAAAACCGCAGACGCGGCGGACAGAGCTGAGCAAAGCGAAAACCGCAAACGCGGCGGACAGAGCTGAGCAAAGCGAAAACCGCAGACGCGGCGGACAGAGCTGAGCAAAGCGAAAACCGCAGACGCGGCGGACAGAGCTGAGAAAAGCGAAAACCGCAGACGCGGCGCACAGAGCTGAGCAAAGCGAAAACCGCAGACGCGGGGCGGACAGAGCAGAGCAAAGCGAAAACCGCAGACGCGGGGCGGACAGAGCAGAGCAAAGCGAAAACCGCAAACGCGGCGGACAGAGCAGAGCAATGCGAAAACCGCAGACGCGGCGGACAGAGCTGAGCAAAGCGAAAACCGCAGACGCGGCGGACAATGCTGAGCAAAGCGAAAACCGCAGACGAGGCGGACAGAGCTGAGCAAAGCGGAAACCGCAGACGCGGCGGACAGAGCTGAGCAAAGCGAAAACCGCAGACGCGGCGGACAGAGCTGAGCAAAGCAAAAACCGCAGACGCGGCGGACAGAGCTGAGCAAAGCGAAAACCGCAGACGCGGCGGACAGAGCTGAGCAAAGCGAAAACCGCAGACGCGGGGCGGACAGAGCAGAGCAAAGCGAAAACCGCAGACGCGGCGGACAGAGCAGAGCAAAGCGAAAACCGCAGACGCGGCGGACAGAGCTGAGCAAAGCAAAAACCGCAGACGCGGCGGACAGAGCTGAGCAAAGCGAAAACCGCAGACGCGGCGGACAGAGCTGAGCAAAGCGAAAACCGCAGACGCGGCGGACAGAGCTGAGCAAAGCGAAAACCGCAGACGCGGCGGACAGAGCTGAGCAAAGCGAAAACCGCAGACGCGGCGGACAGAGCTGAGCAAAGCGAAAACCGCAGACGCGGCGGACAGAGATGAGCAAAGCAAAAAACGCAGACGCGGGGCTGACAGAGCAGAGCAAAGCGAAAACCGCAGACGCGGCGGACAGAGCTGAGCACAGCGAAAACCGCAGACACGGCGGACAGAGCTGAGCAAAGCGAAAACCGCAGACGCGGCGGACAGAGCTGAGCAAAGCGAAAACCGCAGACGCGGCGGACAGAGATGAGCAAAGCAAAAAACGCAGACGCGGGGCTGACAGAGCAGAGCAAAGCGAAAACCGCAGACGCGGCGGACAGAGCAGAGCAAAGCGAAAACCGCAGACGCGGCGGACAGAGCTGAGCAAAGCGAAAACCGCAGACGCGGCGGACAGAGCTGAGCAAAACGAAAACCGCAGACGCGGCGGACAGAGCTGAGCAAAGCGAAAACCGCAGACGAGGCGGACAGAGCTGAGCAAAGCGAAAACCGCAGACGCGGCGGACAGAGCTGAGCAAAGCGAAAACCGCAGACGCGGCGGACAGAGCTGAGCAAAGCGAAAACCGCAGACGCGGCGGACAGAGCTGAGCAAAGCGAAAACCGCAGACGCGGCGGACAGAGCTGAGCAAAGCGAAAACCGCAGAGGCGGCGGACAGAGCTGAGCAAAGCGAAAACTGCAGACGCGGCGGACAGAGCTGAGTAAAGCGAAAACCGCAGACGCGGCGGACAGAGCTGAGCAAAGCGAAAACCGCAGACGCGGGGTGGACAGAGCAGAGCAAAGCGAAAACCCCAAACGCGGCAGACAGAGCAGAGGAAAGCGAAAACCGCAGACGCGGCGGACAGAGCTGAGCAAAGCGAAAACCGCAGACGCGGCGGACAGAGCTGAGCAAAGCGAAAACCGCAGACGCGGCGGACAGAGCTGAGCAAAGCGAAAACCGCAGACGCGGCGGACAGAGCTGAGCAAAGCGAAAACCGCAGACGCGGCGGACAGAGATGAGCTAAGCAAAAAACGCAGACGCGGGGCGGACAGAGCAGAGCAAAGCGAAAACTGCAAACGCGGCGGTCAGAGCTGTGCAAAGCAAAAACCGCAGACGCGGGGCGGACAGAGCAGAGCAAAGCGAAAACCGCAGACGCGGCGGACAGAGCTGAGCAAAGCGAAAATCGCAGACGCGGCGGACAGAGCTGAGCAAAGCGAAAACCGCAGACGCGGCGGACAGAGCTGAGCAAAGCGAAAACCGCAGACGCGGCGGACAGAGCTGAGCAAAGCGAAAACCGCAGACGAGGCGGACAGAGCTGAGCAAAGCGAAAACCGCAGACGCGGCGGACAGAGCTGAGCAAAGCGAAAACCGCAGACGCGGCGGACAGAGCTGAGCAAAGCGAAAACCGCAGACGCGGCGGACAGAGCTGAGCAAAGCGAAAACCGCAGACGCGGTGGACAGAGCTGAGCAAAGCGAAAACCGCAGACGCGGCGGACAGAGATGAGCAAAGCAAAAAACGCAGACGCGGGGCGGACAGAGCAGAGCAAAGCGAAAACCGCAGACGCGGCGGACAGAGCAGAGCAAAGCGAAAACCGCAGACGCGGCGGACAGAGCTGAGCAAAGCGAAAACCGCAGACGCGGCGGACAGAGCTGAGCAAAACGAAAACCGCAGACGCGGCGGACAGAGCTGAGCAAAGCGAAAACCGCAGACGAGGCGGACAGAGCTGAGCAAAGCGAAAACCGCAGACGCGGCGGACAGAGCTGAGCAAAGCGAAAACCGCAGACGCGGCGGACAGAGCTGAGCAAAGCGAAAACCGCAGACGCGGCGGACAGAGCTGAGCAAAGCGAAAACCGCAGACGCGGCGGACAGAGCTGAGCAAAGCAAAAACCGCAGAGGCGGCGGACAGAGCTGAGCAAAGCGAAAACTGCAGACGCGGCGGACAGAGCTGAGTAAAGCGAAAACCGCAGACGCGGCGGACAGAGCTGAGCAAAGCGAAAACCGCAGACGCGGGGTGGACAGAGCAGAGCAAAGCGAAAACCCCAAACGCGGCAGACAGAGCAGAGGAAAGCGAAAACCGCAGACGCGGCGGACAGAGCTGAGCAAAGCGAAAACCGCAGACGCGGCGGACAGAGCTGAGCAAAGCGAAAACCGCAGACGCGGCGGACAGAGCTGAGCAAAGCGAAAACCGCAGACGCGGCGGACAGAGCTGAGCAAAGCGAAAACCGCAGACGCGGCGGACAGAGATGAGCTAAGCAAAAAACGCAGACGCGGGGCGGACAGAGCAGAGCAAAGCGAAAACTGCAAACGCGGCGGTCAGAGCTGTGCAAAGCAAAAACCGCAGACGCGGGGCGGACAGAGCAGAGCAAAGCGAAAACCGCAGACGCGGCGGACAGAGCTGAGCAAAGCGAAAATCGCAGACGCGGCGGACAGAGCTGAGCAAAGCGAAAACCGCAGAGGCGGCGGACAGAGCTGAGCAAAGCAAAAACCGCAGACGCGGCGGACAGAGCTGAGCAAAGCGAAAACCGCAGACGCGGCGGACAGAGCTGAGCAAAGCGAAAACCGCAGACGCGGCGGACAGAGCTGAGCAAAGCGAAAACCGCAGACGCGGCGGAAAGAGCTGAGCAAAGCGAAAACCGCAGACGCGGCGGACAGAGCAGAGCAAAGCGAAAACCGCAGACGCGACGGACAGAGCTGAGCAAAGCGAAAACCGCAGACGCGGCGGACAGAGCCGAGCAAAGAGAAAACCGCAGACGCGGCGGACAGAGCCGAGCAAAGCGATAACCGCAGACGCTGGGCGGACAGAGCTGAGCAAAGCGAAAACCGCAGACGCGGCGGACAGAGCTGAGCAAAGCGAAAACCGCAGACGCGGCGGACAGAGCTGAGCAAAGCGAAAACCGCAGACGCGGCGGACAGAGCTGAGCAAAGCGAAAACCGCAGAGGCGGCGGACAGAGCTGAGCAAAGCGAAAACCGCAGAGGCGGCGGACAGAGCTGAGCAAAGCGAAAACCGCAGACGCGGCGGACAGAGCTGAGTAAAGCGAAAACCGCAGACGCGGCGGACAGAGCTGAGCAAAGCGAAAACCGCAGACGCGGCGGACAGAGCTGAGCAAAGCGAAAACCGCAGACGCGGCGGACAGAGCTGAGCAAAGCGAAAACCGCAGACGCGGCGGACAGAGCTGAGCAAAGCGAAAACCGCAGACGCGGCGGACAGAGCTGAGCAAAGCGAAAACCGCAGACGAGGCGGACAGAGCTGAGCAAAGCGAAAACCGCAGACGCGGCGGACAGAGCTGAGCAAAGCGAAAACCGCAGACGCGGCGGACAGAGCTGAGCAAAGCGAAAACCGCAGACGCGGCGGACAGAGCTGAGCAAAGCGAAAACCGCAGACGCGGTGGACAGAGCTGAGCAAAGCGAAAACCGCAGACGCGGCGGACAGAGATGAGCAAAGCAAAAAACGCAGACGCGGGGCGGACAGAGCAGAGCAAAGCGAAAACCGCAGACGCGGCGGACAGAGCAGAGCAAAGCGAAAACCGCAGACGCGGCGGACAGAGCTGAGCAAAGCGAAAACCGCAGACGCGGCGGACAGAGCTGAGCAAAACGAAAACCGCAGACGCGGCGGACAGAGCTGAGCAAAGCGAAAACCGCAGACGAGGCGGACAGAGCTGAGCAAAGCGAAAACCGCAGACGCGGCGGACAGAGCTGAGCAAAGCGAAAACCGCAGACGCGGCGGACAGAGCTGAGCAAAGCGAAAACCGCAGACGCGGCGGACAGAGCTGAGCAAAGCGAAAACCGCAGACGCGGCGGACAGAGCTGAGCAAAGCAAAAACCGCAGAGGCGGCGGACAGAGCTGAGCAAAGCGAAAACTGCAGACGCGGCGGACAGAGCTGAGTAAAGCGAAAACCGCAGACGCGGCGGACAGAGCTGAGCAAAGCGAAAACCGCAGACGCGGGGTGGACAGAGCAGAGCAAAGCGAAAACCCCAAACGCGGCAGACAGAGCAGAGGAAAGCGAAAACCGCAGACGCGGCGGACAGAGCTGAGCAAAGCGAAAACCGCAGACGCGGCGGACAGAGCTGAGCAAAGCGAAAACCGCAGACGCGGCGGACAGAGCTGAGCAAAGCGAAAACCGCAGACGCGGCGGACAGAGCTGAGCAAAGCGAAAACCGCAGACGCGGCGGACAGAGATGAGCTAAGCAAAAAACGCAGACGCGGGGCGGACAGAGCAGAGCAAAGCGAAAACTGCAAACGCGGCGGTCAGAGCTGTGCAAAGCAAAAACCGCAGACGCGGGGCGGACAGAGCAGAGCAAAGCGAAAACCGCAGACGCGGCGGACAGAGCTGAGCAAAGCGAAAATCGCAGACGCGGCGGACAGAGCTGAGCAAAGCGAAAACCGCAGAGGCGGCGGACAGAGCTGAGCAAAGCAAAAACCGCAGACGCGGCGGACAGAGCTGAGCAAAGCGAAAACCGCAGACGCGGCGGACAGAGCTGAGCAAAGCGAAAACCGCAGACGCGGCGGACAGAGCTGAGCAAAGCGAAAACCGCAGACGCGGCGGAAAGAGCTGAGCAAAGCGAAAACCGCAGACGCGGCGGACAGAGCAGAGCAAAGCGAAAACCGCAGACGCGACGGACAGAGCTGAGCAAAGCGAAAACCGCAGACGCGGCGGACAGAGCCGAGCAAAGCGAAAACCGCAGACGCGGCGGACAGAGCCGAGCAAAGCGATAACCGCAGACGCTGGGCGGACAGAGCTGAGCAAAGCGAAAACCGCAGACGCGGCGGACAGAGCTGAGCAAAGCGAAAACCGCAGACGCGGCGGACAGAGCTGAGCAAAGCGAAAACCGCAGACGCGGCGGACAGAGCTGAGCAAAGCGAAAACCGCAGAGGCGGCGGACAGAGCTGAGCAAAGCGAAAACCGCAGAGGCGGCGGACAGAGCTGAGCAAAGCGAAAACCGCAGACGCGGCGGACAGAGCTGAGTAAAGCGAAAACCGCAGACGCGGCGGACAGAGCTGAGCAAAGCGAAAACCGCAGACGCGGCGCACAGAGCTGAGCAAAGCGAAAACCGCAGACGCGGGGCGGACAGAGCAGAGCAAAGCGAAAACCGCAGACGCGGGGCGGACAGAGCAGAGCAAAGCGAAAACCGCAAACGCGGCGGACAGAGCAGAGCAATGCGAAAACCGCAGACGCGGCGGACAGAGCTGAGCAAAGCGAAAACCGCAGACGCGGCGGACAATGCTGAGCAAAGCGAAAACCGCAGACGAGGCGGACAGAGCTGAGCAAAGCGGAAACCGCAGACGCGGCGGACAGAGCTGAGCAAAGCGAAAACCGCAGACGCGGCGGACAGAGCTGAGCAAAGCAAAAACCGCAGACGCGGGGCGGACAGAGCAGAGCAAAGCGAAAACCGCAGACGCGGCGGACAGAGCAGAGCAAAGCGAAAACCGCAGACGCGGCGGACAGAGCTGAGCAAAGCAAAAACCGCAGACGCGGGGCGGACAGAGCAGAGCAAAGCGAAAACCGCAGACGCGGCGGACAGAGCTGAGCAAAGCGAAAACCGCAGACGCGGCGGACAGAGCTGAGCAAAGCGAAAACCGCAGACGCGGCGGACAGAGCTGAGCAAAGCGAAAACCGCAGACGCGGCGGACAGAGCTGAGCAAAGCGAAAACCGCAGACGCGGCGGACAGAGCTGAGCACAGCGAAAACCGCAGACGCGGCGGACAGAGCTGAGCACAGCGAAAACCGCAGACGCGGCGGACAGAGCTGAGCAAAGCGAAAACCGCAGACGCGGCGGACAGAGCTGAGCAAAGCGAAAACCGCAGACGCGGCGGACAGAGATGAGCAAAGCAAAAAACGCAGACGCGGGGCGGACAGAGCAGAGCAAAGCGAAAACCGCAGACGCGGCGGACAGAGCAGAGCAAAGCGAAAACCGCAGACGCGGCGGACAGAGCTGAGCAAAGCGAAAACCGCAGACGCGGCGGACAGAGCTGAGCAAAACGAAAACCGCAGACGCGGCGGACAGAGCTGAGCAAAGCGAAAACCGCAGACGAGGCGGACAGAGCTGAGCAAAGCGAAAACCGCAGACGCGGCGGACAGAGCTGAGCAAAGCGAAAACCGCAGACGCGGCGGACAGAGCTGAGCAAAGCGAAAACCGCAGACGCGGCGGACAGAGCTGAGCAAAGCGAAAACCGCAGACGCGGCGGACAGAGCTGAGCAAAGCGAAAACCGCAGAGGCGGCGGACAGAGCTGAGCAAAGCGAAAACTGCAGACGCGGCGGACAGAGCTGAGTAAAGCGAAAACCGCAGACGCGGCGGACAGAGCTGAGCAAAGCGAAAACCGCAGACGCGGGGTGGACAGAGCAGAGCAAAGCGAAAACCCCAAACGCGGCAGACAGAGCAGAGGAAAGCGAAAACCGCAGACGCGGCGGACAGAGCTGAGCAAAGCGAAAACCGCAGACGCGGCGGACAGAGCTGAGCAAAGCGAAAACCGCAGACGCGGCGGACAGAGCTGAGCAAAGAGAAAACCGCAGACGCAGCGGACAGAGCTGAGCAAAGCGAAAACCGCAGACGCGGCGGACAGAGCTGAGCAAAGCGAAAACCGCAGACGCGGGGCGGACAGAGCAGAGCAAAGCGAAAACCGCAAACGCGGCGGACAGAGAAGAGCAAAGCGAAAACCGCAGACGCGGCGGACAGAGCTGAGCAAAGCGAAAACCGCAGACGCGGCGGACAGAGCTGAGCAAAGCGAAAACCGCAGACGCGGCGGACAGAGCTGAGCAAAGCGAAAACCGCAGACGCGGCGGACAGAGCTGAGCAAAGCGAAAACCGCAGACCCGGGGCGGACAGAGCAGAGCAAAGCGAAAACCGCAGACGCGGCGGACCTAGCAGAGCAAAGCGAAAACCGCAGACGCGGCGGACAGAGCTGAGCAAAGCGAAAACCGCAGACGCGGCGGACAGAGCTGAGCAAAGCGAAAACCGCAGACGCGGCGGACAGAGCTGAGCAAAGCGAAAACCGCAGACGCGGCGGACAGAGCAGAGCAAAGCGAAAACCGCAGACGCGGCGGACAGAGCTGAGCAAAGCGAAAACCGCAGACGCGGCGGACAGAGCTGAGCAAAACGAAAACTGCAGACGCGGCGGACAGAGCTGAGCAAAGCGAAAACCGCAGACGCGGCGGACAGAGCAGAGCAAAGCGAAAAGCGCAGACGCGGCGGACATAGCTGAGCAAAGCGAAAACCGCAGACGCGGCGGACAGAGCTGAGCAAAGCGAAAACCGCAGACGCGGCGGACAGAGCTGAGCAAAGCGAAAACCGCAGACGCGGCGGACAGAGCTGAGCAAAGCGAAAACCGCAGACGCGGGGCGGACAGAGCAGAGCAAAGCGAAAACCGCAAACGCGGCGGACAGAGCTGAGCAAAGCGAAAACCGCACACGCGGCGGACAGAGCTGAGCAAAGCGAAAACCGCAGACGCGGCGGACAGAGCTGAGCAAAGAGAAAACCGCAGACGCGGCGGACAGAGCTGAGCAAAGCGAAAACCGCAGACGCGGCGGACAGAGCTGAGCAAAGAGAAAACCGCAGACGCGGGGCGGACAGAGCAGAGCAAAGCGAAAACCGCAAACGCGGCGGACAGAGAAGAGCAAAGCGAAAACCGCAAACGCGGCGGACAGAGCAGAGCAAAGCGAAAACCGCAGACGCGTCGGACAGAGCTTAGCAAAGCGAAAACCGCAGACGCGGCGGACAGAGCTGAGCAAAGCGAAAACCGCAGACACGGCGACAGAGCTGAGCAAAGCGAAAACCGCAGACGCGGCGGACAGAGCAGAGCAAAGCGAAAACCGCAGACGCGGCGGACAGAGCAGAGCAAAGCGAAAACCGCAGACGCGGCGGACAGAGCTGAGCAAAGCGAAAACCGCAGACGCGGCGGACAGAGCTGAGCAAAGCGAAAACCGCAGACGCGGTGGACAGAGCTGAGCAAAGCGAAAACCGCAGACGCGGCGGACAGAGCTGAGCAAAGCGAAAACCGCAGACGCGGCGGACAGAGCTGAGCAAAGAGAAAACCGCAGACGCGGCGGACAGAGCTGAGCAAAGCGAAAACCGCAGACGCGGCGGACAGAGCTGAGCAAAGCGAAAACCGCAGACGCGCCGGACAGAGCTGAGCAAAGATAAAACCGCAGACGCGGCGGACAGAGCTGAGCAAAGCGAAAACCGCAGACGCGGCGGACAGAGCTGAGCAAAGCGAAAACCGCAGACGCGGCGGACAGAGCTGAGCAAAGCGAAAACCGCAGACCCGGGGCGGACAGAGCAGAGCAAAGCGAAAACCGCAGACGCGGCGGACCTAGCAGAGCAAAGCGAAAACCGCAGACGCGGCGGACAGAGCTGAGCAAAGCGAAAACCGCAGACGCGGCGGACAGAGCTGAGCAAAGCGAAAACCGCAGACGCGGCGGACAGAGCTGAGCAAAGCGAAAACCGCAGACGCGGCGGACAGAGCAGAGCAAAGCGAAAACCGCAGACGCGGCGGACAGAGCTGAGCAAAGCGAAAACCGCAGACGCGGCGGACAGAGCTGAGCAAAACGAAAACTGCAGACGCGGCGGACAGAGCTGAGCAAAGCGAAAACCGCAGACGCGGCGGACAGAGCAGAGCAAAGCGAAAAGCGCAGACGCGGCGGACATAGCTGAGCAAAGCGAAAACCGCAGACGCGGCGGACAGAGCTGAGCAAAGCGAAAACCGCAGACGCGGAGGACAGAGCTGAGCAAAGCGAAAACCGCAGACGCGGCGGACAGAGCTGAGCAAAGCGAAAACCGCAGACGCGGCGGACAGAGCTGAGCAAAGCGAAAACCGCAGACGCGGGGCGGACAGAGCAGAGCAAAGCGAAAACCGCAAACGCGGCGGACAGAGCTGAGCAAAGCGAAAACCGCACACGCGGCGGACAGAGCTGAGCAAAGCGAAAACCGCAGACGCGGCGGACAGAGCTGAGCAAAGAGAAAACCGCAGACGCGGCGGACAGAGCTGAGCAAAGCGAAAACCGCAGACGCGGCGGACAGAGCTGAGCAAAGAGAAAACCGCAGACGCGGGGCGGACAGAGCAGAGCAAAGCGAAAACCGCAAACGCGGCGGACAGAGAAGAGCAAAGCGAAAACCGCAAACGCGGCGGACAGAGCAGAGCAAAGCGAAAACCGCAGACGCGTCGGACAGAGCTTAGCAAAGCGAAAACCGCAGACGCGGCGGACAGAGCTGAGCAAAGCGAAAACCGCAGACGCGGCGACAGAGCTGAGCAAAGCGAAAACCGCAGACGCGGCGGACAGAGCAGAGCAAAGCGAAAACCGCAGACGCGGCGGACAGAGCAGAGCAAAGCGAAAACCGCAGACGCGGCGGACAGAGCTGAGCAAAGCGAAAACCGCAGACGCGGCGGACAGAGCTGAGCAAAGCGAAAACCGCAGACGCGGTGGACAGAGCTGAGCAAAGCGAAAACCGCAGACGCGGCGGACAGAGCTGAGCAAAGCGAAAACCGCAGACGCGGCGGACAGAGCTGAGCAAAGCGAAAACCGCAGACGCGGCGGACAGAGCTGAGCAAAGAGAAAACCGCAGACGCGGCGGACAGAGCTGAGCAAAGCGAAAACCGCAGACGCGGCGGACAGAGCTGAGCAAAGCGAAAACCGCAGACGCGGGGCGGACAGAACAGAGCAAAGCGAAAACCGCAAACGCGGCGGACAGAGAAGAGCAAAGCGAAAACCGCAGACGCGGCGGACAGAGCTGAGCAAAGCGAAAACCGCAGACGCGGCGGACAGAGCTGAGCAAAGCGAAAACCGCAGACGCGGCGGACAGAGCTGAGCAAAGCGAAAACCGCAGACGCGGCGGACAGAGCTGAGCAAAGCGAAAACCGCAGACCCGGGGCGGACAGAGCAGAGCAAAGCGAAAACCGCAGACGCGGCGGACCTAGCAGAGCAAAGCGAAAACCGCAGACGCGGCGGACAGAGCTGAGCAAAGCGAAAACCGCAGACGCGGCGGACAGAGCTGAGCAAAGCGAAAACCGCAGACGCGGCGGACAGAGCTGAGCAAAGCGAAAACCGCAGACGCGGCGGACAGAGCAGAGCAAAGCGAAAACCGCAGACGCGGCGGACAGAGCTGAGCAAAGCGAAAACCGCAGACGCGGCGGACAGAGCTGAGCAAAACGAAAACTGCAGACGCGGCAGACAGAGCTGAGCAAAGCGAAAACCGCAGACGCGGCGGACAGAGCAGAGCAAAGCGAAAAGCGCAGACGCGGCGGACATAGCTGAGCAAAGCGAAAACCGCAGACGCGGCGGACAGAGCTGAGCAAAGCGAAAACCGCAGACGCGGCGGACAGAGCTGAGCAAAGCGAAAACCGCAGACGCGGCGGACAGAGCTGAGCAAAGCGAAAACCGCAGACGCGGGGCGGACAGAGCAGAGCAAAGCGAAAACCGCAAACGCGGCGGACAGAGCTGAGCAAAGCGAAAACCGCACACGCGGCGGACAGAGCTGAGCAAAGCGAAAACCGCAGACGCGGCGGACAGAGCTGAGCAAAGAGAAAACCGCAGACGCGGCGGACAGAGCTGAGCAAAGCGAAAACCGCAGACGCGGCGGACAGAGCTGAGCAAAGAGAAAACCGCAGACGCGGGGCGGACAGAGCAGAGCAAAGCGAAAACCGCAAACGCGGCGGACAGAGAAGAGCAAAGCGAAAACCGCAAACGCGGCGGACAGAGCAGAGCAAAGCGAAAACCGCAGACGCGTCGGACAGAGCTTAGCAAAGCGAAAACCGCAGACGCGGCGGACAGAGCTGAGCAAAGCGAAAACCGCAGACACGGCGACAGAGCTGAGCAAAGCGAAAACCGCAGACGCGGCGGACAGAGCAGAGCAAAGCGAAAACCGCAGACGCGGCGGACAGAGCAGAGCAAAGCGAAAACCGCAGACGCGGCGGACAGAGCTGAGCAAAGCGAAAACCGCAGACGCGGCGGACAGAGCTGAGCAAAGCGAAAACCGCAGACGCGGTGGACAGAGCTGAGCAAAGCGAAAACCGCAGACGCGGCGGACAGAGCTGAGCAAAGCGAAAACCGCAGACGCGGCGGACAGAGCTGAGCAAAGAGAAAACCGCAGACGCGGCGGACAGAGCTGAGCAAAGCGAAAACCGCAGACGCGGCGGACAGAGCTGAGCAAAGCGAAAACCGCAGACGCGCCGGACAGAGCTGAGCAAAGATAAAACCGCAGACGCGGCGGACAGAGCTGAGCAAAGCGAAAACCGCAGACGCGGCGGACAGAGCTGAGCAAAGCGAAAACCGCAGACGCGGCGGACAGAGCTGAGCAAAGCGAAAACCGCAGACCCGGGGCGGACAGAGCAGAGCAAAGCGAAAACCGCAGACGCGGCGGACCTAGCAGAGCAAAGCGAAAACCGCAGACGCGGCGGACAGAGCTGAGCAAAGCGAAAACCGCAGACGCGGCGGACAGAGCTGAGCAAAGCGAAAACCGCAGACGCGGCGGACAGAGCAGAGCAAAGCGAAAAGCGCAGACGCGGCGGACATAGCTGAGCAAAGCGAAAACCGCAGACGCGGCGGACAGAGCTGAGCAAAGCGAAAACCGCAGACGCGGAGGACAGAGCTGAGCAAAGCGAAAACCGCAGACGCGGCGGACAGAGCTGAGCAAAGCGAAAACCGCAGACGCGGCGGACAGAGCTGAGCAAAGCGAAAACCGCAGACGCGGGGCGGACAGAGCAGAGCAAAGCGAAAACCGCAAACGCGGCGGACAGAGCTGAGCAAAGCGAAAACCGCACACGCGGCGGACAGAGCTGAGCAAAGCGAAAACCGCAGACGCGGCGGACAGAGCTGAGCAAAGAGAAAACCGCAGACGCGGCGGACAGAGCTGAGCAAAGCGAAAACCGCAGACGCGGCGGACAGAGCTGAGCAAAGAGAAAACCGCAGACGCGGGGCGGACAGAGCAGAGCAAAGCGAAAACCGCAAACGCGGCGGACAGAGAAGAGCAAAGCGAAAACCGCAAACGCGGCGGACAGAGCAGAGCAAAGCGAAAACCGCAGACGCGTCGGACAGAGCTTAGCAAAGCGAAAACCGCAGACGCGGCGGACAGAGCTGAGCAAAGCGAAAACCGCAGACGCGGCGACAGAGCTGAGCAAAGCGAAAACCGCAGACGCGGCGGACAGAGCAGAGCAAAGCGAAAACCGCAGACGCGGCGGACAGAGCAGAGCAAAGCGAAAACCGCAGACGCGGCGGACAGAGCTGAGCAAAGCGAAAACCGCAGACGCGGCGGACAGAGCTGAGCAAAGCGAAAACCGCAGACGCGGGGCGGACAGAGCAGAGCAAAGCGAAAACCGCAGACGCGGCGGACAGAGCAGAGCAAAGCGAAAACCGCAGACGCGGCGGACAGAGCTGAGCAAAGCGAAAACCGCAAACGCGGCGGACAGAGCTGAGCAAAGCGAAAACCGCACACGCGGCGGACAGAGCTGAGCAAAGCGAAAACCGCAGACGCGGCGGACAGAGCTGAGCAAAGAGAAAACCGCAGACGCGGCGGACAGAGCTGAGCAAAGCGAAAACTGCAGACGCGGCGGACAGAGCTGAGCAAAGCGAAAACCGCAGACGCGGGGCGGACAGAGCAGAGCAAAGCGAAAACCGCAAACGCGGCGGACAGAGAAGAGCAAAGCGAAAACCGCAAACGCGGCGGACAGAGCAGAGCAAAGCGAAAACCGCAGACGCGTCGGACAGAGCTTAGCAAAGCGAAAACCGCAGACGCGGCGGACAGAGCTGAGCAAAGCGAAAACCGCAGACGCGGCGACAGAGCTGAGCAAAGCGAAAACCGCAGACGCGGCGGACAGAGCTGAGCAAAGCGAAAACCGCAGACGCGGCGGACAGAGCTGAGCAAAGCGAAAACCGCAGACGCGGGGGACAGAGCTGAGCAAAGAGAAAACCGCAGACGCGGCGGACAGAGCTGAGCAAAGCGAAAACCGCAGACGCGGCGGACAGAGCAGAGCAAAGCGAAAACCGCAGACGCGGCGGACAGAGCTGAGCAAAGCGAAAACCGCAGACGCGGCGGACAGAGCTGAGCAAAGCGAAAACCGCAGTCGCGGCGGACAGAGCTGAGCAAAGCGAAAACCGCAGACGCGGCGGACAGAGCAGAGCAAAGCGAAAACCGCAGACGCGGCGGACAGAGCTGAGCAAAGCGAAAACCGCAGACGCGGCGGACAGAGCTGAGCAAAGCGAAAACCGCAGTCGCGGCGGACAGAGCTGAGCAAAGCGAAAACCGCAGACGCGGCGGACAGAGCAGAGCAAAGCGAAAACCGCAGACGCGGCGGACAGAGCAGAGCAAAGCGAAAACCGCAGACGCGGCGGACAGAGCAGAGCAAAGCGAAAACCGCAGACGCGGCGGACAGAGCTGAGCAAAGCGAAAACCGCAAACGCGGCGGACAGAGCTGAGCAAAGCAAAAACCGCAGACGCGGCGGACAGAGCTGAGCAAAGCGAAAACCGCAGACGCGGGGCGGACAGAGCAGAGCAAAGCGAAAACCGCAGACGCGGTGGACAGAGCAGAGCAAAGCGAAAACCGCAGACGCGGCGGACAGAGCTGAGCAAAGCGAAAACCGCAAACGCGGCGGACAGAGCTGAGCAAAGCGAAAACCGCACACGCGGCGGACAGAGCTGAGCAAAGCGAAAACCGCAGACGCGGCGGACAGAGCTGAGCAAAGAGAAAACCGCAGACGCGGCGGACAGAGCTGAGCAAAGCGAAAACCGCAGACGCGGCGGACAGAGCTGAGCAAAGAGAAAACCGCAGACGCGGCGGACAGAGCTGAGCAAAGCAAAAACCGCAGACGCGGCGGACAGAGCTGAGCAAAGCGAAAACCGCAGACGCGGGGCGGACAGAGCAGAGCAAAGCGAAAACCGCAGACGCGGCGGACAGAGCACAGCAAAGCGAAAACCGCAGACGCGGCGGACAGAGCTGAGCAAAGCGAAAACCGCAAACGCGGCGGACAGAGCTGAGCAAAGCGAAAACCGCACACGCGGCGGACAGAGCTGAGCAAAGCGAAAACCGCAGACGCGGCGGACAGAGCTGAGCAAAGAGAAAACCGCAGACGCGGCGGACAGAGCTGAGCAAAGCGAAAACCGCAGACGCGGCGGACAGAGCTGAGCAAAGCGAAAACCGCAGACGCGGGGCGGACAGAGCAGAGCAAAGCGAAAACCGCAAACGCGGCGGACAGAGAAGAGCAAAGCGAAAACCGCAAACGCGGCGGACAGAGCAGAGCAAAGCGAAAACCGCAGACGCGTCGGACAGAGCTTAGCAAAGCGAAAACCGCAGACGCGGCGGACAGAGCTGAGCAAAGCGAAAACCGCAGACGCGGCGGACAGAGCTGAGCAAAGCGAAAACCGCAGACGCGGGGCGGACAGAGCAGAGCAAAGCGAAAACCGCAGACGCGGCGGACAGAGCAGAGCAAAGTGAAAACCGCAGACGCGGCGGACAGAGCTGAGCAAAGCGAAAACCGCAGACGCGGCGGACAGAGCTGAGCAAAGCGAAAACCGCAGTCGCGGCGGACAGAGCTGAGCAAAGCGAAAACCGCAGACGCGGCGGACAGAGCAGAGCAAAGCGAAAACCGCAGACGCGGCGGACAGAGCTGAGCAAAGCGAAAACCGCAGACGCGGCGGACAGAGCTGAGCAAAGCGAAAACCGCAGACGCGGCGGACAGAGCTGAGCAAAGCGAAAACCGCAGACGCGGGGCGGACAGAGCAGAGCAAAGCGAAAACCGCAGACGCGGCGGACAGAGCAAAGCAAAGCGAAAACCGCAGACGCGGCGGACAGAGCTGAGCAAAGCGAAAACCGCAAACGCGGCGGACAGAGCTGAGCAAAGCGAAAACCGCAGACGCGGCGGACAGAGCAGAGCAAAGCGAAAACCGCAGACGCGGCGGACAGAGCTGAGCAAAGCGAAAACCGCAGACGCGGCGGACAGAGCTGAGCAAAGCGAAAACCGCAGACGCGGCGGACAGAGCTGAGCAAAGCGAAAACCGCAGACGCGGGGCGGACAGAGCAGAGCAAAGCGAAAACCGCAGACGCGGCGGACAGAGCAAAGCAAAGCGAAAACCGCAGACGCGGCGGACAGAGCTGAGCAAAGCGAAAACCGCAAACGCGGCGGACAGAGCTGAGCAAAGCGAAAACCGCACATGCGGCGGACAGAGCTGAGCAAAGCGAAAACCGCAGACGCGGCGGACAGAGCTGAGCAAAGAGAAAACCGCAGACGCGGCGGACAGAGCTGAGCAAAGCGAAAACCGCAGACGCGGCGGACAGAGCTGAGCAAAGCGAAAACCGCAGACGCGGGGCGGACAGAGCAGAGCAAAGCGAAAACCGCAAACGCGGCGGACAGAGAAGAGCAAAGCGAAAACCGCAAACGCGGCGGACAGAGCTGAGCAAAGCGAAAACCGCAGACGCGGCGGACAGAGCTGAGCAAAGCGAAAACCGCAGACGCGGGGCGGACAGAGCAGAGCAAAGCGAAAACCGCAGACGCGGCGGACAGAGCAGAGCAAAGCGAAAACCGCAGACGCGGCGGACAGAGCTGAGCAAAGCGAAAACCGCAGACGCGGCGGACAGAGCTGAGCAAAGCGAAAACCGCAGACGCGGCGGACAGAGCTGAGCAAAGCGAAAACCGCAGACGCGGCGGACAGAGCTGAGCAAAGCGAAAACCGCAGACGCGGCGGACAGAGCAGAGCAAAGCGAAAAGCGCAGACGCGGCGGACAGAGCTGAGCAAAGCGAAAACCGCAGACGCGGCGGACAGAGCAGAGCAAAGCGAAAACCGCAGACGCGGCGGACAGAGCTGAGCAAAGCGAAAACCGCAGACGCGGCGACAGAGCTGAGCAAAGCGAAAACCGCAGACGCGGCGGACAGAGCTGAGCAAAGCGAAAACCGCAGACGCGGCGGACAGAGCTGAGCAAAGCGAAAACCGCAGACGCGGCGGACAGAGCTGAGCAAAGCGAAAAGCGCAGACGCGGCGGACAGAGCAGAGCAAAGCGAAAACCGCAGACGCGGCGGACAGAGCTGAGCAAAGCGAAAACCGCAGACGCGGCGGACAGAGCTGAGCAAAGCGAAAACCACAGACGCGGCGGACAGAGCTGAGCAAAGCGAAAACCGCAGACGCGGCGGACAGAGCTGAGCAAAGCGAAAACCGCAGACGCGGCGGACAGAGCAGAGCAAAGCGAAAACCGCAGACGCGGCGGACAGAGCTGAGCAAAGCGAAAACCGCAGACGCGGCGGACAGAGCTGAGCAAAGCGAAAACCGCAGACGCGGCGGACAGAGCTGAGCAAAGCGAAAACCGCAGACGCGGCGGACAGAGCTGAGCAAAGAGAAAACCGCAGACGCGGCGGACAGAGCTGAGCAAAGCGAAAACCGCAGACGCGGCGGACAGAGCTGAGCAAAGCGAAAACCGCAGACGCGGCGGACAGAGCAGAGCAAAGCGAAAACCGCAGACGCGGCGGACAGAGCTGAGCAAAGCGAAACCGCAGACGCGGCGGACAGAGCTGAGCAAAGCGAAAACCGCAGTCGCGGCGGACAGAGCTGAGCAAAGCGAAAACCGCAGACGCGGCGGACAGAGCAGAGCAAAGCGAAAACCGCAGACGCGGCGGACAGAGCAGAGCAAAGCGAAAACCTCAGACGCGGCGGACAGAGCTGAGCAAAGCGAAAACCGCAGACGCGGCGGACAGAGCTGAGCAAAGCGAAAACCGCAGACGCGGGGCGGACAGAGCAGAGCAAAGCGAAAACCGCAGGCGCGGCGGACAGAGCAGAGCAAAGCGAAAACCGCAGACGCGGCGGACAGAGCTGAGCAAAGCGAAAACCGCAGACGCGGCGGACAGAGCTGAGCAAAGCGAAAACCGCAGACGCGGCTGACAGAGCTGAGCAAAGCGAAAACCGCAGACGCGGCGGACAGAGCTGAGCAAAGCGAAAACCGCAGACCCGTGGCGGACAGAGCAGAGCAAAGCGAAAACCGCAGATGCGGCGGACCTAGCTGAGCAAAGCGAAAACCGCAGACGCGGCGGACAGAGCTGAGCAAAGCGAAAACCGCAGACGCGGCGGACAGAGCTGAGCAAAGCGAAAACCGCAGAAGCGGCGGACAGAGCAGAGCAAAGCGAAAACCGCAGACGCGGCGGACAGAGCTGAGCAAAGCGAAAACCGCAGACTCGGCGGACAGAGCTGAGCAAAGCGAAAACCGCAGACTCGGCGGACAGAGCTGAGCAAAGCGAAAACCGCAGACGCGGGGCGGACAGAGCAGAGCAAAGCGAAAACCGCAGTCGCGGCGGACAGAGCAGAGCAAAGCGAAAACCGCAGACGCGGCGGACAGAGCTGAGCAAAGCGAAAACCGCAGACGCGGCGGACAGAGCAGAGCAAAGCGAAAACCGCAGACGCGGCGGACAGAGCTGAGCAAAGCGAAAACCGCAGACTCGGCGGACAGAGCTGAGCAAAGCGAAAACCGCAGACTCGGTGGACAGAGCTGAGCAAAGCGAAAACCGCAGACGCGGGGCGGACAGAGCAGAGCAAAGCGAAAACCGCAGTCGCGGCGGACAGAGGAGAGCAAAGCGAAAACCGCAGACGTGGCGGACATAGCTGAGCAAAGCGAAAACCGCAGACGCGGCGGACAGAGCTGAGCAAAGCGAAAACCGCAGACGCGGCGGACAGAGCTGAGCAAAGCGAAAACCGCAGACGCGGGGCGGACAGAGCAGAGCAAAGCGAAAACCGCAGACGCGGCGGACAGAGCAGAGCAAAGCGAAAACCGCAGACGCGGCGGACAGAGCTGAGCAAAGCGAAAACCGCAGACGCGGCGGACAGAGCTGAGCAAAGCGAAAACCGCAGACGCGGCGGACAGAGCTGAGCAAAGCGAAAACCGCAGACGCGGCGGACAGAGCTGAGCAAAGCAAAAACCGCAGACGCGGCGGACAGAGCAGAGCAAAGCGAAAAGCGCAGACGCGGCGGACATAGCTGAGCAAAGCGAAAACCGCAGACGCGGGGCGGACAGAGCAGAGCAAAGCGAAAACCGCAGACGCGGCGGACAGAGCAGAGCAAAGCGAAAACCGCAGACGCGGCGGACAGAGCTGAGCAAAGCGAAAACCGCACACGCGGCGGACAGAGCTGAGCAAAGCGAAAACCGCAGACGCGGCGGACAGAGCTGAGCAAAGCGAAAACCGCAGACGCGGCGGACAGAGCTGAGCAAAGCGAAAACCGCAGACGCGGCGGACAGAGCTGAGCAAAGCGAAAACCGCAGACGCGGCGGACAGAGCTGAGCAAAGCGAAAACCGCAGACGCGGCGGACAGAGCTGAGCAAAGCGAAAACCGCAGACGCGGCGGACAGAGCTGAGCAAAGCGAAAACCGCAGACGCGGTGGGAACAGGGCTCTGTTCACACGGAACAGACTAGAAGGGAAAGGCAGAACCAGATACCCACAGGGTACTTGCAGAGAAGTAGCGAGTGGACCACAAACTCACAAACGGAAGTACAGTGACAACGTGCAGGAGTTAGGTACGAGTTCAGACTCTGCAGAAAAAGGAATGGAACGGACATAGAGAAAAAACAGGTAAAAGATAGGAGAGAGTTCAGACTGGAACTGAGTGTACGGAGGAGACCGACACTGCAGCGGGATCCAGGAGCGGGTCTGGGAATACGGCCCCCAGAGAGGCAGGACGAACAGGCAAGGAGCGTGTTCAGACTGGCCTGGAAATACAGCCTCCAGGAAGGCGGAACGAACAGGCAAGGAACGAGTACAGACTGCAGGTTAAGGTACACAGATAGGACACAGTACAGACACGGGAACTGATACCGCAAGGCAGGAGACATAGACAGGACTCAGTTCAGACACGGGAACTGATACCGCAAGGCAGGAGACAAAGACAGGACTCAGTTCAGACACGGGAACTGATACCGCAAGGCAGGAGACATAGACAGGACTCAGTTCAGACACGGGAACTGATACCGCAAGGCAGGAGACAAAGAACGGGACCTGGCACCTTCAGAGTGCAAGCACACACTGAATGAAACACTATGCTCAGGCAGGGGTTGATTGCCGCAGCTGGGTTATATACCAGTTGACAGACATCAATAGGCTGAGGACGCACAAGGGATGTGACCCACAGCAGGTACAAAAAGCAGGAAGTGATCGGGCGCCGCCCTTAAGCAGCATAAACAGACACAAACAGACAGCATGGAGGGAAGCCAGAGAGACATTCTGGACAGGAGATCAAGTGCTCACTCTTGCACAGTGGGAGATGGACCACTATGCAAGGACGCCACCAGGTATGTTACAGTACCCCCCCCTTACGCCCCCTCTTCTTCAGGCCTGCCAGAATCATCCGCAGGGAATTTGAGGGCCAATTCTTCACTTCGAAGAGATCACTTCCACTGTCCACCGGAAAAACTGGTCTCCTCTGGGTAGCTAGGATGCTACCTCCCATCCAGCCACCCTTAGCAACAGACGAAATGGGTGGAGTACCAGGAACAGCACACAAGGAAGTCTCACTCCACATACTTTCAGGTGGCATCCCAGAGGGTACAGGAGACAACTGGAAGTCCTCCACCGGGTTGGAGGGGGACAGAGACTTGGGGGTAATCTCTGCTTCGAGGTACATCTTGTCAAGCTCACAGGAAGAAATAGACGGGTTATCAGGTACAGGATGAGGAAAAGTCACTGTCTCTTTGTTATCTGGTGGTACCCCGGAGGATTCAGGAAACAACTGGAGGTCCTCCGCCGGGTCAGAAGAGTGCAGAGGCTCAGAGAAAACATCTGCTTCAGAGTACACTAGGTCAGACTCACTGGACGAAGCAGGCGAGGTATCGGGTACCGAGTATAGGAAAGTCTCTGTCCGTTTACCACCAGGTGGCAAACCGAAGGGTTCTGGAGACAACTGGCGGTCCTTCGCCTGATCAGAGGGGTGTAGAGACTCATGGGTAACCTCTGCTACGGAGTACACTAGGTCGGACTCACTGGATGAAGCAAGCGAGGTATCAGATCCAGGATATAGGAAAATCTCTGTCCATTCACCACCAGGTGGCACCCCGAAGGGTTCTGGAGACAACTGGAGGTCCTCCGCCTGGTCGGAGGGGTGTAGAGACTCGGGAGTAACCTCTGCTTCGGAGTACACTAGGTTGGACTCACTGGACGAAGAGAACGAGGTATCAGGTACAGAGTATAGGAGAGTCCCTGTCCTTTCGCTACCAGGTAGCACCCCGAAGGGTTCTGGAGACAACTGGAGGTCCTTCGCACGGTCAGAGGGGTGTAGAATCTCATAGGTAACCTCTGCTTCAGAGTACACTAGGTCGGACTCACTGGACGAAGCAAGCGAGGTATCAGATCCAGGATATAGGAAAGTCTCTATCCATTCACCACCAGGTGGCACCCCGAAGGGTTCTGGAGACAACTGGAGGTCCTCCGCCTGGTCGGAGGGGTGTAGAGACTCGGGTGTAACCTCTGCTTCGGAGTACACTAGGTTGGACTCACTGGACGAAGCGAGCGAGGTATCAGGTACAGAGTATAGGAGAGTCTCTGTCCTTTCGCTACCAGGTAGCACCCCGAAGGGTTCTGGAGACAACTGGAGGTCCTCCGCCTGGTCGGAGGGGTGTAGATACTCGGAGGTAACTACCACTTTGGGGTACCCATTGTCAGGCTCACAGGACGAAGCGGACAAAGTATCGAGTACTGGGTGTAGAGAAGTCTCTCTCCATTTGTCATTGAGTGGTATCCCGGAGGATTCAGGAGGCAACAGGGGATCCTCCGCCAGGTAGTAGAGGTGCACAGACTCTGAGGTAACCACAGCTTTGGAGCATCCTTGGACATGCACACCGGTTAAAGTGGGTGAAGCATCTGATGCCGGGTGCAGGAAGTTCTCCTGTGTGGAGTCTGGATGGGCAGAAGTCTCTTCGGGCAGGAGAACTGGTGCACTACCCACGCACATTACCCGTTGGGGCTTCTCCGGGATACAGGGAGATGAAGCTTCAGTAGGGACTTCAAGGTTGGGGTCAGGAGGTCTCAGGGAGGACAGACCCTGGCGTGACGGCTTGCTCTACGTCTAGCACGTCTGGACTGCCTCTTGAGGTTGGGAGAAGTATTCCAGAAAGCGTAGTCACCCTGTGAGGATTCTGGGTGGGCAGTAGTCTCATTGGGCTGGAGGACTATTGCGCTACCCACACACATTACCCATTGGGGCTGCTCCGGGATATTGGGAAGTGAAGCTTCAGCAGGAGCCTCCGGGTTAGGATCATCGAAGACCATTAGAAAGGCCACCAGGAAGGCCATTAGGTCCAGGAGGATCGAATCCTGTGTTTCATATAGGGGGTTTATCCATTCCAAGGCATCACCCGCCAGGTAAGACATAATGAATGCCACCTTAACCCGATCGGTGGGAAAACATAGAGGGTAGAACTTGAAGTGTAGCATGCATTGCTCCACAAATGCACGACTTTGTCTTGGATCCCCATAATAACGTAGCGGATCCACAGGAACGAGAGCAGATAGATCCATCTGGACGGGTGCGTAAATCGCCTAGAACTCAGCTAAAGGGAAAAAAAAAAAAAAAATTATTTATTTTAATGCATGTATTCGCTGGAAAACTTCTCAGAGAGCGAAGGCCGTGGGACTCAACGGGAACCATGGCCTGAGCATGCTGTAATGCACACGCCCGGACTGACTGGCGTGTGCGTGTTTATGTAGTGATTCCACTGTGCCATGAACCGGAGAGTGCCTGGAGGGGCGTAACTAAATATCTGCCCGATCCGACCAAGGTCGCACGACGGCATACGACGCCAGTGCACCAGGGAGGAACCGAGCAGAGGAACCAGGGTCTACTCCAGGTCAGACTCCGGACACGGCTGTTGACCCACACCGGGGAATACAGGAACAGGCAGACTAGAGCACAGGCTGGGTAGGGTCTAGTACAGACTGGGAGACAAATTCGAAACCGCAGACGCGGTAGACAGAGCTGAGCAAAGCGAAAACCGCAGACGCGGCGGACAGAGCTGAGCAAAGCGAAAACCGCAGACGCGGCGGACAGAGCTGAGCAAAGCGAAAACCGCAGACGCGGGGCAGACAGAGCAGAGCAAAGCGAAAAGCGCAGACGCGGCGGACAGAGCTGAGCAAAGCGAAAACCGCAGACGCGGCGGACAGAGCTGAGCAAAGCGAAAACCGCAGACACGGCGGACAGAGCTGAGCAAAGCGAAAACCGCAGACGCGGCGGACAGAGCTGAGCAAAGCGAAAACCGCAGACGCGGGGCGGACAGAGCAGAGCAAAGCAAAAACCGCAGACGCGGCGGACAGAGCAGAGCAAAGCGAAAACCGCAGACGCAGCGGACAGAGCTGAGCAAAGCGAAAACCGCAGACGCGGCGGACAGAGCTGAGCAAAGCGAAAACCGCAGACGCGGCGGACAGAGCTGAGCAAAGCGAAAACCGCAGACGCGGCGGACAGAGCTGAGCAAAGCGAAAACCGCAGACGCGGCGGACAGAGCTGAGCAAAGCGAAAACCGCAGACACGGCGGACAGAGCTGAGCAAAGCGAAAACCGCAGACGCGGCGGACAGAGCTGAGCAAAGCGAAAACCGCAGACGCGGCGGACAGAGCTGAGCAAAGCGAAAACCGCAGACGCGGTTGGAACAGGGCTCTGTTCACACGGAACAGACTAGAAGGAAAGGCAGAACCAGATACCCACAGTATCTAATAGGCTGCAGCCGGGGATTAACTTTTAATGAAAGGGAACAATCCCTTTGACTGTCTGCAGCGCGCCACACCTAGGAAGCGCACTCTCACACACAAGCCAGCATGCACACGTGTTCGCACGTGACAACACCCCCTATCTGCCCCTACAACCTCTCCGTCACCATGCGTCAGACTCTCCTGCCTGTTTTATGATTTCAGGGCCCTAGCAGGAATCACCCCCCCCTCCCCAATTCCTTCCGCACCTTCCTTGCACTGAGGTTAGCTCTTTGTCAGCCGTCTGGCTTGGTTACACAAGCTTCTTTGCAGAGAAACATGTCACTTCTGCTGGCCCTCGCTAGACGGCCGGCATCCAAAACCTTCCCTGGGCACTAGAGATGAGCGTTGTTCTAATCGAACTGTTCGCCAATCTCAAATTCAAGCTGTTTTGGGCGGTGTTCGAGCCGTTCGGCGAACACGAACAATTTGAGAAAAATTTGGCTGTTCGAGGTTATGTTCGATAACTGTTCGTGCACCAAAATCATAACTGGATTTTTTCTCAGTAATGATGAAAATTAATGTTAATACGCAGTTTGAGTGTACAGCGGGGTGGGGGGAGGGGCAGGGGATGGATCTCTGCAGGAACAATGAAGATCTCCATTTTTTTTTTCTCTTTCCCGCATTTACAGTGGAGAGTTGCAATCTGTCAGCCTATCAGCAGCGCACACACGGAGCGAAGTGCTTTTTTTCACACAAGCAAGGGCATGTGTCATTGGCAGTGTATGTCACATGTCCTTGCCCTATAAGACCAAGCCATTTTCCCCGTCACCACCATTTTCTCACTGCTGCAGCTGCGTGTTAGACGGCACCGCTGTTGCTGTGTGCGCTATACCTTGTTAATTTCAAGCCAATTTTCGCACAAATCTACAGATAGCTTGGGAGTAGGGAATAGTTGTGATTGCAGTCCTTTTAAGGACTAGGTTACAGCATTTCCTACGACTTTTATCAGGCAGGTCTGTGCTCTTAAATAGATAGATTGTGGGAGTAAAGACTAATTGTAATTGGAGTCCTTTTCAGGACTAGGTTACATCAGTTCCTATCAGTTTTTGCCAGGCAGGTCTGTGCCAGTGCTGTGCAAGTTTTTTTCACAGCATTTGGCTGAATCTAGCAAAGCTAATCCTTTTTGGCCTACTGCAGAGTGTGTTAGTCAGTGGAGTAGCCTATCTGTGTTGCAAGATATACCACCTGTGTATAGAATACCAATTTTTTTACTGCACCTAGTGAAGTAAAATCTTTTGGGCATAGCATCATTCTATTAGTCCATCTATACTGACCTCCATCAGGTTGCAAATTGAATATAATTTTTTTCTGCATCTAGCTCTGAAAAAATATTGGGCTTCTAGCTGTGTGTGGGACTTGTTGTATTAGTCCATCTATACTGACCTCCATCAGGTTGCAAACTGCATATATTTTTTTCTTCATCTACCTCTGAAAAAATATTGGGCTTCTAGCTGTGTGTGGGACTTGTTCTATTAATCCATCTATACAGACCTCCATCAGGTTGCAAACTGAATATATTTTTTTCTGCATCTACCTCTGAAAAAATATTGGGCTTCTAGCTGTGTGTGGGACTTGTTGTATTAGTCCATCTACACTGACCTCCATCAGGTTGCAAACTGAATATATTTTTTTCTGCATCTACCTCTGAAAAAATATTGGGCTTCTAGCTGTGTGTGGGACTTGTTGTATTAGTCCATCTATACAGACCTCCATCAGGTTGCAAACTGAATATATTTTTTTCTGCATCTACCTCTGAAAAAATATTGGGCTTCTAGCTGTGTGTGGGACTTGTTGTATTAGTCCATCTATACTGACCTCCATCAGATTGCAAACTGAATATATTTTTTTCTGCATCTACCTCTGAAAAAATATTGGGCTTCTAGCTGTGTGTGGGACTTGTTCTATTAATCCATCTATACAGACCTCCATCAGGTTGCAAACTGAATATATTTTTTTCTGCATCTACCTCTGAAAAAATATTGGGCTTCTAGCTGTGTGTCGGACTTGTTGTATTAGTCCATCTATACTGACCTCCATCAGGTTGCAAACTGAATATATTTTTTTCTGCATCTACCCCTGAAAAAATATTGGGCTTCTAGCTGTGTGTGGGACTTGTTCTATTAATCCATCTATACAGACCTCCATCAGGTTGCAAACTGAATATATTTTTTTCTGCATCTACCTCTGAAAAAATATTGGGCTTCTAGCTGTGTGTGGGACTTGTTGTATTAGTCCATCTATACTGACCTCCATCAGGTTGCAAACTGAATATATTTTTTTCTGCATCTACCTCTGAAAAAATATTGGGCTTCTAGCTGTGTGTGGGACTTGTTCTATTAATCCATCTATACAGACCTCCATCAGGTTGCAAACTGAATATATTTTTTTCTGCATCTACCTCTGAAAAAATATTGGGCTTCTTGCTGTGTGTGGGACTTGTTGTATTAGTCCATCTATACTGACCTCCATCAGGTTGCAAACTGAATATATTTTTTTCTGCATCTACCTCTGAAAAAATATTGGGCTTCTAGCTGTGTGTGGGACTTTCTCTATTAGTCCATCTATACTGACCTCCATCAGGTTGCAAATTAAAAATAATTTTCATCTGCTTCTAGCTCTGAAAAAATATTTGGCCTTCTAGCAGTGTGTGGGACTTTCTCTATTAGTCCATCTATACTGACCTCCATCAGGTTGCAAATTGAATATAATTTTTTTCTGCATCTAACCCAGCCAATAGTTTTGGCCTAATACCACAGTTTGGCCACTCAGCTCTGCTCGGTTGCTATCCATTGTTTTTTTATGCAAACAACTCCAGAGTTGTTAATTAGTTAACCACCAAAATGAGTGGAAAAAGGCTTGCTGGTGGTGGAAAGGGGAATAGGCGTGTTGGGAAGGGGAAAACGGTTGTGTCCGTGGGGTAGGTGTTAAAGCAACAGTAACATCTGCAGAAGAAAGACCATCTTCCAGCCAAACTAAAATGTCTACTTCTTTTAGCGGACAATGTGATAAGATCCCTTTCTTACGGCCATGCCAATCGCTACAAATTCCAGATGAGGCACAAAAACAGCAGGTGCTTCAACGGATATCAAGTGCTCCTTTAAGTGGGCTCTCCTCCACATCAACTTCAACATCACAAATACTCCTGTCCTCAAAGGTGTCACCCCAATCGCACTTGCTTCCTCACAGCTCCCAAATCTCCAGCTGCCCGTCTGAGTATGAGGTAGAACAGATGGTTGAGTCTGCAGAGCTGTTTACTCATACTATAGCCTGGGAATCAGAGGTCGACTCCAGCGCTTCTGTGAATCCAGACGAGGAAATGATCTGCACTGATGCCCAGAATCTTTGAGTCGGATCCAGGACCAGACGCAGAAGGTTCTGACCATAATGTAGACCCTCATTCCCAAACTGTAACTCCTGTTGGTGGAGACAATGAGGAAGACGATGATAAGACTCAAATACCTGATTGGAGCGACAACTTTAGTTTTTTGTCAGGGCAGGAACAGGTTGGCTCTGAGGACGATGGGTGTGATAACGCACAGGGTGACGATGATGAGGTTGGAGATCCCACTTACTGTCAACCCACAGTCAGCCAAGAGATGAGGTCAGCAGAGGAGGTGGAGGAAGATGCTAGTGACGACGAGGTCAGGTTGCGCCTTCCTGGACAGAGACGTAGTACTGGAAGCACGTCAACAACTGCATCCTCAAACACAACTCTGCCTCTCACCACAAGTCGTGGTGGCTCTTCAGGTCGCATGGGTGCTAAGCCTTGCATAGCCTGGGCATTTTTTCAGATCGATAAAGATGACTCAACTCGTGTTATCTGTAACATTTGTCAGCAAAAGCTAAGTAGAGGCCAAAAAATACATAGTTTAAGTACCTCATGCATGAACCGGCACATGGACATGAAGCATAAGTTGCAGTGGGAAGCTCAGTGTGCTACAATGCGGCCCAGCCGGCCGGGCCAACCACCGTCTGCCATATCTTGTGCATCCGCGGCCACTTCATCCTCTGTGACTGGGGGGACAGCAGTCACACCTGTTTTGGGGCGCAGACCTGCCACCTCTTTACCCGCAACAGCCAGCGTGATTGGCAGGTCATCATTTTCTTTGGAGGTGGTAACACCAGCTGGTGTTGAGCGCTGTCCGACATCGATAGCACCACCTTTGGATCAAGGCAACCTAACATGTCCGCCTGCATCTTCCTCACAGACCAGCAGTTTGCCGGGGACACCCTTATCAACCCCGTCTAAGCACAATAGCCAGCCCTCGGTGCCTCAGATGTGGACAAGTAAAAGACCATTTCCTCCTAGCCATGAGAAAGCTAAGAGGTTGAATTTCACCATCTGCAAGTTCTTGGCTACAGAAATGCTGCCTTTCCGCCTGGTGGACACAGAGGATTTTCGAGACCTTATGTCCGTCGCAGTGCCCCAGTACCAGATGCCCAGTCGGCACTACTTCTCAAAGAAAGGTGTGCCTGCGCTCCACCAGCATGTCGCACACAACATCACCTCTTCTTTGAGAAACTCTGTGTGTGACAGGGTGCATTTCACCACAGACACTTGGACGAGTAGGCATGGACAGGGGCGTTACATGTCGCTGACTGGGCACTGGGTAACTATGGTGACAGCAGGACAAGGGGCTGCTGTCCAAGTCTTGCCGTCCCCACGAGTTGTGCGTCAATCCTCTTTATGTCAAAGTTCCTCCACTGCTTCTGCCTCCTCAACCTATTCTCGGTCTTCCCCCTGCACCCAAAGCCTGTCTGGTCATGCCACAAGCTTTCTAACTGCGCAGAAGGGATCCTGCACACCTCCTTACTATGCTGGCAGTAGGGCTCAACGTCATCAGGCGGTTTTTACATTGAAATGTCTGGGAAATGTGAGTCACACAGCTGAGGAGTTGTGGTCAGCTCTGGAGAACCAATTTCATGAATGGTTGTCTCCACTGGACCTGAAACCAGGGAAGACCGTGTTCGACAATGCTGCAAACCTGGGTGCGGCCCTTCGCCGGGGCAATGTCACACACGTGCCTTGTATGGCTCACGTGTTGAACCTGGTTGTCCAGCAATTTTTAGCCCACTATCCCAGACTAGATGGCCTTCTGCAGAGGGCACGGTCGCTGTGTGCTCACTTTCGCCATTCGCATCCCGCAGCTCAGCGACTTACATCTCTACAGAAGTTGTTGGGCCTGCCACTTCACCGGCTAAAATGCGATGTGCCTACACGGTGGAATTCAACTCTGCACATGTTGCAGCGACTGTGATAGCACCAACAAGCCCTGGTGCAATACGTTCTGACGTATAGCCTGGGCCAACGAGATCCAGAGGTGGGGCAAATCACGCTGGAGGAGTGGTCTCAGATCAGGGACCTATGCACCCTTCTGCACAGTTTTGAAATGGCGACGAAGATGTTTAGTGCTGACGATGCCATTATCAGCATGACTATTCCGGTGATTTACATGCTGGAGCACATGTTAAACAGAATTCGGAGTCAGGTGGTGGCACAAGAGGAGGTGGAGGAAGTAGAGGAGGAGTTGTATGCGGAAGGGCTAACATCTGCAAGGTCCAGACGGTCGGCAGCACCAAGGCGGCAGGCATGTGAGGGTGGGGGAGATGGTTTTACCAGGGCGCATGGTAGCAGCCAAACTAGTGAGGAAGGTGCAGGAGCCCAGGAAGAAGTGGAGGACGAACTGATGGAAGACTCATCAGATGAGGGAGACCTTGATCACATTTCTGTTGTGCGAGGTTGGGGGGAGAGGACAGAGGAAGGAAGCATGATTGTTACCTCGCCACCAACACAACAGGGACTTGGTGCTCCTGGATGCGCAACACACATGAGTGCCTTCTTGCTGCACTACCTGCAACATGATCCTCGAATTGTGAGAATTAGAAATAATCCTGACTACTGGGTTGCCACACTGTTAGATCCCCGGTACAAAAGTAAATTTGCAGAAATTATTCCTGCCATAGAAAGGGATGCACGCATGCAGGAGTATCAGCAGAGACTGTTGCAGAATCTTACATGTGCTTTTCCACAAAATACCAGTGGTGCACGTAGTGAATCTCACAGTTCCAACTTGCCAACCGTGGGACCGTCAAGTGTTCAGCACTCAAACCGTAACAGAACCACAGTATCTGCTGGTAACATCAATTTTGCGGAATCATTTCACCACTTTTTTAGCCCATCCTTTGCAAGACCACAGGAGACAAGAAGTCTGACACATAGTCGACGCTTAGAGACGATGGTACAGGAGTATCTCCAAGTAAACATTGAAGCCACGACTGTGTCACTGGACCCTTGCTCTTTTTGGGCTTCCAATCTGGATAAATGGCCGGAGCTAGCCACTTACGCCTTGGAGATCTTGTCATGCCCCGCAGCCAGCGTTCTGTCTGAACGTGTGTTCAGCGCTGCTGGTGGTGTGCTGACAGATAAGCGCACGCGGCTCTCCACTGATAATGTAGACAGACTCACGTTCATAAAGATGAACAAATCATGGATCCGAAACGACTTTTCTACCCCTGTGTCATCCTGGGGAGAGTAAAAGCTTGATGATTGGTTAAAATCACCCTACCAACCGTTTTAAGCTTTCAAATTACTAATCATGTTTATCTGTATCTTGGCTGGAAAATATTTTGGGCTTTGTAGCAGTGTGCAGCACTGATTCTATTAGGCCATCTATAATAAGCTCCACCAGATTTAAAATTACTAATCATGTATATCTGTATCTTGACTGGAAAATAATTTGGGCTTTGTAGCAGTGTGCAGCACTGATCCTATTAGGCCATCTATACTAAAGCTTCACCAGATTTAAAATTAATAATAATTTTTAACTGCATCTAGCCCGGAAAATAATTTTGGGCTCCGAGATGCGCAAGACACATAAGTGCCTTCTTGCTGCACTACCTGCAGCATGACCCTCATATTGTCAGAATTCGAAGTAATCATGACTAGAGATGAGCGTTGTTCTACTCGAACTGTTCGCCAATCTCAAATTCGAGCTGTTTTGGGCGGTGTTCGAGCCGGTCGGCGAACACGAACAATTTGAGAAAAATTCGGCTGTTCGAGGTTATGTTCGATAACTGTTCGTGCACCAAAATCATAACTGGATTTTTTCTCAGTAATGATGAAAATTAATGTTAATACGCAGTTTGAGTGTACAGCGGGGCGGGGGGAGGGGCAGGGGATGGATCTCTGCAGGAACAATGAAGATCTCCATTTTTTTTTCTCTTTCCCGCATTTTCAGTGGGGAGGTGAAATCTGTCAGCCTATCAGCAGCGCACACACGGAGCGAAGTGCTTTTTTTCACACAAGCAAGGGCATGTGTGATTGGCAGTGTATGTCACATGTCCTTGCCCTATAAGACCAAGCCATTTTCCCCGTCGCCACCATTTTCTCACTGCTGCAGCTGCGTGTTAGACGGCACCGCTGTTGCTGTGTGCGCTATACCTTGTTAACTTCAAGCCAATTTTCGCACAAATATACAGATAGCTTGGGAGTAGGGAATAGTTGTGATTGCAGTCCTTTTAAGGACTAGGTTACAGCATTTCCTACGACTTTTATCAGGCAGGCCTGTGCTCTTAAATAGATAGATTGTGGGAGTAAAGACTAATTGTAATTGGAGTCCTTTTCAGGACTAGGTTACATCAGTTCCTATCAGTTTTTGCCAGGCAGGTCTGTGCCAGTGCTGTGCAAGTTTTTTTCACAGCTTTTGGCTGAATCTAGCAAAGCTAATCCTTTTTGGCCTATTGCAGAGTGTGTTAGTCAGTGGAGTAGCCTATCTGTGTTGCAAGATATACCACCTGTGTATAGAATACCAATTTTTTTACTGCACCTAGTGAAGTAAAATCTTTTGGGCATAGCATCATTCTATTAGTCCATCTATACTGACCTCCATCAGGTTGCAAACTGAATATAATTTTTTTCTGCATCTAGATCTGAAAAAATATTTGGGCTTCTAGCAGTGTGTGGGACTTGGTCTATTAGTCCATCTATACTGACCTCCATCAGGTTGCAAATTAAAAATAATTTTTTTCTTCATTTAGCTCTGAAAAAATATTTGGGCTTCTAGCAGTGTGTGGGACTTGTTCTATTAGTCCTTCTATACTGACCTCCAGCAGGTTGCAAATTGAATATAATTTTTTTCTGCATCTAGCTCTGAAAAAATATTTGGGCTTCTAGCGGTGTGTGGGACTTGGTCTATTAGTCCATCTATACTGACCTCCATCAGGTTGCAAATTAAAAATAATTTTTTTCTGCATCTAGCTCTGAAAAAATATTTGGGCTTCTAGCAGTGTGTGGGACTTGGTCTATTAGTCCATCTATACTGACCTCCATCAGGTTGCAAATTAAAAATAATTTTTTTCTTCATTTATCTCTGAAAAAATATTTGGGCTACTAGCAGCGTGTGGGACTTGTTCTATTAGTCTATCTATACTGACCTCCATCAGGTTGCAAATTAAAAATAATTTTTTTCTGCATCTACCTCTGAAAAAATATTTGGGCTTCTAGCGGTGTGTGGGACTTGGTCTATTAGTCCATCTATACTGACCTCCATCAGGTTGCAAATTAAAAATAATTTTTTTCTGCATCTAGCTCTGAAAAAATATTTGGGCTTCTAGCAGTGTGTGGGACTTGGTCTATTAGTCCATCTATACTGACCTCCATCAGGTTGCAAATTAAAAATATTTTTTTTCTGCATCTAGCTCTGAAAAAATATTTGGGCTTCTAGCAGTGTGTGGGACTTGGTCTATTAGTCCATCTATACTGACCTCCATCAGGTTGCAAATTGAATAAAAAAATTTTCTGCATCTAGCTCTGAAAAAATATTTGGGCTTCTAGCGGTGTGTGGGACTTGGTCTATTAGTCCATCTATACTGACCTCCATCAGGTTGCAAATTAAAAATAATTTTTTTCTGCATCTAACCCAGCCAATAGTTTTGGCCTAATACCACAGTTTGGCCACTCAGCTCTGCTCGGTTACCATCCATTGTTTTTTTGTGCAAACAACTCCAGAGTTGTGAATTAGTTAACCACCAAAATGAGTGGAAAAAGGCCTGCTGCTGGTGGAAAGGGGAATAGGCGTGTTGGGAAGGGGAAAAAAGGTTGTGTCCGTGTGG
Organism: Phyllobates terribilis; assembly: GCF_046119375.1. Lineage (NCBI taxonomy): Eukaryota > Metazoa > Chordata > Amphibia > Anura > Dendrobatidae > Phyllobates > Phyllobates terribilis. The sequence goes on along the minus strand of NW_027362764.1, from coordinate 675,666,144 downwards.
TAGGTGCAGAAGAAAGACCATCTTCCAGCCAAACTAAAATGTCTACTTCTTTTAGCGGACAATGTGATAAGATCCCTTTCTTACGGCCACGCCAATCGCTACAAATTCCAGATGAGGCACAAAAACAGCAGGTGCTTCAACGGATATCAAGTGCTCCTTTAAGTGGGCTCTCCTCCACATCAACTTCAACATCACAAATACTCCAGTCCTCAAAGGTGTCACCCAAATCGCACTTGCTTCCTCACAGCTCCCAAATCTCCAGCTGCCCGTCTGAGTATGAGGTAGAACAGATGGTTGAGTCTGCAGAGCTGTTTACTCATACTATAGCCTGGGAATCAGAGGTCGACTCCAGCGCTTCTGTGAATCCAGACGAGGAAATGATCTGCACTGATGCCCAGAATCTTTATGAGTCGGATCCAGGACCAGACGCAGAAGGTTCTGACCATAATGTAGACCCTCATTCCCAAACTGTAACTCCTGTTGGTGGAGACAATGAGGAAGACGATGATAAGACTCAAATACCTGATTGGAGCGACAACTTTAGTTTTTTGTCAGGGCAGGAACAGGTTGGCTCTGAGGACGACGGGTGTGATAACGCACAGGGTGATGATGATGAGGTCGGAGATCCCACTTACTGTCAACCCACAGTCAGCCAAGAGATGAGGTCAGCAGAGGAGGTGGAGGAAGATGCTAGTGACGACGAGGTCAGGTTGCGCCTTCCTGGACAGAGACGTAGTACTGGAAGCACGTCAACAACTGCATCCTCAAACACAACTCTGCCTCTCACCACAAGTCGTGGTGGCTCTTCAGGTCGCATGGGTGCTAAGCCTTGCATAGCCTGGGCATTTTTTCAGATCGATAAAGATGACCCAACTCGTGTTATCTGTAACATTTGTCAGCAAAAGCTAAGTAGAGGCCAAAAAATACATAGTTTGAGTACTTCATGCATGAACCGGCACATGGACATGAAGCATAAGTTGCAGTGGGAAGCTCAGTGTGCTACAATGCGGTCTAGCCGGCCGGGCCAACCACCGTCTGCCATATCTTGTGCATCCGCGGCCTCTTCATCCTCTGTGACTGGGGGGACAGCAGTCACACCTGTTTTGGGGCGCAGACCTGCCACCTCTTTACCCGCAACAGCCAGCGTGATTGGCAGGTCATCATTTTCTTTGGAGGTGGTAACACCAGCTGGTCTTGAGCGCTGTCCGATATCGATAGCACCACCTTTGGATCAAGGCAACCTAACATGTCCGCCTGCATCTTCCTCACAGACCGGCAGTTTGCCGGGGACACCCTTATCAACCCCGTCTAAGCACAATAGCCAGCCCTCGGTCCCTCAGATGTGGACAAGTAAAAGACCATTTCCTCCTAGCCATGAGAAAGCTAAGAGGTTGAATTTCACCATCTGCAAGCTCTTGGCTACAGAAATGCTGCCTTTCCGCCTCGTGGACACAGAGGATTTTCGAGACCTTATGTCCGTCGCAGTGCCCCATTACCAGATGCCCAGTCGGCACTACTTCTCAAAGAAAGGTGTGCCTGCGCTCCACCAGCATGTCGCACACAACATCACCGCTTCTTTGAGAAACTCTGTGTGTGACAGGGTGCATTTCACCACAGACACTTGGACGAGTAGGCATGGACAGGGGCGTTACATGTCGCTGACTGGGCACTGGGTAACTATGGTGACAGCAGGACAAGGGGCTGCTGTCCAAGTCTTGCCGTCCCCACGAGTTGTGCGTCAATCCTCTTTATGTCATTTTTCCTCCACTGCTTCTGCCTCCTCAACCTCCTCTCGGTCTTCCACCTGCACCCAAAGCCTGTCTGGTCATGCCACAAGCTTTCTAACTGCGCAGAAGGGATCCTGCACACCTCCTTACTATGCTGGCAGTAGGGCTCAACGTCATCAGGCGGTTTTTACATTGAAATGTCTGGGAAATGTGAGTCACACAGCTGAGGAGTTGTGGTCAGCTCTGGAGAACCAATTTCATGAATGGTTGTCTCCACTGGACCTGAAACCAGGGAAGGCCGTGTGCGACAATGCTGCAAACCTGGGTGCAGCCCTTCGCCGGGGAAATGTCACACACGTGCCTTGTATGGCTCACGTGTTGAACCTGGTTGTCCAGCAATTTTTAGCCCACTATCCCAGAGTAGATGGCCTTCTGCAGAGGGCACGGTCGCTGTGTGCTCACTTTCGCCGTTCGCATCCCGCAGCTCAGCGACTTACATCTCTACAGAAGTCGTTGGGCCTGCCACTTCACCGGCTAAAATGCGATGTGCCTACCCGGTGGAATTCAACTCTGCACATGTTGCAGCGACTGTGGCAGCACCGACAAGCCCTGGTGCAATACGTTCTGACGTATAGCCTGGGCCAACGAGATTCAGAGGTGGGGCAAATCACGCTGGAGGAGTGGTCTCAGATCAGGGACCTATGCACCCTTCTGCACAGTTTTGAAATGGCGACGAAGATGTTTAGTGCTGACGATGCCATTATCAGCATGACTATTCCGGTGATTTACATGCTGGAGCACATGTTAAACAGAATTCGGAGTCAGGTGGTGGCACAAGAGGAGGTGGAGGAAGTAGAGGAGGAGGAGTTGTATGCGGAAGGGCTAACATCTGCAAGGTCCAGACGGTCGGCAGCACCAAGGCGGCAGGCATGTGAGGGTGGGGGAGATGATTTTACCAGGGCGCATGGTAGCAGCCAAACTAGTGAGGAAGGTGCAGGAGCCCAGGAAGAAGTGGAGGACGAACTGATGGAAGACTCATCAGATGAGGGAGACCTTGATCACATTTCTGTTGTGCGAGGTTGGGGGGAGAGGACAGAGGAAGGAAGCATGATTGCTACCTCGCCACCAACACAACAGGGACTTGGTGCTCCTGGATGCGCAACACACATGAGTGCCTTCTTGCTGCACTACCTGCAACATGACCCTCGAATTGTGAGAATTAGAAATAATCCTGACTACTGGGTTGCCACACTGTTAGATCCCCGGTACAAAAGTAAATTTGCAGAAATTATTCCTGCCATAGAAAGGGATGCACGCATGCAGGAGTATCAGCAGAGACTGTTGCAGAATCTTACATGTGCTTTTCCACAAAATACCAGTGGTGCACGTAGTGAATCTCACAGTTCCAACTTGCCAACCGTGGGACCGTCAAGTGTTCAGCACTCAAACCGTAACAGAACCACAGTATCTGCTGGTAACATCAATTTTGCGGAATCATTTCACCACTTTTTTAGCCCATCCTTTGCAAGGCCACAGGAGACAAGAAGTCTGACACATAGTCAACGCCTAGAGACGATGGTACAGGAGTATCTCCAAGTAAACATTGAAGCCACGACTGTGTTACTGGACCCTTGCTCTTTTTGGGCTTCCAATCTGGATAAATGGCCGGAGCTAGCCACTTACGCCTTGGAGATCTTGTCATGCCCCGCAGCCAGCGTTCTGTCTGAACGTGTGTTCAGCGCTGCTGGTGGTGTGCTGACAGATAAGCGCACGCGGCTCTCCACTGATAATGTAGACAGACTCACGTTCATAAAGATGAACAAATCATGGATCCGAAACGACTTTTCTACCCCTGTGTCATCCTGGGGAGAGTAAAAGCTTGATGATTGGTTAAAATCACCCTACCAACCGTTTTAAGCTTTCAAATTACTAATCATGTTTATCTGTATCTTGACTGGAAAATAATTTGGGCTTTGTAGCAGTGTGCAGCACTGATCCTATTAGGCCATCTATAATAAGCTTCACCAGATTTAAAATTAAAAATAATTTTTAGCTGCATCTAGCCCGGAAAATAATTTTGGGGCTCCGAGATGCGCAAGACACATAAGTGCCTTCTTGCTGCACTACCTGCAGCATGACCCTCATATTGTCAGAATTCGAAGTAATCATGACTACTGGGTTGCCACACTCTTAGATCCCCCAAACTTTTCGATCAACCTTTTCATTTTAATAAAGACCAAAAAAATGGTCATTTTTGAAATTATAAGCATTAGCAGGTTGTTAGAAACTGAAATCAAACAGTTTTCAACTCAAAACTTTATTCTAGGTGATGTTACATTTTCACATAGGACCCCTTGTTCGAAAGGAGCTTCTGAACTCTCTCGTCCATTGAATTTGTCAGGTTTTGGATGGTTTCTGCTTCAATTGTTTTGCATGAGGACAGAATACCCTCCCAGAGCTGTTGCTTAGATGTGAACTGCCTCCCGCCATCATAGACACTCCTTTTAATGATGCTCCAAAGGTTCTGAATGGGGTACAGGTCAGGGGAGCATGGGGGTCACACCATAAGTTTGTCCCCTTTTATGCCCATATCAGCCAGAGATGCAGATGTTTTATGTGCAGCATGAGATGGTGCATTATCATGCAGAAAAATGATCTTGCTGTGAAATACACGGTTCTTCTTCTTGAACCATGGCAGGAAGTGCTGTTTGAGAAAATACACATACATTATGGAGTTCATCTTTAGCGCCTTCAGGGATCCTAAAGGGGCCGACAATCTCTCTCCCCATGATTCCAGCCCAAAACATTACTCCACCTCCTCCTTGTTGGCGCTGTAGCCGTGTTTGCGTGGGGTGTCCATCAACCAGCCATCCTCCACTCCATTCATCTGGACCATCGAGCACTGCACGGCACTCATCCGTGAACAAAACAGTTTTGAAATCAGTCTTCATGTAATGTTTGGCCCACTGGAGCCGTTTCTGCTTGTGTGAAGTGGATAGAGGAGGTCGACAGGATGGCATATGCACAGCTGCAAACCTCTGAAGGACCCTGCATCTTGTTGTTCGGGGGACGTTGGAGGCACAAGCAGCTTCAAAAACTTGTCTGCTGCTATGACAAGGCTTTTTTGCCGCTGCTGTTTCAACCTGACGTAATTGCCTGTAGGAAAGAGTCCTCAATTTGCCCTTATCAGCACGCACACGTGTGTACTGTGAATCAGCTACATACTTCTTGATTGCCAAGACACTTCATCCTGATCATCGCACAATGTTGATTGTAGTCATGCCTTGACCTAAACACTCCACAATTTGTTGCTTCTCAGCAGCCGACACATCCTTTTTCTTTCCCATTTTGGCAGAAAATGTAGGCTGCTTAATAATGTGAGAGAGCCTTCTTAAGTAGTCTTGCCTTTCATTGGACACACCTGCCAAACTAATTAGCACAGGTGTCTGCAATTGCTTACAGTGATATAAAGAGCCCTGACACACATCACCATCAATGAGTTTAACTGACAAACAAACAAATTCTTCCCTTATCACTCCTAAACACTTTTTGCATAATAATTTGGAACGCGGTGTACATGTGCTTTTCCACAAAACACCAGTGGTTCACGTAGTGAATCTTACAGTTCTAACTTGCCAACCGTGGTCTGTATGGAATTGTTCAATAAAGGGCCCAAAATTAAGATAACATAGATGGGAGAGGTCTCTATGAATAGGAATTCCTAAGTATTTGATACCCTGTGAGGGCCAGGCAAAGGGAAAGTTGGACTGGATGGAATCCTATATGGATTTGGGGATCGAGACATCGAGGGCCTCAGACTTCGCTGCATTGATTTTAAAATTTTACCATGTAACAAAGTGATCTATTTCAGCCATAACAGCAGGGATGGATATATGTGATTGAGTGATATATACTAGGACATCATCAGCAAATAGAGAGCACTTGTACTCGGTGCCTCCCACCTCAATCCACCTAATATTGGGGTTATGGCGAATTGATGAGAGCAGGTGCTCCGTCACTAGGATGTATAAGAGAGGGGACAGAGGACATCCCTGCCTTGTCCCATTGGTGATTGTGAAAGGTGATGAAAATGTTCTGACGCACCCCCTGGGCCTTGGGACACCCGGAGCCGGACCCTTTTTGGTGGATGCTGGTGGTTGTAGTCTTCGTGGCGGCGATCCGGTTCCGTGGCTCAGGGCGGTCAAACCAGTGGCGGAACTATTTATGTGGTTTTGATGTTTAAATGTCCGACTACGCCACCCGTGGATTGCGGTCAGAGTGAACCGCCGCTACAGGGCAGACCGCTAAGGCTGGTGTTGTGGGTGCAGCAGAGCGTAGCATAACTCCCCACGGAAGGAGTATAGCCTCAGGGCAGTGTATGCTGAGGATGGGGGTGATGGTGCAGGGCAGCAGCAGTAACGACCCGGAGTCAGTGATGCAGTCCAGGGCCTTTACTCACAGTTCTTATTATCCAGACCACGTCTGCAGGTAACGGCTGCCCACGTCGTACTGTGCTCACCAGGTGAGGGGCTCAGACAACTCCCAGATAACTTTGGAGCGCTTCACAGGACCCCCTTTGTGTGTCCTTTGTCTGGCCTTTCTTACCAACACTTCTGTCCGGCTGCCTCGGGCCTCCTCTTGGTAAACTTGGTGCCAGTTTCCCTGACCCTATGTGGTGCCTTCCTAGCGGGTGGAGCAAGGGGCTGCGCCACATAAAATGTCAGAGCCTCCGGTTTCTAGCTGAGGGTCGTTTCTTGCCTCCAATAGTTCGGGGACCGGTCTCCCCCTTTGGCCTGACCCCTCCACGCAGGTGGATTCGGGCGTGCGGTGGCGACTCGCCCGTCCGCACCCCTGGGATCCCTTCATTCCTCGTTCCTGGAGCCTTCTCCGCTCCTCTTCCTTCCTTCTCCCTCTTGCAGGCCTGGGCCTCTGTTACTAGGCCCGCCTCCAGAGCAGAGCTCATGCAGAGCCCCTGCTCCCTGCCACTTCTGCTCAGACTTCTCTGCACTGAACTAAGATGGTGCCCACCTTTTATACTCCCTTCTCAATGCACCCAGGAACTGCTTCCTCCCTGCTCCTGCACTGCAGGGTTCCCCTTCCTCAGTGTTCCCTCCCCCCACTCCAGCCAGGGACAGGGACTGTCGTGCCCATCTCAGGGGCATATTGGTCGCCCTGCCCCACGGCAATGTGGTGTAATGCATGCAGGTGTCGGGTCCTGATCCACACTCCATCCTTATCTGAGAGTGAGATATCACACCTCTGGGTGAGGTGCAATACGTCTGTAGCAACCGAGCCCTCGGTGCTACAGTTTCATTTATCTTCAGCCTAGGTGACGTATTGTGATACAGGGCCGTGATTTTGGCTATAAAAGGGTCCCCTAGACCCCTACCCCAAGCTTTTTAAGAGAATCATATATGGCGTGCCAGGAGACTCTATGGAATGCTTTCTCAGCATCCAACGAGAGTATCTACTTACAAATTTTTAACTGCATCTAGCCCAGGAAATACTTTGTGCCTAGTAGCAGTGTCTGCTAGTCAGCGGATTATCCCGGCTGTTAAGCAAGCTACACCACCTGTAGTTTGGACACTTAATTTTTTCAAAGGAAATGCTTCGGGACCACGGGATACTTAGTGAAGAGCATCAGGAGGCACCCCAAGGAATAGGGGCTGGGACTGGCACTAGGATGCCTTGCGGTGGACAGCCGAGCTCGATCCTTATAAAAGCTTTTTAACTGCAGCAGCTTTAGTGGACGCTACTGAAGCTGGAATTACGCGGCTGCTGGCATGAGACTTGCCCTCCAATAGATCCTTGTAAATGGATTTAAAGTGTATTCATTCAAATTAGAGGGACAATTTAAATTAAAAAGCTTAGAGCTGCCTCCACCACAGGGGGGCTCTCTCGACCCACCAGCGGACAGGCACCAGTATTGGGAGAGGGGGGCTGGCCGTCAGGGTTCACCGCGGCTCTGGCACAAACCCGGCGACACGGAGGTGGCACGGGCAGGAGCGGACTGGCCGTCTCGGCTTCTCACTTTTTGGATTTTAGAAGGGCATGACATGCCTATATCTGTGTCTCCCCCTCCTTTTACTCCTCCACCTCTTTTCTTTTCGCATGACTATATGTACTTGTCACTTTTCCATGTGTTAGTTGTGTCTTCTGAGCAGTTTGTCAGCTTTTGGACACCTTTGAAGGTGTTTTCTATGTGTTTCTATGTGTTTTTGTTTGCCTGCCATTGGTTTTAACGGTGTTCGAAGGTGTTCGACGAACAGTTCGACGAACAGTTCGGCGAACACACGGGTGTTCGACGAACCGAACCGAACTCGAACACTACGGGGGTGGCTCAACACTAATCATGACTACTGGGTTGCCACACTCTTAGATCCCCCAAACTTTTCGATCAACCTTTTCATTTTAATAAAGACCAAAAAAATGGTCATTTTTGAAATTATAAGCATTAGCAGGTTGTTAGAAACTGAAATCAAACAGTTTTCAACTCAAAACTTTATTCTAGGTGATGTTACATTTTCACATAGGACCCCTTGTTCGAAAGGAGCTTCTGAACTCTCTCGTCCATTGAATTTGTCAGGTTTTGGATGGTTTCTGCTTCAATTGTTTTGCATGAGGACAGAATACCCTCCCAGAGCTGTTGCTTAGATGTGAACTGCCTCCCGCCATCATAGACACTCCTTTTAATGATGCTCCAAAGGTTCTGAATGGGGTACAGGTCAGGGGAGCATGGGGGTCACACCATAAGTTTGTCCCCTTTTATGCCCATATCAGCCAGAGATGCAGATGTTTTATGTGCAGCATGAGATGGTGCATTATCATGCAGAAAAATGATCTTGCTGTGAAATACACGGTTCTTCTTCTTGAACCATGGCAGGAAGTGCTGTTTGAGAAAATCCACATACATTATGGAATTCATCTTTAGCGCCTTCAGGGATCCTAAAGGGGCCGACAATCTCTCTCCCCATGATTCCAGCCCAAAACATTACTCCACCTCCTCCTTGTTGGCGCTTTAGCCGTGTTTGCGTGGGGTGTCCATCAACCAGCCATCCTCCACTCCATCCATCTGGACCATTGAGCGCTGCACGGCACTCATCCGTAAACAAAACAGTTTTGAAATCAGTCTTCATGTAATGTTTGGCCCACTGGAGCCGTTTCTGCTTGTGTGAAGTGGATAGAGGAGGTCGACAGGATGGCATATGCACAGCTGCAAACCTCTGAAGGACCCTGCATCTTGTTGTTCGGGGGACGTTGGAGGCACAAGCAGCTTCAAAAACTTGTCTGCTGCTATGACAAGGCTTTTTTGCCGCTGCTCTTTCAACCTGACGTAATTGCCTGTAGGAAAGAGTCCTCAATTTGCCCTTATCAGCACGCACACGTGTGTACTGTGAATCAGCTACATACTTCTTGATTGCCAAGACACTTCATCCTGATCATCGCACAATGTTGATTGTAGTCATGCCTTGACCTAAACACTCCACAATTTGTTGCTTCTCAGCAGCCGACACATCCTTTTTCTTTCCCATTTTGGCAGAAAATGTAGGCTGCTTAATAATGTGAGACAGCCTTCTTAAGTAGTCTTGCCTTTCATTGGACACACCTGCCAAACTAATTAGCACAGGTGTCTGCAATTGCTTACAGTGATATAAAGAGCCCTGACACACATCACCATCAATGAGTTTAACTGACAAACAAACAAATTCTTCCCTTACCAATCCTAAACACTTTTTGCATAATAATTTGGAACACAGTGTTCATGTGCTTTTCCACAAAACACCAGTGGTTCACGTAGTGAATCTTACAGTTCTAACTTGCCAACCGTGGTCTGTATGGAGTTGTTCAATAAAGGGCCCAAAATTAAGATAACATAGATGGGAGAGGTCTCTATGAATAGGAATTCCTAAGTATTTGATACCCTGTGAGGGCCAGGCAAAGGGAAAGTTGGACTGGATGGAATCCTATATGGATTTGGGGAGGGAGACATCGAGGGCCTCAGACTTCACTGCATTGATTTTAAAATTTGACCATGTAACAAAGTGATCTATTTCAGCCATAACAGCATGGATGGATATATGTGATTGAGTGATATATACTAGGACATCATCAGCAAATAGAGAGCACTTGTACTCGGTGCCTCCCACCTCAATCCACCTAATATTGGGGTTATGGCGAATTGATGAGAGCAGGTGCTCCGTCACTAGGATGTATAAGAGAGGGGACAGAGAAAATCCCTGCCTTGTCACATTGGTGATTGTGAAAGGTGATGAAAATGTTCTGACGCGCCCCCTGGGCCTTGGGACACCTGGAGCCGGACCCTTTTTGGTGGATGCTGGTGGTTGTAGTCTCCGTGGCGGCAACTCGGTTCCGTGGCTCAGGGCGGTCAAACCAGTGGCGGAACTATTTATGTGGTTTTGATGTTTAAATGTCCGACTACGCCACCCGTGGATTGCGGTCAGAGTGAACCGCCGCTCCAGGGCAGACCGCTGAGGCTGGTGTTGTGGGTGCAGCAGAGCGTAGCATAACTCCCCACGGGAGGAGTATAGCCTCAGGGCAGTGTATGCGGAGGATGGGGGTGATGGTGCAGGGCAGCAGCAGTAATGACACGGAGTCAGTGATGCAGTCCAGGGCCTTTACTCACAGTTCTTATTATCCAGACCACGTCTGCAGGTAACGGCTGCCCACGTCGTACTGTGCTCACCAGGTGAGGGGCTCAGACAACTCCCAGATAACTTTGGAGTGCTTCACAGGACCCCCTTAGTGTGTCCTTTGTCTGGCCTTTCTTACCAACCCTTCTGTCCGGCTGCCTCGGGCCTCCTCTTGGTAAACTTGGCGCCAGTTTCCCTGACCCTATGTGGTGCCTTCCTAGCGGGTGTAGCGAGGGGCTGCGCCACATAAAATGTCACAGCCTCCTGTTTCTAGCTGAGGGTCGTTTCCTGCCTCCACTAGTTTCGGGGACCGGTCTCCCCCTTTGGCCTGACCCCTCCACGCAGGTGGATTTGGGCGTGCGGTGGCGACTCGCCCGTCCGCACCCCTGAGATCCCTTCATTCCTCGTTCATGGAGCCTTCTCCGCTCCTCTTCCTTCCTTCTCCCTCTTCCAGGCCTGGGCCTCTGTTACTAGGCTCGCCTCCGGAGCAGAGCTCATGCAGAGCCCCTGCTCCCTGCCACTTCTGCTCAGACTTCTCTGCACTGAACTAAGATGGTGCCCACCTTTTATACTCCCTTCTCAATGCACCCAGGAACTGCTTCTTCCCTGCTCCTGCACTACAGGGTTCCCCTTCCTCAGTGTTCCCTCCCCCCTCTCCAGCCAGGGACAGGGACTGTCGTGCCCATCTCAGGGGCATATTGGTCGCCCTGCCCCACGGCAATGTGGTGTAATGCATGCAGGTGTCGGGTCCTGATCCACACTACATCCTTACCTGAGAGTGAGATATCACACCTCTGGGTGAGGTGCAATACCTCTGTAGCAACCGAGCCCTCAGGGTGCTACAGTTCCATTTATCTTCAGCCTAGGTGACGTATTGCGATACAGGGCCGTGATTTTGGCTATAAAAGGGTCCCCTAGACCCCTACCCCAAGCTTTTTAAGAGAATCATATATGGCGTGCCAGGAGACTCTATGGAATGCTTTCTCAGCATCCAACGAGAGTATCTAATTACAAATTTTTAACTGCATCTAGCCCAGGAAATACTTTGTGCCTAGTAGCAGGGTCTGCTAGTCAGTGGATTATCCCGGCTGTTAAGCAAGCTACACCACCTGTAGTTTGGACACTTCATTTTTTCAAAGGAAATGCTTCGGGACCACGGGATACTCAGTGAAGAGCATCAGGAGGCACCCCAAGGCATAGGGGCTCGGACTGGCAGTAGGATGCCTTGCGGTGGACAGCCGAGCTCGATCCTTATAAAAGCTTTTTAACTGCAGCAGCTTTAGTGGACGCTACTGGAGCTGGAATTACGCGGCTGCTGGCATGAGACTTGCCCTCCAATAGATCCTTGTAAATGGATTTAAAGTGTATTTATTCAAATTAGAGAGACAATTTAAATTAAAAAGCTTAGAGCTGCCTCCACCACAGGGGGGCTCGCTCGACCCACCAGCGGACAGGCACCAGTATTGGGAGAGGGGGGCTGGCTGTCAGGGTTCACCGCGGCTCTGGCACAAACCCGGCGACACGGAGGTGGCACGGGCAGGAGCGGACGGAACGTGTCGGCTTCTCACTTTTGGATTTTAGAAGGGCATGACATGCCTATATCTGTGTCTCCCCCTCCTTTTACTCCTCCACCTCTTTTCTTTTCGCATGACTATATGTACTTGTCACTTTTCCATGTGTTAGTTGTGTCTTCTGAGCAGTTTGTCAGCTTTTGGACACCTTTGAAGGTGTTTTCTATGTGTTTCTATGTGTTTTTGTTTGCCTGCCATTGGTTTTAACGGTGTTCGAAGGTGTTCGACGAACAGTTCGGCGAACACACGGGTGTTCGACGAACCGAACCGAACTCGAACACTACGGGGGTGGCTCAACAATACTGGGCACCTGCTGAAAGCCTGGCCCCTTCACGGCCCCGGGTGCTTTTAACGCCATCATTTCCACACGGCGAGCTGCGGAGTCAATAAGCACTCCTAGCCGTGGCAAGGAGCTCGGTGTCAGGCCTGCGTGAAGGCGGCGGGGTAGCGTACTTAGCTGCCAACTGGCTCAGAGGCCTTGGGGCTTCCATCATCTAAGTTACTTAAGGTCGGTGTCCGGCAAGGCGCTGTTTCATGCTAGCCGAGCTGGGCAGTAGGTAAAAACGTAATCAAAATGGTCTACAGCACCCGGTGTTCCCAGGAGGTCTCCCATCCAAGTACTGTCCGAGCCCAGCCCTGCTTTGCTTCCGAGATCAGATGAGATCAGGCGTATCCAAGGTGGTATGGCCAGTAGAAGCTGCTCGATCCATCGCCCGGCCAGCCTTTCTCAGGATCGCTTGGTGGCGAGCAATCTGGCCGTGACGGGGAGGGCTCCAAAGGGTCCATGCAAAGGCTGTGCCGTCCCTACAGGTGTTGTTTCTTTAGCAGTGATTCACCCGCCGCATCAGGTGTCTTCAAAACTGTCTCGGCGCAGGGTCTCCAGCAGGCTAAACCCTTCATCGCGGTAATGTGACAGAAAGAGCAAGCTGGACCCGTAACTTGGGGGCGGAGCGAGACGTCCAGGGGTGAATGAAGGAAGAGGGTGAGATGGTTGCCAGTGACTTTGAGCTGCTCTTCAGGGGGGAGGGTCATGTTGCCTGCAAAGGTCTTCTGCTTGGGGTTACCGGTGGTTGCCTCCAGCCACGCGGGAGACGCTGGTCCTGGTGAAAAGGAGCCTAGTATTAAAAGTAAAGAAGCAACAATGCTGGAGGCCCACGGTGATCAGAAGGATGCTGATATTTTCCAGAGATGAAATAGCGCAAGAGAGAAAGCAAATGAAAAAAAGAAAAGAGAATGAATGTGTGCACTTGTGAAAGGGAATGGAAAAAAGGCATAGAAGAGAGTGCCCCCTGCTGGTGGAAGGAAGGAAAAAGCAAAAGCCTACAGCACCTGGTATTCCCAGGTGCTCTCCCATCCAAGTACTAACCAGGCCTGACCCTGCTTAGCTTCCAATACCAGACGAGATCAGGCGTGTTCATGGTCGTGTGGCCGTAGGCAGAGACAAGCCTCTCACTTGCTGCTTTTCTACTTTGACGTCTGTCTGCCGGCTGCCCTTTCCAGTGCTCAGCAAGACCAGGTCCTTTTGTGCTTTCCCTTCTCTTCAATTTTTTTGCTGGCTTCCTTAAAAGGTCGTGTAGACACAACGCCCCACTCAGAGCCGCTGAGCTCACTGATAGGCTGCAGCGCTGTCGACGGAATGTCAGCTTCACGGCCAATGCCACAGGCCGGGAGCAGAGGCGAGACTCACCGCTAGACCCGGGTAGGGTGAGTAGAGCGCGGTTAGTTGCTTTCTAATAGGCTGCAGCCAGGAATTAACTTTTAATGAAAGGGAACAATCCCTTTGACTGTCTGCAACGCGCCACACCTAGGAAGCGCACTCTCACACACAAGTCAGCATGCACACGTGCTCACACGTGACAACACCCCCTATCTGCCCCTACAATCTCTCCGTCACCATGCGTCAGACTCTCCTGCCTGTTTTATGATTTCAGGGCACTAGCAGGAATCACCCCCCCCCTCCCCAATTCCTTCCGCACCTTCCTTGCACTGAGGTTAGCTCTTTGTCAGCCGTCTGGCTTGGTTACACAATCTTCTTTGCAGAGAACCATGTTACTTCTGCTGGCCCTCGCTAGGCGGCCGGCATCCAAAACCTTCCCTGGGCACCTGCTGAAAGCCTGGCCCCTTCACGGCCCCGGGTGCTTTTAACGCCATCATTTCCACATGGCGAGCTGCGGAGTCAATAAGCACTCCTAGCCGTGGCAAGGAGCTCGGTGTCAGGCCTGCATGAAGGCGGCGGGGTAGCGTATTTAGCTGCCAACTGGCTCAGAGGCCTTGGGGCTTCCATCATCTAAGTTACTTAAGGTCGGTGTCCGGCAAGGCGCCGATCCATACTAGCCGAGCTGGGCAGTAGGGCAAAACGTCATCAAAATGGTCTACAGCACCCGATGTTCCCAGGAGGTCTCCCATCCAAGCACTGTCCGAGCCCAGCTCTGCTTTGCTTCCGAGATCAGACGAGATCAGGCGTATCCAAGGTGGTATGGCCAGTAGACGCTGTTCGATCCATCGCCCGGCCAGACTTTCTCAGGATCGCTTGGTGGCGAGCAATCTGGCCGTGACGGGGCGGGCTCCGAAGGGTCCATGCAAAGGCTTTGCCGTCCCTACAGGTGTGGTTTGTTTAGCAGTGATTCACCCGCCGCATCAGGTGTCTTCAAATATGTCTCGGCGCAGGGTCTCCTGCAGGCTAAACCCTTCATCGCGGTAATGTGACAGAAAGAGCAAGCTGGACCCGTAACTTGGGGACGGAGCGAGACGTCCAGGGGTGAATGAAGGAAGAGGGTGAGATGGTTGCCAGTGACTTTGAGCTGCTCTTCAGGGGGGAGGGTCGTGTTGCCTGCAAAGGTCTTCTGCTTGGGGTTACCGATGGTTGCTTCCAGCCACCCGGGAGACGCTGGTCCTGGTGAAAAGGAGCCTAGTATTAAAAGTAAATAAGCAACAATGCTGGAGGCCCATGGTGATCAGAAGGATGCTGGCATTTTGCAGAGATGAAATAGTGCAAGAGAGAAAGCAAATGAAAAAAAGAAAAGAGAATGAATGTGTGCACTTCTGAAAGGGAATGGAAAAAAGGCATAGAAGAGAGTGCCCCCTGCTGGTGGAAGGAAGGAAAAAGCAAAAGCCTACAGCACCTGGCATTCCCAGGTGGTCTCTGTTAAATGGTTAATTATGGAAATTCATTTGAAATGTTAATCGATAATCATTTTTCTGAGTTCTATGCCTCAGCCATCGTGTCTAGTTGACATGCGCTATTTGTGTGTGTATTTTTGGTTCACTACCATATGTAGAACAGGTGTCCATACGACTGGCTATAAAAGCCCATGGTACAGAAAGGGGGGGCTCACTTGCTCTGCCCACTCCACAAGACACAGAATCTTCATGCTGAGAAGCAGATGACATGTAGGCCTGGACACATGCTGGACAAAGACATGATTTACCAGCCAGGATCCAAGGAAAGATGGGTGAATCTCAACAATTAAGCTAATTATGGACAAATGGACAATTACTTTATAACTAATTATTGTATATACCTGCTGCAATCTGATTCTTTTTAATGGACAATCCAAGAATAAATAGATACATTTTTTTATAAGAATATCGTGATATTGATACTTTGAGAAGTCCTCAGTAGAAAAAAATAATACAGGAAGAGTATTATTTTACAATGGTGAGCCAGCCAGTCCTGTTTTTTTGTTTTTTAAATTAAGTAAGTGAATTTCTTCCGTGAACAAGGGGGAAGTCCTGACGAGCTGAACAGCTGTTGTTCACGTGTCAGTAAATTCACTAGTTTGTCCCGAGAAGCAGAAAGGACCTACAGACTGAGGAAAGACAGGAAGCAGAGGTACTAACAAGGAACAGAATCACACAGGAAAAGAATCAGACGAACTGAAGACAGGACGTGCTGATAAAGAGAAGCCAAGGAATCTTAAGGTAAGCAAAATATGGATATAATTTCTTCTTTTGCTAAACAAAGTAATATTAATTTCAAAGTTAATGTAGGAGATGACATAGAAGTTTTGTGGCTCAGTTTATACAAAGAATGTGAATTGCAGAATTTACAGTTAACTTTTAAATTGGTAAATAGAGACAAACAGAAATTGAGAAATATTCTACATTTGGTAGATTTTTATCATAGTCTTGTGTTAGAGATTTCTAAGCAGGAAAATAATGTAGAAGTGTCAGACGGTGATACTGATTCTGACTGTAATGTGGAAAATGAACAAGAAGTAAGACACGTGTCTGTAACTGAAGGTGACCTTGGGTCTGACCAAGAGACGGACATACAGAAACCTGACATGGGAGGAGACATGACTGACATACGAGAAACCGATATACTAGGTGATGTGGGAGGAGACGTGAGTGACGTAGGAGGAACGGACGTACAAGAGCCACTAAAAATATCAGAGAATTCTGGAATTACCCAGGCTCAACTTCAAATTAAAATGAGGAAAAATTTGCTGAAATTATACAAAATCATGCCAAAATATGATGTCAAAATCCATGCCTGTAGAAATTCAGAGACATTTGAGAGCTTCTCTGATAAGTTTGATTTATCCAATGAGGAGAGGAATCAATTATTTAAAATATGGATTCCTGTGACATTGTCCAGACGTTTACATTTAATGCCCTGTGAAAATGACTCTCCTAATGGATGGGAAAATGATTCGGACAGATTAAGATATTTGATTTATTGTGTCACAAAGGATTTTCCCAACATAGAAGATCTGCAGAAACTAAGGATTGGTAGGAAGGAATGTACATATACATTCATGTCCATATTTGCACGGTTGTACAAAGCTCTCATCAAAAATGGAAAAGTACAAAATATGATAACAACTTTTGTACAAAAATTCAAATTCCTAAATTCAGTTTCCCAAGTTATGGCATCACAAAAAAATTCATTATTTGAATGTGCGCAGATGCTGGATTTTGTTAGAAAACATGAGAATCGTGAAAAGAAAATAAATCAAGCTAAATTTATAAAACCAGGAAAGGTAAAATCTTACCAAAAGCCAATATCAAACTCTCCTAGACTGAGTCATCCCCATAGTGAACTCTATCAAATACGCAGAAGATTTCATATATGTTATAAGCCATATCAGCCAGTGCAAAGATCCATCTCTCCACAGAATGAGTTAATTCTCAGTCAGAACTGTGATTCTCTAAAAGGGAAAATTGCTGAAACTGATGGACAGAGACAGGTGAGACGACCAACTCACAGTGACGTCATGGAATGTGGACAGAAGAACAGGCAGTTCTCTGAGGTTTTGAAGGATAGAAAAATGTCTTTCCTAAATAGGGCGTTCCTGGAGATATTTGAGAGAGACAGAAGATTTGGTTTAGGGAGTGGCTAAGGAAAAACTGTAATTACAATGTTGTATCAAAATGTAATACAATGTCTCAATATTTATTTATAATCTTATACAGTAAAATTGTAGTTACATAGTTTCTAATAGTTCATATATATATATATATATATATATATATATATATATATACACTTGTCTAAGTAGAGATTGCGTATAATTGTATTTATATATACGGTTATAAAATATATACATATTAATTAATAAATTAGAACTGCATATATATAAATTTAAGTAGCAATATTTTGAATTACATTAGAACCAACCAATATATGTATAAGATATTTAAATAATTCTGTTTCTGTATGAATTTGATATTTAATTTTATTTTCTTATATTTCCTTAGAGTTTTCATTCCAAAGCAGGATTTGATCAAAGAACTCTAAAATGGATTTATTTCTTTATTCACACAGGAAGTGAAAAAATTGCATGATTTTATGTGTATAACATTTTAAAATAATAACAATATATCTAGTTGAACTATAATATATATGTAATACTTATTAATTCTTTTGTGTTGCTAATATTTTCTGTGCATGAAGTGTTCGTGCAAATTAAAGTAGCTTTACAGCATGACGTGTGACAGCTGCGGCCTTTGAACTTTGAGCTAATAGTATAGGATCCCATTCATTCTATTTTCAACTGATGTAACTTAAGACCGGACAGCCAGTGAAAAAAGAATCTAAGACAAGAGTTTTTTCAAGTGTCTGAAATTCCAGTGACTTACTCTCATATTATATAATATGTACTTGGGGAATATTCAAAGAAATATAAAGATATTCAATTGATATGGCAATGCGCATTAATAAATTGGGATACAACAATTTTGGGTTAAATATATATATATATATATCTAAAACTTCATATGTGGAATGTTTGAGTTGAACAGATCTGTGAATGTCAGAGTGAAGGTGACAGATGAGTAAATCAGCAGCTGCTAAGTGTGATTGATGTGACAGAGGCCTCGTATGTTTGTATGTTTGAAAAAATAAAAATGTTTCTTTATGTGAAGGTACAAAAATATATTTAATTCTGAGGAAATTATAATACATAATTAGGTATTATCTACATATATATATTTCTATATTTCTTTAATAATTATTATTTCTTGATTTAACTAATAGTGGATAAGGGCAACCACACATCAAAATGGTTTACAAAGCAAATTTATATTTAGAATAATTTTCCACATGATAATATTCTTGAATAACTATAATATTATTTTTAATGGTTACCTAAATAGGTACACACCTCTCTTTAGTCAAATCTATGCTACTCATCGATATGAAATTTATAATTTGGTTCAGATATATACATAAATTTTATAAAATAATATTTTTGGTATTAAGGGGGAAAATGTGTTTTTGATCCTGATTACGTAATCACTTTTGATCAATACTTATTTTCCACACATTTTAATAAAGAAGAAATAATAATAAGGTACTATGGTATAATTAAGAAGGATATTACAGGCAAAGTTGCATAATTTAATATTTTTTGGTGGTACAAGGTTATGACAAATATGAAATCATCCAGATAATGGAGATATAAGGGTATTTTTTGTGGAGAATATAATTACTCTGCATTTGTCATTAAAATTTAAAGGCCTTATTTTTATTTTTATTCTTATTTTTACTCTTAATTTTATTTTTCATTTTTAAAATTTTATTCTTACTTTATACTTCTTATTTTTCTATTTTTTCATTTTTTAATTCTCATTTGATTTTATTTGAGTTCAATATCTCAATTGAGAAAACACATTAATATTTAATAAAGTAATGTCTAATACAAGAGTATTGCTTCATTAAATATATATTGCTAAGGAAAAAAATGTTTACATTTTCTGAGTAAACACAACAATTCACTCATTCATTTATTCATTCATTCATTCATTCATACATTCATATATTTATTCATTTTGGTTCAGGAGTATACATTCTTTGATATTATTGGTTTAATAAAGATATAAAAACTTGTTTTTTCAAAATACACTGACACCTATGGGTTGGAAAAGGTAATTACACCTATGACATAAAAATGTTCTATCATATGGAGAACTTGATTGACAATGAATTATTATCTATTATTGTTTATTATTCCAAACATAATTTATTTTAATATTTTGATAATAATTAGATGGATATTACTGATTGCTATGGTACGCTGTGATATTATAGGTTAGGAAAAACTGCCAGATTTGGTATCAGATTAGGGAATGAAGACTTCAATCAAGACATCGCAATTATGAATTCTATCTTACTAAAGACTTTTAATTTTTATAAATCAAAGAGATTCTCAAAAGTTACAAGAAGAAGCAACTGATATCCGGACGTCTCAGAAGGTAACAGGTGTGAATGCTGAGTGTTATAATAGACTGTGTCCATTACATACAATACAATTCACACCACTGATCACCAGGACGGCAGAGGACGATGATCCTATATGTACTGTGTTGTGTTCAAGTTTCATCACGTTCCAGTGGGTTCTTATCACCTGCAACGCTTCAATGAAAGCTGGTGAACAGGTAATACCTGGCATATGTGTCCTGTATATAAAGGACTGAGTACTGGTTATGGTGCTATATAAAGCAGGAAAGTGTCAAGTTAACCCTTGCTTTACTGACCAAAGACGTCACATCTGTTCCAAAAGTGACACGAGACCAGTGCGGACACACGGAAGATTCCAAAGACGATCCAACGTAAGTCCAGGTGACACTGCACAGATATTAAAGCTACATTTCATCCATGGACTTTGTTTCCTTATCAACTGACACACATGATCTTTCTAATAAAGAGTACAGTTTATGGACTGAACAATAATGAACACAATTATGGACTGTACAATATCTACATGCTGTAATTTATTTCAAAGGAGTTTTCATCCAAAGACTGTGTTATAAAAGAACTAAGAAGAAGACGAGACGACGACCCGATGACATCAGATGATGACGATTGAACCCGCGATTGCTTCAATTTAGATATAGGGAAGTATAATTATACATATTAAATGAATATTAGTCACGGCTTACCATAACATGAATTCACATCATTATATAACAATAAACCGATATTGATACTATTATTACTATTATTATTATTATGGAAATTTAATGATATTGCCAAGGAAGAAGGAAAGAAAGAATGATTGATGAATGTATCTTCTTTTGATAATTTTCAGTTAAAGTCCTTTTATTCTCAAAAAAGGGGGAAATGTTAAATGGTTAATTATGGAAATTCATTTGGAATGTTAATCGATAATCATTTTTCTGAGTTCTATGCCTCAGCCATCGTGTCTAGTTGACATGCGCTATTTGTTTGTGTATTTTTGGTTCACTACCATATGTAGAACAGGTGTCCATACGACTGGCTATAAAAGCCCATGGTACAGAAAGTGGGGGCTCTCTTGCTGTGCCCACCCCACAAGACACAGAATCTTCATGCTGAGAAGCAGATGACATGTAGGCCTGGACACATGCTGGACAAAGACATGATTTACCAGCCAGGATCCAAGGAAAGATGGGTGAATCTCAACAATTAAGCTAATTATGGACAAATGGACAATTACTTTATAACTAATTATTGTATATACCTGCTGCAATCTGATTCTTTTTAATGGACAATCCAAGAATAAATAGATACATTTTTTTATAAGAATATCGTGATATTGATACTTTGAGAAGTCCTCAGTAGAAAAAAATAATACAGGAAGAGTATTATTTTACAATGGTGAGCCAGCCAGTCCTGTTTTTTTGTTTTTTAAATTAAGTAAGTGAATTTCTTCCGTGAACAAGGGGGAAGTCCTGACGAGCTGAACAGCTGTTGTTCACGTGTCAGTAAATTCACTAGTTTGTCCCGAGAAGCAGAAAGGACCTACAGACTGAGGAAAGACAGGAAGCAGAGGTACTAACAAGGAACAGAATCACACAGGAAAAGAATCAGACGAACTGAAGACAGGACGTGCTGATAAAGAGAAGCCAAGGAATCTTAAGGTAAGCAAAATATGGATATAATTTCTTCTTTTGCTAAACAAAGTAATATTAATTTCAAAGTTAATGTAGGAGATGACATAGAAGTTTTGTGGCTCAGTTAATACAAAGAATGTGAATTGCAGAATTTACAGTTAACTTTTAAATTGGTAAATAGAGACAAACAGAAATTGAGAAATATTCTACATTTGGTAGATTTTTTTCATAGTCTTGTGTTAGAGATTTCTAAGCAGGAAAATAATGTAGAAGTGTCAGACGGTGATACTGATTCTGACTGTAATGTGGAAAATGAACAAGAAGTAAGACACGTGTCTGTAACTGAAGGTGACCTTGGGTCTGACCAAGAGACGGACATACAGAAACCTGACATGGGAGGAGACATGACTGACATACGAGAAACCGATATACTAGGTGATGTGGGAGGAGACGTGAGTGACGTAGGAGGAACGGACGTACAAGAGCCACTAAAAATATCAGAGAATTCTGGAATTACCCAGGCTCAACTTCAAATTAAAATGAGGAAAAATTTGCTGAAATTATACAAAATCATGCCAAAATATGATGTCAAAATCCATGCCTGTAGAAATTCAGAGACATTTGAGAGCTTCTCTGATAAGTTTGATTTATCCAATGAGGAGAGGAATCAATTATTTAAAATATGGATTCCTGTGACATTGTCCAGACGTTTACATTTAATGCCCTGTGAAAATGACTCTCCTAATGGATGGGAAAATGATTCGGACAGATTAAGATATTTGATTTATTGTGTCACAAAGGATTTTCCCAACATAGAAGATCTGCAGAAACTAAGGATTGGTAGGAAGGAATGTACATATACATTCATGTCCATATTTGAACGGTTGTACAAAGCTCTCATCAAAAATGGAAAAGTACAAAATATGATAACAACTTTTGTACAAAAATTCAAATTCCTAAATTCAGTTTCCCAAGTTATGGCATCACAAAAAAATTCATTATTTGAATGTGCGCAGATGCTGGATTTTGTTAGAAAACATGAGAATCGTGAAAAGAAAATAAATCAAGCTAAATTTATAAAACCAGGAAAGGTAAAATCTTACCAAAAGCCAATATCAAACTCTCCTAGACTGAGTCATCCCCATAGTGAACTCTATCAAATACGCAGAAGATTTCATATATGTTATAAGCCATATCAGCCAGTGCAAAGATCCATCTCTCCACAGAATGAGTTAATTCTCAGTCAGAACTGTGATTCTCTAAAAGGGAAAATTGCTGAAACTGATGGACAGAGACAGGTGAGACGACCAACTCACAGTGACGTCATGGAATGTGGACAGAAGAACAGGCAGTTCTCTGAGGTTTTGAAGGATAGAAAAATGTCTTTCCTAAATAGGGCGTTCCTGGAGATATTTGAGAGAGACAGAAGATTTGGTTTAGGGAGTGGCTAAGGAAAAACTGTAATTACAATGTTGTATCAAAATGTAATACAATGTCTCAATATTTATTTATAATCTTATACAGTAAAATTGTAGTTACATAGTTTCTAATAGTTCATATATATATATATATATATATATATATATATATATATACACTTGTCTAAGTAGAGATTGCGTATAATTGTATTTATATATACGGTTATAAAATATATATATATTAATTAATAAATTAGAACTGCATATATATAAATTTAAGTAGCAATATTTTGAATTACATTAGAACCAACCAATATATGTATAAGATATTTAAATAATTCTGTTTCTGTATGAATTTGATATTTAATTTTATTTTCTTATATTTCCTTAGAGTTTTCATTCCAAAGCAGGATTTGATCAAAGAACTCTAAAATGGATTTATTTCTTTATTCACACAGGAAGTGAAAAAATTGCATGATTTTATGTGTATAACATTTTAAAATAATAACAATATATCTAGTTGAACTATAATATATATGTAATACTTATTAATTCTTTTGTGTTGCTAATATTTTCTGTGCATGAAGTGTTCGTGCAAATTAAAGTAGCTTTACAGCATGACGTGTGACAGCTGCGGCCTTTGAACTTTGAGCTAATAGTATAGGATCCCATTCATTCTATTTTCAACTGATGTAACTTAAGACCGGACAGCCAGTGAAAAAAGAATCTAAGACAAGAGTTTTTTCAAGTGTCTGAAATTCCAGTGACTTACTCTCATATTATATAATATGTACTTGGGGAATATTCAAAGAAATATAAAGATATTCAATTGATATGGCAATGCGCATTAATAAATTGGGATACAACAATTTTGGGTTAAATATATATATATATATCTAAAACTTCATATGTGGAATGTTTGAGTTGAACAGATCTGTGAATGTCAGAGTGAAGGTGACAGATGAGTAAATCAGCAGCTGCTAAGTGTGATTGATGTGACAGAGGCCTCGTATGTTTGTATGTTTGAAAAAATAAAAATGTTTCTTTATGTGAAGGTACAAAAATATATTTAATTCTGAGGAAATTATAATACATAATTAGGTATTATCTACATATATATATTTCTATATTTCTTTAATAATTATTATTTCTTGATTTAACTAATAGTGGATAAGGGCAACCACACATCAAAATGGTTTACAAAGCAAATTTATATTTAGAATAATTTTCCACATGATAATATTCTTGAATAACTATAATATTATTTTTAATGGTTACCTAAATAGGTACACACCTCTCTTTAGTCAAATCTATGCTACTCATCGATATGAAATTTATAATTTGGTTCAGATATATACATAAATTTTATAAAATAATATTTTTGGTATTAAGGGGGAAAATGTGTTTTTGATCCTGATTACGTAATCACTTTTGATCAATACTTATTTTCCACACATTTTAATAAAGAAGAAATAATAATAAGGTACTATGGTATAATTAAGAAGGATATTACAGGCAAAGTTGCATAATTTAATATTTTTTGGTGGTACAAGGTTATGACAAATATGAAATCATCCAGATAATGGAGATATAAGGGTATTTTTTGTGGAGAATATAATTACTCTGCATTTGTCATTAAAATTTAAAGGCCTTATTTTTATTTTTATTCTTATTTTTACTCTTAATTTTATTTTTCATTTTTAAAATTTTATTCTTACTTTATACTTCTTATTTTTCTATTTTTTCATTTTTTAATTCTCATTTGATTTTATTTGAGTTCAATATCTCAATTGAGAAAACACATTAATATTTAATAAAGTAATGTCTAATACAAGAGTATTGCTTCATTAAATATATATTGCTAAGGAAAAAAATGTTTACATTTTCTGAGTAAACACAACAATTCACTCATTCATTTATTCATTCATTCATTCATTCATACATTCATATATTTATTCATTTTGGTTCAGGAGTATACATTCTTTGATATTATTGGTTTAATAAAGATATAAAAACTTGTTTTTTCAAAATACACTGACACCTATGGGTTGGAAAAGGTAATTACACCTATGACATAAAAATGTTCTATCATATGGAGAACTTGATTGACAATGAATTATTATCTATTATTGTTTATTATTCCAAACATAATTTATTTTAATATTTTGATAATAATTAGATGGATATTACTGATTGCTATGGTACGCTGTGATATTATAGGTTAGGAAAAACTGCCAGATTTGGTATCAGATTAGGGAATGAAGACTTCAATCAAGACATCGCAATTATGAATTCTATCTTACTAAAGACTTTTAATTTTTATAAATCAAAGAGATTCTCAAAAGTTACAAGAAGAAGCAACTGATATCCGGACGTCTCAGAAGGTAACAGGTGTGAATACTGAGTGTTATAATAGACTGTGTCCATTACATACAATACAATTCACACCACTGATCACCAGGACGGCAGAGGACGATGATCCTATATGTACTGTGTTGTGTTCAAGTTTCATCACGTTCCAGTGGTTTCTTATCACCTGCAACGCTTCAATGAAAGCTGGTGAACAGGTAATACCTGGCATATGTGTCCTGTATATAAAGGACTGAGTACTGGTTATGGTGCTATATAAAGCAGGAAAGTGTCAAGTTAACCCTTGCTTTACTGACCAAAGACGTCACATCTGTTCCAAAAGTGACACGAGACCAGTGCGGACACACGGAAGATTCCAAAGACGATCCAACGTAAGTCCAGGTGACACTGCACAGATATTAAAGCTACATTTCATCCATGGACTTTGTTTCCTTATCAACTGACACACATGATCTTTCTAATAAAGAGTACAGTTTATGGACTGAACAATAATGAACACAATTATGGACTGTACAATATCTACATGCTGTAATTTATTTCAAAGGAGTTTTCATCCAAAGACTGTGTTATAAAAGAACTAAGAAGAAGACGAGACGACGACCCGATGACATCAGATGATAACGATTGAACCCACGATTGCTTCAATTTAGATATAGGGAAGTATAATTATACATATTAAATGAATATTAGTCACGGCTTACCATAACATGAATTCACATCATTATATAACAATAAACCGATATTGATACTATTATTACTATTATTATTATTATGGAAATTTAATGATATTGCCAAGGAAGAAGGAAAGAAAGAATGATTGATGAATGTATCTTCTTTTGATAATTTTCAGTTAAAGTCCTTTTATTCTCAAAAAAGGGGGAAATGTTAAATGGTTAATTATGGAAATTCATTTGGAATGTTAATCGATAATCATTTTTCTGAGTTCTATGCCTCAGCCATCGTGTCTAGTTGACATGCGCTATTTGTTTGTGTATTTTTGGTTCACTACCATATGTAGAACAGGTGTCCATACGACTGGCTATAAAAGCCCATGGTACAGAAAGTGGGGGCTCTCTTGCTGTGCCCACCCCACAAGACACAGAATCTTCATGCTGAGGAGCAGATGACATGTAGGCCTGGACACATGCTGGACAAAGATATGATTTAAAAGCCAGGATCCAAGGAAACATGGGTGAATCTCAACAATTAAGCTAATTATGGACAAATGGACAATTACTTTATAACTAATTATTGTATGTACCTGCTGCAATCTGATTCTTTTTAATGGACAATCCAAGAATAAATAGATACATTTTTTTATAAGAATATCGTGATATTGATACTTTGAGAAGTCCTCAGTAGAAAAAAACAATACAGGAAGAGTATTATTTTACAGTCTCCCATCCTAGTACTAACCATGCCAGACCATGCTTAGCTTCTGAGATAAGATGAGATCGGGCGTGTTCAGGGTGGTGTGGCCGTAGGCAGAGACAAGTCTCTCACTTGCTGCTTTTCTACTTTGATGTCTGGCTGCCGGCTGCCCTTTCCAGTGCTCAGCAAGACCAGGTCCTTTTGTGCTTTCCCTTCTCTTCAATTTTTTTGCTGGCTTCCTTAAAAGGTCTTGTAGACACAACGCCCCACTCAGAGCCGCTGAGCTCACTGATCGGCTGCAGCGCTGTAGACGGAACGTCAGCTTCACGGCCAATGCCACAGGCCGGGAGCAGAGGCGAGACTCACCGGTAGACCCGGGTAGGGTGAGTAGAGCGCGGTTAGTTGCTTTCTAATAGGCTGCAGCCAGGGATTAACTTTTAATGAAAGGGAACAATATCTTTGACTGTCTGCAGCGCTCCACACCTAGGAAGCGCACTCTCACACACAAGCCAGCATGCACACGTGCTCGCACGTGACAACACCCCCTATCTGCCCCTACAACCTCTACGTCACCATGCGTCATACTCTCCTGCCTGTTTTATGATTTCAGGGCCCTAGCAGGAATCACCCCCCCCTCCCCAATTCCTTCCGCACCTTCCATGCCTTCCTTGCACTGAGGTTAGCTCTTTGTCAGCCGTCTGGCTTGGTCACACAAGCTTCTTTGCAGAGAAACATGTTACTTCTGCTGGCCCTCGCTAGGCGGCCGGCATCCAAAGCCTTCCCTGGGCACCTGCTGAAAGCCTGGCCCCTTCACGGCCCCGGGTGCTTTTAACGCCATCATTTCCACACGGCGAGCTGCGGAGTCAATAAGCACTCCTAACCGTAGCAAGGAGCTCGGTGTCAGGCCTGCGTGAAGGCGGCGGGGTAGCGTGCTTAGCTGCCAACTGGCTCAGAGGCCTTGGGCCTTCCATCATCTAAGTTACTTAAGGTCGGTGTCCGGCAAGGCGCCGTTCCATGCTAGCCGAGCTGGGCAGTAGGGCAAAACGTCATCAAAATGGTCTACAGCACCCCGTGTTCCCAGGAGGTATCCCATCCAAGTACGGTCCGAGCCCAGCCCTGCTTTGCTTCCGAGATCAGACGAGATCAGGCACATCCAAGGTGGTATGGCCAGTAGACGCTGCTCGATCCATCGCCCGGCCAGCCTTTCTCAGGATCGCTTGGTGGCGAGCAATCTGGCCGTGACGGGGCGGGCTCCGAAGGGTCCATGCAAAGGCTGTGCCATCCCTACAGGTGTGGTTTGTTTAGCAGTGATTCACCCGCCGCATCAGGTGTCTTCAAAAATGGCTCGGCGCAGGGTCTCCTGCAGGCTAAACCCTTCATCGCGGTAATGTGACAGAAAGAGCAAGCTGGACCCGTAACTTGAGGGCGGAGCGAGACGTCCAGGGGTGAATGAAGGAAGAGGGTGAGATGTTTGCCAGTGACTTTGAGCTGCTCTTCAGGGGGGAGGGTCGTGTTGCCTGCAAAGGTCTTCTGCTTGGGGTTACCGGTTGTTGCCTCCAGCCACCCGGGAGACGCTGGTCCTGGTGAAAAGGAGCCTAGTATTAAAAGTAAATAAGCAACAATGCTGGAGACCCACGGTGATCAGAAGGATGCTGGTATTTTGCAGAGATGAAATAGCGCAAGAGAGAAAGCAAATGAAAAAAAGAAAAGAGAATGAATGTGTGCACTTGTGAAAGGGAATGAAAAAAGGCATAGAAGAGAGTGCCCCCTGCTGGGGGAAGGAAAGAAAAAGCAAAAGCCTACAGCACCTGGTAGTGCCAGGCGGTCTTTTATCCAAGAACTAACCAGGCCTGACACTGCTTAGCTTCCGAGATCAGACGAGATCGGGCGTGTTCAGGGTTGTGTGGCCGTATGCAGAGACAAGTCTCTCACTTGCTGCTTTTCTACTTTGAAGGCTGGCTGCCGGCTGCCCTTTCCAGTGCTCAGCAAGACCAGGTCCTTTTGTGCTTTCCGTTCTCTTCAATTTTTTTGCTCGCTTCCTTAAAAGGTCTTGTAGACACAACACCCTACTCAGAGCCGCTGACCTCACTGATCGGCTGCAGCGCTGTCGACGGAACGTCAGCTTCACGGCCAATGCCACAGGCCGGGAGCAGAGGCGAGACTCACCGGTAGACCCGGGTAGGGTGAGTAGAGCGCGGTTAGTTGCTTTCTAATAGCCTGCAGCCGGGGATTAACTTTTAATGAAAGGGAACAATCCCTTTGACTGTCTGCAGCGCTCCACACCTAGGAAGCGCACTCTCACACACAAGCCAGCATACACACGTGCTCGCACGTGACAACACCCCCTATCTGCCCCTACAACCTCTCCGTAACCATGCGTCAGACTCTCCTGCCTGTTTTATGATTTCAGGGCCCTATCAGGAATCACCCCCTCACCCTCCCCAATTCCTTCCTTGCCTTCCTTGCACTGAGGTTAGCTCTTTTTCAGCCATCTGGCTTGGTTACACAAGCTTCTTTGCAGAGAAACATGTTACTTCTGCTGGCCCTCGCTAGGCGGCGGGCATCCAAAACCTTCCCTGGGCACCTACTGAAAGCCTGGCCCCTTCACGGCCCTGGGTGCTTTTAACGCCATCATTTCCACACGGCGAGCTGCGGAGTCAATAAGCACTCCTAGCCGTGGCAAGGAGCTCGGTGTCAGGCCTGCGTGAAGGCGGCGGAGTAGCGTACTTAGCTGCCAACTGGCTCAGAGGCCTTGGGGCTTCCATCATCTAAGTTACTTAAGGTCGGTGTCCGGCAAGGCGCCGTTCCATGCTAGCTGAGCTGGGCAGTAGGGCAAAACGTCATCAAAATGGTCTACAGCACCCGGTGTTCCCAGGAGGTCTCGCATCCAAGTACTGTCCAAGCCCAGCCCTGCTTTGCTTCCGAGATCAGACGAGATCGGGCGTATCCAAGGTGGTATGGCCAGTAGACGCTGCTCGATCCATCGCCCGGCCAGCCTTTCTCAGGATCGCTTGGTGGCGAGCAATCTGGCCGTGACGGGGCGGGCTCCGAAGGGTCCATGCAAAGGCTGTGCCGTCCCTACAGGTGTGGTTTGTTTAGCAGTGATTCACCCGCCGCATCAGGTGTCTTCAAAAATGTCTCAGCTCAGGGTCTCCTGCAGGCTAAACCCTTCATCGCGGTAATGTGACAGAAAGAGCAAGCTGGACCCGTAACTTGGGGGCGGAGTGAAACGTCCAGGGGTGAATGAAGGAAGAGGGTGAGATGGTTGCCAGTGACTTTGAGCTGCTCTTCAGGGGGGAGGGTCGTGTAGCCTGCAAAGGTCTTCTGCTTGGGGTTAAAGGTGGTTGCCTCCAGCCACGCGGGAGACGCTGGTCCTGGTGAAAAGGAGCCAAGTATTAAAAGTAAGGAAGCAACAATGCTGGAGGCCCACGGTGATCAGAAGGATGCTGGTATTTTGCAGAGATGAAATAGCGCAAGAGATAAAGCAAATGAAAAAAAGAAAAGAGAATGAATGTGTGCACTTGTGAAAGGGAATGGAAAAAAGGCATAGAAGAGAGTACCCCCTGCTGGTGGAAGGAAATAAAAAGCAAAAGCTTACAGCACCTGGTATTCCCAGGCGGTCTCCCATCCAAGTACTAACCAGGCATGACCCTGCTTATCTTCCAAGATCAGAGGAGATCAGGCGTGTTCAGGGTGGTGTAGCCGTAAGCAGAGACAAGCCTCTCACTTGCTGCTTTTCTACTGTGACGTCTGGCTGCCGGCTGCCCTTTCCAGTGCTCAGCAAGACCAGGTCCTTTTGTGTTTTCCCTTCTCTTCAATTTTTTGCTGGCTTCCTTAAAAGGTCTTGTAGACACAACGTCCCACTCAGAGCCGCTGAGCTCACTGATCGGCTGCAGCGCTGTCGACGGAACGTCAGCTTCACGGCCAATACCACAGGCCGGGAGCAGAGGCGAGACTCACCGGTAGACCCGGGTAGGGTGAGCAGAGCGCGGTTAGTTGCTTTCTAATAGCCTGCAGCCGGGGATTAACTTTTAATGAAAGGGAACAATCCCTTTGACTGTCTGCAGCGCGCCACACCTAGGAAGCGCACTCTCACACACAAGCCAGCATGGACACGTGCTTGCACGTGACAACAACCCCTATCTGCCCCTACAACCTCTCCGTCACCATGCGTCAGACTCTCCTGCCTGTTTTATGATTTCAGGGCCCTAGCAGGAATCACCCCCCCCCTCCCCAATTCCTTCCTTGCCTTCCTTGCACTGAGTTTAGCTCTTTGTCAGCCGTCTGGCTTGGTTACACAAGCTTCTTTGCAGAGAAACATGTTACCTCTGCTGGCCCTCGCTAGGCGGCCGGCATCCAAAACCTTCCCTGGGCACCTGCTGAAAGCCTGGCCCCTTCACGGCCCCGGGTGCTTTTAACGCCATCATTTCCACACGGCGAGCTGCGGAGTCAATAAGCACTCCTAGCCGTGGCAAGGAGCTCGGTGTCAGGCCTGCGTGAAGGCGACGGGGCAGCGTACTTAGCTGCCAACTGGCTCAGAGGCCTTGGGGCTTCCATCATCTAAGTTACTTAAGGTCGGTGTCCGGCAAGGCGCCGTTCCATGCTAGCCGAGCTGGGCAGTAGGGCAAAATGTCATCAAAATGGTCTACAGCACCTGGTGTTCCCAGGAGGTCTCCCATACAAGTACTGTCTGAGCCCAGCCCTGCTTTGCTTTTGAGATCAGACGAGATCGGGCATATCCAAGGTGGTATGGCCAGTAGACGCTGCTTGATCCATCGCCCGCCCGGCCAGCCTTTCTCAGGATCACTTTGTTATGATCTGCTACAGAGAGTATGGAAAGAAAGGAGATCTATCCCTACAATAGAACTAAACTAGATCCCTACGATGTAACGGGGAACCTGATCCTGCGATCAGACCCGCTAAAGTCCTCGGCTACTCTGAACGCAGACCTATAGATGTGAGGGAGGGATCCCTACAAGATCTAGGGACTGGGAAAAGTTGGACACCTCCTAGCAGAAATAGTAGCAGTCAAAGACAAACACACAACAAAAAGGCATAGGGGTCAGAAGACCTAGCAAAACTAACAGAGAACGGCAACAGAGCAACAAGCTAGCTCAACAGTAGTAAATACAAATGAAGTCCAGCAAAGCCAGGAGGGCGGAGCCGGATTAAATAGGCAAAATGGTCATGTGACCAGCAAACTAAAAAAAAACTAACAGGAGAGTTGTAACAGTACCCCCTCTTCTAAGAGGATCCTCCAAATCCACTAGGCCCAGGCTTACCAGCAAACCTCCTGTGAAACGCTCGGACAAGTCTGGGGGCAGAAACATAATCCGCTCTCACCCATGAGTTATCCTCAGGTCCGAAACCCTTCCAAGCGACGAGATACTGCAAACTCCCTCTATACCGTCTAGAATTTAGGATGCGGGAAATTTCATATTCCCCGTCCTCCACCACCGGAGGAACAGTGGCAGAGGCGTCACCATCCGACACATCAGCTTTTTTCAACAGAGAAACATGAAACACCGGATTAATCCTCCAGGACGTAGGAACCTCCAGCCTAACAGCAGATTGGTTAACTATCTGAAGTACCTTAAAGGGCCCTACGAACTTGGGACCCAATTTTTTAGAAGGAATCCTCAATCGCAGATTCTTAGAGGACAACCAAACCATGTCACCAACCGCAAACAAAACCTCTTGCCGTTTCCTATCAAAGTACCTCTTAGATTTTTTGTTAGCCTCCTGAAGATTACCACGCACATCCGTCCAAACTCTCTCCAAATCACCGGAAAAACTCTCCTCCTCAGGCACAGCCGAAACCAATTTGGAAAATGACCCAAAAGACGGATGTCTCCCAGAACAACAAAAAAAAGGCGAACACCCAGCAGAAGAGGATGTATGGTTGTTAAGAGCAAATTCAGCAAGTGGCAGAAACTCAGACCACCCCTCTTGATTGTCTGCCACAAAACAACGCAAGAACTGCTCAACATCCTGGTTCTTCCTTTCTGTCTGGCCATTAGACTCAGGATGATATCCGGATGAAAACGACAAATGAACTCCCAACCTGTCACAAAAGGCACGCCAAAAACAAGCCACAAACTGAGGTCCCCTATCAGAAACAATGTCAGTAGGAACACCATGTAGTCTGACAATCTCCTTGACAAAGGCCTTAGCGAGTGTCTTAGCGCAAGGCAGTTTGATGAAGGGAACCAAGTGACACATCTTGCTAAAACGGTCCACGACCACCCAGATGACCGTGAAACCTTCAGAGGGAGGAAGGTCAGTAATAAAGTCCATAGCCAGATGTGTCCAAGGTGCACTAGGAACCTCCAGAGGGCAAAGCAACCCCGCAGCAGGAGCATGCGAAGACTTGGATCTTGCACACACAGTACATTGGCGCACCCACTTAATGACTTCCTTCTGCCATCCAGGCCACCAAAAACTGCGACCCACAAGTCTCTTGGTCTCAGAAATTCCTGGATGACCTGCCAACCGAGACTCATGACACTCAACAACCAAATCTCTCCTAAAGGTCCTAGGCACAAACAACCTCCCATGGGGAGTGTTAGATGGGGCATTCTCCTGTGCTTTAAGAATCTCATCCTCCAAAACGGAGTCCAAAGCAGCAATCACAACACCTTCTTGTAAAATGGTCTCCTCTTCCTCCTCAACACCGACCATGGGAGAAAAGCTGCGAGACAAAGCATCCGCTTTAACATTCTTGGTACCCAGGATGTAAGTAAAGGAAAAATTAAACCGCGAGAAAAAAAGTGCCCACCTAGCCTGACGGGCATTCAAGCGCTTGGCAGCATCAAGATAGATCAGATTTTTATGATCAGTGAAAACCTGAATGGGAAATTCAGCACCTTCCAAGAGATGACGCCAGTGTTCAAATGCGAGTTTAATCGCCAGCAATTCCCGATTACCAATATCGTAATTAAGTTCAGTCTCGGAAAATTTTTTTGAAAAAAAGGCACAGGGATGTACTCCATCCTTGTTTTCCTGAGACAACACCGCACCAACCCCCACCGAAGAAGCATCAACCTCAACCAAAAACGGCTTAGTCACATCAGGCTGCATAAGGATGGGAGCAGAGGTGAACCTCTCCTTTAGAAACACAAAAGCTTCAATGGCCTCAGAAGTCCACTGAACCGCATTAGCACCTTTCCTGGTGAGATCAGTCAGCGGTTTGACAATAATAGAAAATTTTTTTATGAATTTTCTGTAATAATTGGCGAAACCCAAAAACCTCTGTATCGATTTCAAACCAATAGGCCTAGGCCATTCCTGCACAGCTTGAACTTTAACCGGGTCCATCTCAAAACCTTCACTGGAGATAATGTAGCCCAAAAAACGAATTCTCTGTACAGCGAACTCACATTTCTCCAGCTTAGCAAAAAGCGAATTGTCCATTAATAACTGTAATACCTCACGTACGCTCCGCCAATGAGACTCCAGATCCGGCGAATAAATCAAAATGTCATCCAAATACACAACCACATTTTTGCCGATTAAAGGTCTAAGGATATCATTAATAAGATTCTAAAAAAATGCTGGAGCATTGGTGAGACCAAAAGGCATAACCAGATTCTCAAAATGACCCACAGGAGTGTTAAAAGCAGTCTTCCATTCATCACCCTCCTTCATGCGCAACAAATTGTATGCCCCCCGGAGATCAATTTTAGAGAACCACTTGGCCCCCACTAACTGGTTAAATAAATCAGGAATCAATGGCAGTGGGTAAGGATTGCGTACAGTAATTTTATTAATCTCACGAAAGTCCAGACAAGGACGTAAACCGCCATCTTTTTTTTTTACAAAAAAAAATCCAACAGCCACAGGAGACTTGGAAGGCCTAATGTGACCGGCGGCCAAGCTTGTCTGTATGTATTCTTCCAAAGCCTTTCTTTCAGGAATAGTAAGATTAAATAAACGACTCTTAGGAAGAGTCGCGCCAGGGACAAATTCAATGGTACAATCATAGTCTCTATGGGGAGGCAAAACCTGCGACTCCTCCTCAGAAAAAACTCTCCAAAAATCCTGAATAGGTACAGGCAATTCCCCTCTATCCACAGCAGCAATGAGCCCGTTACAACACTTGTCATAACACTTAGGGCTCCAGGACTTAATTTCATTGGTAGACCAATCCAGTACAGGATTGTGCAATTTTAACCAGGGTAACCCCAATATTACTGGAGAAGGCAAATTATCCAATACCACCAAATCCAAATTCTCTTGATGAATACCATTAATAGTGAGGGGAAGTTCACAGACCTTGTGAGTAACACTCTTCAAGGGAGAGCCATCGACAGAAACCACAGCAATAGGGGATGACAAAGTTTTATGTTCTAATCTAAGTTTTTCCAAGAATCCCCCATCAATCACATTCAGAGTAGATCCATAATCCACAAATACCCGAAATTCAATTAATTCATCCTGAGCAGCAGTAGTGGCAGATAGGAATACTCCCTTAGAATTTAAACAGGCAATATGAGCATGACTGACCATTTTTTTTTCTTTCTTCTTACGAAGCACACAGCTCTTAATAAAATGACCAGAATTTCCGCAATAGAAACACAAGCCTTCAGAAAGTCGGCGGTCTTTTTCCTGAGAGCGGGGTGCCATCGCCCCAATCTCCATCGGCTCTCCATTGTCAGCACAGAACCTCTCAGGACTCGAAGCTGACATAGCAGAGGATTTGCTCTCATTAACCCTTTCACGCAGTCTCCTGTCCACCCGTATAGCTAATTGCATTGCCTCCTGCAAGTTTCCAGGTGTGGGATAAGCAATCAGTAAATCCTTTACCCTTTCACATAGCCCTGCATGAAACAAGCTTTTCAAAGCAGAATCGTTCCACCCCACCTGGGCAGACCACCGACGGAAGTGAGAACAATATTTTTCCACATTACCTGATCCCTGCCTCAAATGTCTTAATTCAGACTCAGCAGATGAGACACGATCAGGATCATCGTACAACAAACCCAAAGCAGAAAAAAAACTATCCACTGATCTAAAGCACGGATCACTAGGTTGGAGAGAGAAGGCCCATCCCTGAGGATCTTTGCGCAAAAGTGACATTATGATCCCTATGCGCTGTGATTCATCACCAGAGGATCCGGGTCTCAAACGAAAATATAATAGACAAGCATTTTTAAAAGAAAAAAAATATTGTTGTTTGCCAAAAAATAGATCAGGCAGACGTACCTTAGGTTCCACAAAATGCGGTCCAGAACAGCTACTCACGTGTTGTTGGAGCTTGGTCACCTCCAGAGAGAGTCCCTGCAAGCGTTGAGCCAAATCTTGCACCGAGACCATGATGGAAAACTGGAGGTCTTTCCTTAGAGAATTTTTTTTTTTTTTTTATGGCTGGAATTACTGTTATGATCTGCTACAGAGACTAAGGAAAGAAAGGAGATCTATCCCTACAATAGAACTAAACTAGATCCCTACGATGTAACGGGGAACCTGATCCTGCGATCAGACCCACTAAAGTCCTCGGCTAGTTTGAACGCAGACCTATAAATGTGAGGGAGGGATCCCTACAAGATCTAGGGACTGGTAAAAGTTGGACACCTCCTAGCAGAAATACTAGCAGTCAAAGACATACACACAACAAAAAGGCATAGGGGTCAGAAGACCTAGCAAAACTAACAGAGAACGGCAACAGAGCAACAAGCTAGCTCAACAGTAGTAAATACAAATGAAGTTCAGCAAAGCCAGGAGGGCGGAGCCGGATTAAATAGGCAAAATGGTCATGTGACCAGCAAACTAAAAAAAACCTAACAGGAGAGTTGTAACACGCTTGGTGGCGAGCAATCTGGCCGTGACGGGGCGGGCTCCGAAGGGTCCATGCAAAGGCTGTGCCGTCCCTACAGGTGTGGTTTGTTTAGCAGTGATTCACCCGCCGCATCAGGTGTCTTCAAAAATGTCTCGGCGCAGGGTCTCCTGCAGGCTAAACCCTTCATTGCGGTAATGTGACAGAAAGAGCAAGCTGGACCCGTAACTTGGGGGCGGAGCGAGACTTCCAGGGGTGAATGAAGGAAGAGGGTGAGATGGTTTCCAGTGACTTTGAGCTGCTCTTCAGGGGGGAGGGTCGTGTTGCCTGCAAAGGTCTTCTGCTTGGGGTTACCGGTGGTTGCCTCCAGCCACGCGGAAGACGCTGGTCCTGGTGAAAAGGAGCCTAGTATTAAAAGTAAAGAAGCAACAATGCTGGAGGCCCACGGTGATCAGAAGGATGCTGGTATTTTGCAGAGATGAAATAGCGCAAGAGTGAAAGCAAATGAAAAAAAGAAAAGAGAATGAATGTGTGCACTTGTGAAAGGGAATGGAAAAAAGGCATAGAAGAGAGTGCCCCCTGCTGGTGGAAGGAAGGAAAAAGCAAAAGCCTACAGCACCTGGTATTCCCAGGTAGTCTCCCATCCAAGTACTAACCAGGCCCAACCCTGCTTAGCTTCAGAGATCAGACAAGATCAGGCTTGTTCAGGTTGGTGTGGCCGTAGGCAGAGACAAGCCTCTCACTTGCTGCTTTTCTACTTTGAAGTCTGGCTGCCGGCTGCCCTTTCCAGTGCTCAGCAAGACCAGGTCCTTTTGTGCTTTCCCTTCTCTTCAATTTTTTTGCTGGCTTCCTTAAAAGGTCTTGTAGATACAACGCCCCACTCAGAGCCGCTGAGCTCACTGATCGTCTGCAGCGCTGTCGACGGAACGTCAGCTTCACGGCCAATGCAACAGGCCGGAAGCAGAGGCGAGACTCACCGGTAGACCCGGGTAGGGTGAGTAGAGCGCGGTTAGTTGCTTTCTAATAGCCTGCAGCCGGGGATTAACTTTTAATGAAAGGGAACAATCCCTTTGACTGTCTGCAGCGCGCCACACCTAGGAAGCGCACTCTCACACAAAAGCCAGCATGCACACGTGCTCACACGTGACAACACCCCCTATCTGCCCCTACAACCTCTCCGTCACCATGCGTCAGACTCTCCTGCCTGTTTTATGATTTCAGGGCCCTAGCAGGAATCACCCCCCCCCTCCCCAATTCCTTCCTTGCCTTCCTTGCACTGAGGTTAGCTCTTTGTCAGCCGTCTGGCATGGTTACACAAGCTTCTTTGCAGAGAAACATGTTACTTCTGCTGGCCCTCGCTAGGCGGCCGGCATCCAAAACCTTCCCTGGGCACCTGCTGAAAACCTGGCCCCTTCACGGCCCCGGGTGCTTTTAAAGCCATCATTTCCACACGGCGAGCTGCGGATTCAATAGGCACTCCTAGCCGTGGCAAGGAGCTCGGTTTCAGGCGTGCGTGGTAGCGTACTTAGCTGCCAACTGGCTCAGAGGCCTTGGGGCTTCCATCATCTAAGTTACTTAAGGTCGGTGTCCGGCAAGGCGCCGTTCCATGCTAGCCGAGCTGGGCAGTAGGGCAAAACGTCATCAAAATGGTCTACAGCACCCGGTGTTCCCAGTAGGTCTCCCATCAAAGTACTGTCCGAGCCCAGCCCTGCTTTGCTTCCGAGATTAGACGAGATCGGGCGTATCCTAGGTGGTATGGCCAGTAGACGCTGCTCGATCCATCGCCCTGCCAGCCTTTCTCAGGATCGCTTGGTGGCGAGCAATCTGGCCGTGACGGGGCTTGCTCCGAAGGGTCCATGCAAAGGCTGTGCTGTCCCTACAGGTGTGGTTTGTTTAGCAGTGATTCACCCGCCGCATCAGGTGTCTTCAAAAATGTCTCGGCGCAGGGTCTCCTGCAGGCTAAACCCTTCATCGCGGTAATGTGACAGAAAGAGCAAGCTGGATCCATAACTTGGGGGCGGAGCGAGTCGTCCAGGGGTGAATGAAGGAAGAGGGTGAGATGGTTGCCAGTGACTTTGAGCTGCTCTTCAGGGGGGAGGGTCGTGTTGCCTGCAAAGGTCTTCTGCTTGGGGTTACCGGTGGTTGCCTCCAGCCACGCGGGAGACGCTGGTCCTTGTGAAAAGCAGCCTAGTATTAAAAGTAAAGAAGCAACAATGCTGGAGGCCCACGGTGATCAGAAGGATGCTGGTATTTTGCAGAGATGAAATAGCGTAAGAGAGAAAGCAAATGAAAAAAAGAAAAGAGAATGAATGTGTGCACTTGTGAAAGGGAATGGAAAAAAGGCATAGAAGAGAGTGCCCCCTGCTGGTGGAAGGAAGGAAAAAGCAAAAGCCTACAGCACCTGGTATTCCCAGGTAGTCTCCCATCCAAGTACTAACCAGGCCCAACCCTGCTTAGCTTCAGAGATCAGGGGAGGGTCGTGTTGCCTGCAAAGGTCTTCTGCTTGGGGTTACCGGTGGTTGCCTCCAGCCACCTGGGAGACGCTGGTCCTGGTGAAAAGGAGCCTAGTATTAAAAGTAAATAAGCAACA
The DNA here is from genome assembly GCF_046119375.1 of Phyllobates terribilis. Taxonomy (NCBI): domain Eukaryota; kingdom Metazoa; phylum Chordata; class Amphibia; order Anura; family Dendrobatidae; genus Phyllobates; species Phyllobates terribilis. Next base: position 675,627,353 of record NW_027362764.1, on the reverse strand, counting down.
ATGCTGGAGGCCCACGGTGATCAGAAGGATGCTAGAATTTTGCAGAGATGAAATAGCGCAAGAGTGAAAGCAAATGAAAAAAAGAAAAGAGAATGAATGTGTGCACTTGTGAAAGGGAATGGAAAAAAGGCATAGAAGAGAGTGCCCCCTGCTGGTGGAAGGAAGGAAAAAGCAAAGCAAAAGCCTACAGCACCTGGTATTCCCAGGTGGTCTCCCATCCAAGTACTAACCAGGCCCAACCCTGCTTAGCTTTTGAGATCAGACGAGATGGAGCTTGTTCAGGGTGGTGTGGCCATAGGCAGAGACTAGCCTCTCACTTGCTGCTTTTCTACTTTGACGTCTGGCTGCCGGCTGCCCTTTCCAGTTCTCAGCAAGACCAGGTCCTTTTGTGCTTTCCCTTCTCTTCAAATTTTTTGCTGGCTTCCTTAAAAGGTCTTGTAGACACAACGCCCCACTCAGAGCCGCTGAGCTCACTGATCGGCTGCAGCGCTGTCGACGGAACGTCAGCTTCACGGCCAATGCCATAGGCCGGGAGCAGAGGTGAGACTCACCGGTAGACCCGGGTCGGGTGAGTAGAGCGCGGTTAGTTGCTTTCTAATAGGCTGCAGCCGGGGATTAACTTTTAATGAAAGGGAACAATCCCTTTGACTGTCTGCAGCGCGCCACACCCAGGAAGCGCACTCTCACACACAAGCCAGCATGCACACGTGCTCGCACGTGACAACACCCCCTATCTGCCCCTACAACCTCTCCGTCACCATGTGTGTCACCCTGGCCTGGATGCCACAAAATGTATTAAAGCTGTGTCTGAGAGCAAGGGGGAGGTTCTCTTGTCAGGGGAACATTAGCATGCAATGCCTCCTGTCTCAGGCCAGTAGGGGGAGCAGGCTGCCCCTATAAAAGTTGGTGCTGGGGGCAGGGTTAGAGAGAACTGGATTGCCTGTCTCAGCTCTGAGACGTGTCCCAGAGTGGAGCAGGGACAGAAAGTTGATTGCACCTAAGAGGAAGTGTGGCAGGAGGAGAGCCACAAGCCAGAGACAAGAGGCGAAGAGAGCCTGTCTTGGCAGAGAAAAGACTTAATTTTACCAGACTTTGGTGTCTGAGGCTGGAAGGATTCCACATCCCCCAGCAGAGAACCAGTCCGCAAGGGACTGTACATTCCTTGGCCTAAGAAGCCTGGAGGCCCTGCCACAACCGAAGGGACCAGTAAAGCCGTACAAGGCTGGGAGCAGAAAGGAACCCACGTCGCAGGCCATACATGCGAGAATACACGGAAAGCTTGGAAACGTGGGCTGTTACCCTATCAGGAGGAGATAGCCAGAAGGAGCGCAGAAAGCACAGTAGGCCTGCACCCTCACCCTGACCAGGGCCAATTTCCCCGTTGCTCTCAGACGTCCAGGTCCCCTCCTAGCCGGGACTGTTTATGGGTCAGTTTACCTGTTGTAGTAAAGACCCTGGACTGCAACTTGTTGTCTGTGTGCTCCTTGCTCTTCCCGCATTATCAGCACTGGGATTCTCACTACCATCACTCCCACCATCCCTGGGGCCGCACTCTTCCCGTGGGGAGTCACACTACCCTAGCTGCACACCTCATCAGCCCCAGCGGTCTGCATGCAGCGGCGGTTCCTAATAACCGCAATCCACGGGTGGCGTAGTCGGACATTATCAGCAGAACGTAGCAGACTACCATTGGCCTGACCACCCTGGGCCACGGAACCGGGTCGCCACTACTACCCCCATCGTCTCCCTATTGCCCGGATCCGAGTGCCCCACGGCCCAGGGGGCGAGTCAGCTTTGGCGTAGTCGGCAGGATTTCGTGCCCGCAACCACCGGGTACTGCGTGCCTGAAAAAGACTTTTGTAAACTTACCTGTGGCGAAGTTTCCCGCCATCCGGAGCCGATTCCCGCCATCGGACGCCATCTTGGACCGTTTCCCGCCGTCTTCTGCCTTCTTCCCGCCATCCGCAGCTGCTTCCCGCCATCGGACGCCATCTTCAGGACGCCGCGCGGGAAGAAGAGGGGCGTGGACGTCAAAACCGCGCGAGATCCGAAGCTCCGCCCCACGCTCCGACGCTGCGCAAGGTCCTGGAAGGGAGAGAGAGCGACGCTGACGTCATCAGGACGCGACGCCAGGTCCTCGTCCATAGCAGCAGCAGCGGAGCCGCGGCCTACAGAAGAGGATCGCCGGAAGGTAGGCCACGCTTAACTAGGGGGGAGGAAGATGTCAGACACAGAGGCGCCCACTACCACCAACGCAGCTGAAGCAGCAGTGATGCCCTTTTCCCTGCCCTACATCCCTGGAGCGGCCTGGCTGCTCAAATACTCAGGGGAGCCCCATGCCCTAACTGACTTTAAGGAAAGGCTATACAGTTTGTTCCAGGTTTACCCCCTGACAGAGGAGCAGAAGGTCAGCATATTGACAGGGCAGTTAACAGGCGCAGCCCAAAGGGAGGTAAAATCATGGCCCACTGAGGAGAAAAGGACTGTGAAGGGTATCCTGGCCCGGCTGCGGGGTAGCTTTGATACACGTACCTCCGCTGAGATTAAAATGAGGTTCTATGGATGTAGGCAGCGGGCACAGGACAGCATCAGATACTATGCCCTAAATCTGCAGGAAGCCTTGAGGGCTATTCAACAAACTGACCCTGGCAGTGTGCAGGAAACCGATAAGCTGCTAACAGAACAATTCATAGAAGGTCTGCTGTCTAGCGCCCACAGGGCCCAACTGCGCCTCATGTTCTTTCAGAACCCCGACCTGACCTTTGCCCAATTTATGGACAGGGCCATAAGGGTGCTCCGTGAATCTGCAACCAGTGGCGCTATAAACCCCCGGCGCCCTGCTATCACCTACCACCAGGAGGCGGCGCCCTCCTCTATGGACTCCGTGGAGGCTGATGCACAGGCCCTGAACCAAGCCCCGTCGAAAGGCCTGCACCACCAAGTCCAGTATCTAACCAGGAGCGTCGCGGCGTTGACCAGAACCGTCCAGGCGTTGCAAGTGGACCCGTCAAGACCCATCGAGCTGGCTTCAAGTCCGGAGGATGTCCCGTGGCGTCGACAGAGGAGGATCCCGTCGTTCCGAGGGAGGCCCACAGACCGCTACGCAGAGGATGGACAGCCCATTTGCCGTCGATGCAACCAGCCCGGACACATTTCCAGGTACTGTAATTTAAACGGGTCCAACCTGGGGCAGAGGGCCGACCCCCAGGCATAAGATCACCAGGCCCTTATAATTGGCGTGATAAGTACGTTGGGGGGCACCCGGTTTTACCCGTGGTGCTGGACGGTATCCCCATGAGCGCCTTGCTGGATACTGGGTCGCAAGTAACCACAATCCCTTATGTACTTTTTAAGCAGTATTGGACTGATGCTGATATCACACGGTATCCAGACAGTAACTTGAGCATCATCGCCAGTAATGGCTTACCCGTGCCGCAGATGGGGTTCAAGGAGATGACCATTAAAATTGGTAAAGTTGAACTGCCGGCACAGGGAGTGATTATTGTGGACATTGACCGTCATGAAAGTCACCCTAAAATAACTGTGGGTACTAACATAATTGAAAATTGTCTTTCAGAGGTAATTGTAATTCTACAACAGGTGGCGGTGAATGCTAGTTCCAGCCAACAGAGGGTCCTTAACAAGGAGATAAAAGCCCTGATGAGACGGCAGCAGGTAGAACTGTCTGGTGGTGAGATCGGTAGCGTAAGACTGAGTGACCCATTCCCCATTTCCATGCCTCCCAAAAGTGAAATGATGATCTGGTGTCGGACTGCAATCGGGTTGAGAGGTAGAGACTACCAAGCCATGGTAGAACCCGTGTACTCAGACAGCAGGCCCACCATTTTGACAGCCCGGGGGGTGGTTGATGTCCGTCATGGGAGGGTGCCCGTCCGCATCCTCAACATTGGGGAGAGGGAAGTACACTTACCCAGGTACGCTACACTCGCCAAACTGTTTGTTGTCGAACACCAAGCTATCAGGGCCGTGGAACCCTTGCCTCCATCTCCTCAGGCGGAGGGTAATGGCTCCCAGAAACAAAAGGAGGACTGGTGCCAGAAACTCCATGTGGGTGCTGGCTCTACTCCCCTGCACCAAAAACAAGGAGTCTACCGGGTGGTACAGGAGTACGAGAGAGTCTTTAGTAAGCACCCGCTGGACTTCGGCAGAGTAAAGGGGATAGAACACCACATCCCGACAGGGAGCCACCCACCAATAAAAGAGAGACACAGGCCTGTACCCCATGCACATTATCAGAACGCCAAGGGCATGCTAAGAGAGATGAAGGAAGCTGGGGTCATTAGAGATAGCTGTAGCCCCTGGGCAGCCCCCTTGGTTCTGGTGAAAAAGAAAGACGGCACCATGAGAATGTGCGTGGACTATAGACAAATCAACCGTATCACCCACAAAGACGCATACCCGCTGCCTAGAATAGAGGAGTCTTTAGCCGCACTAAAATCTGCTAACTTCTTTTCTACTTTGGACCTTACTAGCGGGTACTGGCAGGTTCCTGTGGCAGAGGCTGACAAGGAGAAGACCGCCTTCACCACCCCGATGGGACTGAGCGAGTTCAACTGTATGCCTTTCGGGCTCTGCAACGCACCAGGGACCTTCCAGCGGCTGATGGAATGCTGTCTAGGGCACCGAAACTTCGAGACGGTCCTCCTTTACCTGGACGACGTGATCGTCTATTCGAAGACCTACGAGGACCATCTAAAGCACCTGGCCGAGGTGTTCGAAGCCCTGGCAGGCTATGGCCTGAAGGTGAAACCATGGAAGTGTCACCTGCTGAAACCAAAGGTCCAGTACCTAGGGCACGTGGTAAGAGCGGAAGGAGTGGCCCCCGACCCTGACAAAGTCACGGCAATCAAGAGCTGGCCAAGCCCCTCGAACATCAAAGAGGTGAGACAGTTTCTCGGGTTGGTAGGCTACTACCGAAGGTTCATCCCCGGGTTCACTAAGATGGCAGCTCCTATGCAGGACCTCCTGATCGGACAGTCTAAGTCCCGAAGTCAAAAGCCACCCTTCAAGTGGGATAAACCGGAAGAGGAGTCCTTCCGCCAGCTAAAGATGGCCCTCACGGGGGATGAGATCCTGGCTTACCCTGATTACGGCCAGCCTTTCATTCTCCACACAGATGCCAGTAATGTGGGACTGGGAGCCGTACTGTCCCAAAACCAACAGGGCAGAGAACGGGTGATCGCATACGCCAGTCGGAAGCTGAGGCCCACCGAGAGGAACCCGGAGAATTACAGCTCCTTCAAGCTAGAATTCTTGGCGGTGGTGTGGGCCATGACGGAATGCTTCAAGCATTACCTGGCCTCTGCAAAGTTCACCGTGTACACGGACAACAACCCGTTGACACACCTGGACAATGCAAGACTGGGTGCCCTGGAACAGCGGTGGATGGCCCGTCTCTCCAACTATGACTTCGTGATCAAGTACCGGCCAGGCAAAACCAACGCCAACGCGGACGCCCTATCAAGAATGCCTCACTTACCTGAAGGTGACGAAGACCCAGAAGAGCTGGAGGAGGTAGAACTCCCCGCGTTTCACCGGTATGGAGCCGCTCAACACTCTCACCGCGTGAAGGAGGAGGATCTAACAACTGTGATGATGAATCCCCTACCTCACCACAGCTGGGCCGAGACCCAAGATAGTGACCCTGCAGTCCGCCTGGTGAAAGATCTGCTGACCCGGGAAGACGCTCGCCTAGATCCAGATGCCCCAGAGGAAGCTAAGCAGCTATGGAAGGAGAAGAGCAAGCTGTTCCTCTACGAAGGCAAGTTGTGCAAAAGGATTGTCAACCACCGGACACACGAGCTGACCTGGCAAGTCGTGGTCCCAAGGCGAGATGCAGCTATGGTCATGGGGGCTTTCCATGACAGAGCGGGACACTTCGGTTGGAAGAAACTGGAGTTCCTACTAAGAGGAAGGTTCTTTTGGGTCGGCATGAGAGGAGCTGTAGAAAAATGGTGCAGAGACTGTGGCCCTTGTCACCTGAGGAGGAAGGACCGCACCAGCCAGAAGACACCCTTGAGGCCCATCGTCACCACGCAGCCTCTTGAGCTGGTAGCTCTGGACCATGTCAAATTGGCTCCCAGCCGGTCAGGATACATCTATGCCCTGACAATCGTGGACCACTATTCCCGTTTTCTAGTGGTGGTCCCGGTAAAGGACTTGACAGCCCAAACAGCGGCCAGAGCCTTCCAGCAATACTTCTGCCGTGCACACGGGTATCCGGAACAGGTCCTGACTGACCAGGGTCCAGCATTCGAGGCTGAAATCTTCCAGGAGTTCTGCAACCTCTATGGCTGTAAGAAAATTCGGACAACGCCTTACCATCCACAAACCAACGGGATGTGTGAGAAGATGAACAATATAGTCATTGATCTCCTGAAGACGTTGCCCCTGGAGGAACGCAGCCTGTGGCCAGAAAAACTGCCGGACCTGATAGACCTATACAACAATATCCCGGTGAATGCTACCAACTGCACCCCGGCTTACCTGATGCGAGCCAGACTGGGTAAGCTGCCCGTAGACCTGGAGATGGGAGTCCTAATACCTGAGGACACCTCCCCGGATGCGGACTGGGATACGGAAAGGCAACTGCAGTACAAGAAGGTACAGGAGAGTGTGGAGAAGAGCCTGGCCCAGGTGAGAGAGAAGCAAGAAAGACTCTTCAATCAACACGCCCCTGCTGGTCCCCTAGAACCTGGTGAGCAAGTCCTAAAGCGAAAAAGAAGGCTACATAAGTTGGACGACCAGTGGGAAAGGGAACCCTACACCGTACTGCAGTCTGACCACGACAACCCAAAGGTGTGCGTAATCACCAAGGACGGAGGAGAAACCACTAGTGTCGTCTCCAGAGACCACCTCAAAAGGTGCCCCGAGCAACTCCGTAGTGCAGAAGAGGATCAGAGTGACCTTGAACCCGCAGAGGACAAGGAAGAAATGATCAGCACCATTCTCGGAGAGTTCCCTCAGTCCTGGACTCGCATAAATGATGCCATAGTGGTACCCGTCCTGCATTTCCTGCAACCGGCCCAGCAACAACCAACACCAGAGCTGGAAGGTGAAGAGGAGCCAGCAGTTCCAGAGGCAGAAGAGCCTGTACCAGCAGCCCAGGAGAGTCAACCCTCTGCTGACAGTGAGCCTGCCATGCCTGCGGTAAGCCAAAGAACCCGCAGACAGCTGCCTGCCCTACCTGTACACCCAGCTGGTAGCTGTACCCCTAACGCTAGTGGGGAAAGCCAGGTTGGTCCACCACCAGACAGTGGGTTAAGGAGGTCAACCAGGAGCACAAAGGGGCAGATACCCACTCGCTGGAGAATATAGAGTGTACTAAGATTGTAAATAACCCTGTTGCCAAATGTTGAAATGTTTGCCAAGTTAAATGCATGTTTATTAATAGTGTGTTTCAGTTTCTTGGAGCTACCGTAAGGACTCACAGGTTATGGACTTTTTATAACCGGGACCTTGTATGGACTGCATTCTGAGCCTAACCCAGGAATGAACTAAGACTGTGAAGGACTTGGGGTAGGACAGACCCCCACCTGGTTAAGGCTCCCGTTGTATTGGTGATATGGACACCCGGTCACAGGCCACACTGACCTTAAGAACTCAATTTGTGCGTCGTCTGTCTATTAATGTTTTATTGTTATGCATATTGTCTTTGTTTATTGTTTAGTCCCGGAGTACTAAATTTCACTAGGGGGGAATGTGTCACCCTGGCCCGGATGCCACAAAATGTATTAAAGCTGTGTCTGAGAGCAAGGGGGGGGGTTCTCTGGTCAGGGGAACATTAGCATGCAATGCCTCCTGTCTCAGACCAGTAGGGGGAGCAGGCTGCCCCTATAAAAGCTGGTGCTGGGGGCAGGGTTAGAGAGAACTGGATTGCCTGTCTCAGCTCTGAGACGTGTCCCAGAGTGGAGCAGGGACAGAAAGTTGATTGCACCTAAGAGGAAGTGTGGCAGGAGGAGAGCCACAAGCCAGAGACAAGAGGCGAAGAGAGCCTGTCTTGGCAGAGAAAAGACTTAATTTTACCAGACTTTGGTGTCTGAGGCTGGAAGGATTCCACATCCCCCAGCAGAGAACCAGTCCGCAAGGGACTGTACATTCCTTGGCCTAAGAAGCCTGGAGGCCCTGCCACAACTGAAGGGACCAGTAAAGCCGTACAAGGCTGGGAGCAGAAAGGAACCCACGTCGCAGGCCATACAGGCGAGAATACACGGAAAGCTCGGAAACGTGGGCTCCTACCCTATCAGGAGGAGATAGCCAGAAGGAGCGCAGAAAGCACGGTAGGCCTACACCCTCACCCTGACTAGGGCCAATTTCCCCGTTGGTCTCAGACGTCCAGGTCCCCTCCTAGCCGGGACTGTTTATGGGTCAGTTTACCTGTTGTAGTAAAGACCCTGGACTGCAACTTGTTGTCTGTGTGCTCCTTGCTCCTCCCGCACTATCAGCACTGGGATTCTCACTACCATCACTCCCACCATCCATTATACTGCCCTGGGGCCGCACTCTTCCCGTGGGGAGTCACACTACCCTAGCTGCACACCTCATCAGCCCCAGCGGTCTGCATGCAGGAGCGGTACCTAATAACCGCAATCCACGGGTGGCGTAGTCGGACATTATTAGCAGAACGTAGCAGACTACCATTGGCCTGACCACCCTGAGCCACGGAGCCGGGTCGCCACTACTACCCCCATCGTCTCCCTATTGCCCGGATCCGAGTGCCCCACGGCCCAGGGGGCGAGTCACATGCATCAGACTCTCCTGCCTGTTTTATGATTTCAGGGCCCTATCAGGAATCACCCCTCCCCCTCCCCAATTCCTTCCGCACCTTCCTTGCCTTCCTTGCACTGAGGTTAGCTCTTTGGCAGCCGTCTGGCTTGGTTACACAAGCTTCTTTGCAGAGATACATGTTACTTCTGCTGGCCCTCGCTAGGCGGCCGGCATCCGAAACCTTCCCTGGGCACCTGCTGAAAGCCTGGCCCCTTCATGGCCCCGGGTGCTTTTAACGCCATCATTTCCACACGGCGAGCTGCGGAGTCAATAAGCACTCCTAGCCGTGGCAAGGAGCTCGGTGTCAAGCCTGCGTGAAGGCGGCGGGGTAGCGTACTTAGCTGCCAACTGGCTCAGAGGCCTTGGGGCTTCCATCATCTAAGTTACTTGGGGTCGGTGTCCGGCAAGGCGCCGTTCCATGCTAGCCGAGCTGGGCAGTAGGGCAAAGCGTCATCAAAATGGTCTACAGCACCCAGTGTTCCCAGGAGGTCTCCCATCCAAGTACTGTCTGAGCCCAGCCCTGCTTTGCTCCCGAGATCAGACGAGATCGGGCGTATCCAAGGTGGTATGGCCAGTAGACGCTGCTCGATCCATCGCCCGGCCAGCCTTTCTCAGGATCGCTTGGTGGCGAGCAATCTGGCCGTAACGGGGCGGGCTCCGAAGGCTCCATGCAAAGTCTGTGCCGTCCCTACAGGTGTGGTTGGTTTAGCAGTGATTCACCCGCCGCATCAGGTGTCTTCAAAAATGTCTCGGCGCAGGGTCTCCTGCAGGCTAAACCCTTCATCACGGTAATGTGACAGAAAGAGCAAGCTGGACCCGTAACTTGGGGGCGGAGCGAGACGTCCATGGGTGAATGAAGGAAGAGGGTGAGATGGTTGCCAGTGACTTTGAGCTGCTCTTCAGGGGGGAGGGTCGTGTTGCCTGCAAAGGTCTTCTGCTTGGGGTTACCGGTGGTTGCCTCCAGCCACGCGGGAGATGCTTGTCCTGGTGAAAAGGAGCCTACTATTAAAAGTAAAGAAGCAACAATGCTGGAGGCCCACGGTGATCAGAAGGATGCTGGTATTTTACAGAGATGAAATAGCACAAGAGAGAAAGCAAATGAAAAAAAGAAAAGAGAATGAATGTGTGCACTTGTGAAAGGGAATGGAAAAAAGGCATAGAAGAGAGTGCCCCCTGCTGGTGGAAGGAAGGAAAAAGCAAAAGCCTACAGCACCTGGTATTCCCAGGTTATCTCCCATCCAAGTACTAACCAGGCCCAACCATGCGTAGCTTCCAAGATCAGACAAGATCGGGCGTGTTCAGGGTGGTGTGGCCGTAGGCAGAAACAAGCCTCTCACTTGCTGCTTTTCTACTTTGACGTCTGGCTGCCGGCTGCCCTTTCCAGTGCTCAGCAAGACCAGGTCCTTTTGTGCTTTCCCTTTTCTTCAATTTTTTTGCTGGCTTCCTTAAAAGGTCTTGTAGACTCAACGCCCCACTCAGAGCCGCTGAGCTCACTGATTGGCTGCAGCGCTGTCGACGGAACGTCAGCTTCACGGCCAATGCCACAGGCCGGGAGCAGAGGCGAGACTCACCGGTAGACCAGGGTAGGGTGAGTAGAGCGCGCTTAGTTGCTTTCTAATAGCCTGCAACCGGGGATTAACTTTTAATGAAATGGAACAATCCCTTTGACTGTCTGCAGCACGCCACACCTAGGAAGCGCACTCTCACACACAAGCCAGCATGCACACGTGCTCGCACGTGACAACACCCCCTATCTTCCCCTACAACCTCTCCGTCACCTGCGTCAGACTCTCCTGCCTGTTTTATGATTTCAGGGCCCTAGCAGGAATCAACCCCCCCTCCCCAATTCCTTCCTTGCCTTCCTTGCCTTCCTTGCCTTCCTTGCACTGAGGTTAGCTCTTTGGCAGCCGTCTGGCTTGGTTACACAAGCTTCTTTGCAGAGAAACATGTTACTTCAGCTGGCCTTCGTTAGGCGGCCGGCATCCAAAACCTTCCCTGGGCACCTGCTGAAAGCCTGGCCCCTTCACGGCCCCGGGTGCTTTTAACGCCATCATTTCCACACGGCGAGCCGCGGAGTCAATAAGCACTCCTAGCCGTGGCAAGGAGCTCGGTGTCAGGCCTGCGTGAAGGCGGCGGGGTAGCGCACTTAGCTGCCAACTGGCTCAGAGGCCTTGGGGCTTCCATCATCTAAGTTACTTAAGGTCGGTGTCCGGCAAGGCGCCGTTCCATGCTAGCCAAGCTGGGCAGTAGGGCAAAATGTCATCAAAATGGTCTACAGCACCTGGTGTTCCCAGGAGGTCTCCTGTCCAAGTACTGTCCGAGCCAAGCCCTGCTTTGCTTCCGAGATCAGACGAGATCGGGCGTATCCAAGGTGGTATGGCCAGTAAACGCTGCTCGATCCATCGCCCGCCCATCCTTTCTCAGGATCGCTTGGTGGCGAGCAATCTGGCCGTGAGGGGGCGGGCTCCGAAGGGTGCATGCAAAGGCTGTGCCGTCCCTACAGGTGTGGTTTGTTTAGCAGTGATTCACCCACCGCATCAGGTGTCTTCAAAAATGTCTCGGCGCAGGGTCTCCTGCAGGCTAAACCCTTCATGGCGGTAATGTGACAGAAAGAGCAAGCTGGACCCGTAACTTGGGGGCGGAGCGAGACGTCCAGGGGTGAATGAAGGAAGAGGGTGAGATGGTTGCTAGTGACTTTGAGCTGTTCTTCAGGGGGGAGGGTCGTGTTGCCTGCAAAGGTCTTCTGCTTGGGGTTACCGGTGGTTGCCTCCAGCCACGCGGGAGACTCTGGTCCTGGTGAAAAGGAGCCTAGTATTAAAAGTAAAGAAGCAACAATGCTGGAGGCCCAGGGTGATCAGAAGGATGCTGGTATTTTGCAGAGATGAAATAGCGCAAGAGAGAAAGCAAATGAAAAAAAGAAAAGAGAATGAATGTGTGCACTTGTGAAAGGGAATGGAAAAAAGGCATAGAAGAGAGTGCCCCCTGCTGGTGGAAGGAAGGAAAAAGCAAAAGCCTACAGCACCTGGTATTCCCAGGCGGTCTCCCATCCAAGTACTAACCAGGCCCAACCCTGCTTAGCTTCTGAAATAAGACAAGATTGGGCGTGTTCAGGGTGGTGTGGCCGTAGGCAGAGACAAGCTTCTCACTTGCTGCTTTTCTACTTTGAAGTCTGGCTGCCGGCTGCCCTTTCCAGTGCTCAGCAAGACCAGGTCCTTTTGTGCTTTCCCTTCTCTTCAATTTTTTTGCTGGCTTCCTTAAAAGGTCTTGTAGACAGAAGGCCCCACTCAGAGCCGCTGAGCTCACTGATCGGCTGCAGCGCTGTCGACGGAACGTCAGCTTCACGGCCAATGCCACAGGCCGGGAGCAGAGGCGAGACTCACCGGTAGACCCGGGTAGGGTGAGTAGAGCGCGGTTAGTTGCTTTCTAATAGCCTGCAGCCGGGGATTAACTTTTAATGAAAGGGAACAATCCCTTTGACTGTCTGCAGCGCGCCACACCTAGGAAGTGCACTCTCACACACAAGCCAGCATGCACACGTGCTCGCACGAGACAACACCCCCTATCTGCCCCTACAACCTCTCCGTCACCATGCGTCAGACTCTCCTGCCTGTTTTATGATTTCAGGGCCCTAGCAGGAATCACCCCCCCCCTCCCCAATTCCTTCCGCACCTTCCTTGCCTTCCTTGCACTGAGGTTAGCTCTTTGTCAGCCGTCTGGCTTGGTTACACAAGCTTCTTTGCAGAGAAACATGTTACTTCTGCTGGTCCTCGCTAGGCGGCCGGCATCCAAAACCTTCCCTGGGCACCTGCTGAAAGCCTGGCCCCTTCACGGCCCCGGGTGCTTTTAACGCCATCATTTCCACACGGCGAGCTGCGGAGTCAATAAGCACTCCTATCCGTGGCAAGGAGCTCGGTGTCAGGCCTGCGTGAAGGGCGGCGGGGTAGCGTACTTAGCTGCCAACTGGCTCAGAGACCTTGGGGCTTCCAGCATCTAAGTTACTTAAGGTCGGTGTCCTGCAAGGCGCCTTTCCATGCTAGCCGAGCTGGGCAGTAGGGCAAAATGTCATCAAAATGGTCTACAGCACCCAGTGTTGCCAGGAGGTCTCCCATGCAAGTACTGTCCAAGCCCAGCCCTGCTTTGTTTCCGAGATCAGATGATATCGGGCGTATCCAAGGTGGTATGGCCAGTAGAAGTTGCTCGATCCATCGCCCGGCCAGCTTTTCTCAGGATCGCTTGGTGGCGAGCAATCTGGCCGTGACGGGGCGGGCTCCGAAGGGTCCATGCAAAGGCTGTGCCGTCCCTACAGGTGTGGTTTGTTTAGCAGTGATTCACCCGCCGCATCAGGTGTCTTCAAAAATTGCTCGGCGCAGGGTCTCCTGCAGGCTAAACCCTTCATCGCGGTAATGTGACAGAAAGAGCAAGCTGGACCCGTAATTTGGGGACTGAGCGAGACATCCAGGGGTGAATGAAGGAAGAGGGTGAGATGGTTGCCAGTGACTTTGAGCTGCTCTTCAGGGGGGAGGGTCGTGTTGCCTGCAGAGGTCTTCTGCTTGGGGTTACCGGTGGTTGCCTCCAGCCACGCGGTAGACGCTGGTCCTGGTGAAAAGGAGCCTAGTATTAAAAGTAAAGAAGCAACAATGCTGGAGGCCCACGGTGATCAGAAGGATGCTGGTATTTTGCAGAGATGAAATAGCGCAAGAGAGAAAGCAAATGAAAAAAAGAAAAGAGAATGAATGTGTGCACTTGTGAAAGGGAATGGAAAAAAGGCATAGAAGAGAGTGCCCCCTGCTGGTGGAAGGAAGGAAAAAGCAAAAGCCTACAGCTTCTGGCATTCCCAGGCGGTCTCTGTTAAATGGTTAATTATGGAAATTCATTTGGAATGTTAATCGATAATCATTTTTCTGAGTTCTATGCCTCAGCCATCGTGTCTAGTTGACATGCGCTATTTGTGTGTGTATTTTTGGTTCACTACCATATGTAGAACAGGTGTCCATACGACTGGCTATAAAAGACCATGGTACAGAAAGGGGGAGCTCTCTTGCTCTGCCCACCCCACAAGACACAGAATCTTCATGCTGAGAAGCAGATGACATGTAGGCCTGGACACATGCTGGACAAAGACATGATTTACCAGCCAGGATCCAAGGAAAGATGGGTGAATCTCAACAATTAAGCTAATTATGGACAAATGGACAATTACTTTATAACTAATTATTGTATGTACCTGCTGCAATCTGATTCTTTTTAATGGACAATCCAAGAGTAAATAGATACATTTCTTTATAAGAATATCGTGATATTGATACTTTGAGAAGTCCTCAGTAGAAAAAAATAATACAGGAAGAGTATTATTTTACAATGGTGAGCCAGCCAGTCCTGTTTTTTTGTTTTTTAAATTAAGTAAGTGAATTTCTTCCGTGAACAAGGGGGAAGTCCTGACGAGCTGAACAGCTGTTGTTCACGTGTCAGTAAATTCACTAGTTTGTCACGAGAAGCAGAAAGGACCTACAGACTGAAGAAAGACAGGAAGCAGAGGTACTAACAAGGAACAGAATCACACAGGAAAAGAATCAGACGAACTGAAGACAGGACGTGCTGATAAAGAGAAGCCAAGGAATCTTAAGGTAACCAAAATATGGATATAATTTCTTCTTTTGCTAAACAAAGTAATATTAATTTCAAAGTTAATGTAGGAGATGACATAGAAGTTTTGTGGCTCAGTTTATACAAAAAATGTGAATTGCAGAATTTACAGTTAACTTCTAAATTGGTAAATAGAGACAAACAGAAATTGAGAAATATTCTACATTTGGTAGATTTTTTTCATAGTCTTGTGTTAGAGATTTCTAAGCAGGAAAATAGTGTAGAAGTGTCAGACGGTGATACTGATTCTGACTGTAATGTGGAAAATGAACAAGAAGTAAGACACGTGTCTGTAACTGAAGGTGACCTTGGGTCTGACCAAGAGACGGACATACAGAAACCTGACATGGGAGGAGACATGACTGATATACGAGAAACCGACATACTAGGTGATGTGGGAGGAGACGTGAGTGACGTAGGAGGAACGGACGTACAAGAGCCACTAAAAATATCAGAGAATTCTGGAATTACCCAGGCTCAACTCCAAATTAAAATGATGAAAAATTAGCTGAAATTATACAAAATCATGCCAAAATATGATGTCAAAATCCATGCCTGTAGTAATTCAGAGACATTTGAGAGCTTCTCTGATAAGTTTGATTTATCCAATGAGGAGAGGAATCAATTATTTAAAATATGGATTCCTGTGACATTGTCCAGACGTTTACATTTAATGCCCTGAGAAAATGACTCTCCTAATGGATGGGAAAATGATTCGGACAGATTAAGATATTTGATTTATTGTGTCACAAAGGATTTTCCCAACATAGAAGATCTGCAGAAACTAAGGATTGGTAGGAAGGAATGTACATATACATTCATGTCCATATTTGAACGGTTGTACAAAGCTCTCATCAAAAATGGAAAAGTACAACATATGATAACAACTTTTGTACAAAAATTCAAATTCCTAAATTCAGTTTCCCAAGTTATGGCATCACAAAAAAATTCATTATTTGAATGTGCGCAGATGCTGGATTTTGTTAGAAAACATGAGAATCGTGAAAAGAAAATAAATCAAGCTAAATTTATAAAACCAGGAAAGGTAAAATCTTACCAAAAGCCAATATCAAACTCTCCTAGACTGAGTCATCCCCATAGTGAACTCTATCAAATACGCAGAAGATTTCATATATGTTATAAGCCATATCAGCCAGTGCAAAGATCCATCTCTCCACAGAATGAGTTAATTCTCAGTCAGAACTGTGATTCTCTAAAAAGGAAAATGGCTGAAACTGATGGACAGAGACAGGTGAGACGACCAACTCACAGTGACGTCATGGAATGTGGACAGAAGAACAGGCAGTTCTCTGAGGTTTTGAAGGATAGAAAAATGTCTTTCCTAAATAGGGCGTTCCTGGAGATATTTGAGAGAGACAGAAGATTTGGTTTAGGGAGTGGCTAAGGAAAAACTGTAATTACAATGTTGTATCAAAATGTAATACAATGTCTCAATATTTATTTATAATCTTATACAGTAAAATTGTAGTTACATAGTTTCTAATAGTTCATATATGTATATATATATATATATATATATATATATATATATATACACTTGTCTAAGTAGAGATTGCGTATAATTGTATTTATATATACGTTTATAATATATATATATATATATATTAATTAATAAATTAGAACTTCATATATATAAATTTAAGTAGCAATATTTTGAATTACATTAGAACCAACCAATATATGTATAAGATATTTAAATAATTCTGTTTCTGTATGAATTTGATATTTAATTTTATTTTCTTATATTTCCTTAGAGTTTTCATTCCAAAGCACGATTTGATCAAAGAACTCTAAAATGGATTTATTTCTTTATTCACACAGGAAGTGAAAAAATTGCATGATTTTATGTGTATAACATTTTAAAATAATAACAATATATCTAGTTGAACTATAATATATATGTAATACTTATTAATTCTTTTGTGTTGCTAATATTTTCTGTGCATGAAGTGTTCGTGCAAATTAAAGTAGCTTTACAGCATGACGTGTGACAGCTGCGACCTTTGAACTTTGAGCTAATAGTATAGGATCCCACTCATTCTATTTTCAACTGATGTAACTTAAGACCGGACAGCCAGTGAAAAAAGAATCTAAGACAAGAGTTTTTTCAAGTGTCTGAAATTCCAGTGACTTACTCTCATATTATATAATATGTACTTGGGGAATATTCAAAGAAATATAAAGATATTCAATTGATATGGCAATGCGCATTAATAAATTGGGATACAACAATTTTGGGTTAAATATATATATATATATATCTAAAACTTCATATGTGGAATGTTTGAGTTGAACAGATCTGTGAATGTCAGAGTGAAGGTGACAGATGAGTAAATCAGCAGCTGCTAAGTGTGATTGATGTGACAGAGGCCTCGTATGTTTGTATGTTTGAAAAAATAAAAATGTTTCTTTATGTGAAGGTACAAAAATATATTTAATTCTGAGGAAATTATAATACATAATTAGGTATTATCTACATATATATATTTCTATATTTCTTTAATAATTATTATTTCTTGATTTAACTAATAGTGGATAAGGGCAACCACACATCAAAATGGTTTACAAAGCAAATTTATATTTAGAATAATTTTCCACATGATAATATTCTTGAATAACTATAATATTATTTTTAATGGTTACCTAAATAGGTACACACCTCTCTTTAGTCAAATCTATGCTACTCATCGATATGAAATTTATGCACAATATTTCTAGAAGAATAATTATTTTTAATTTGGTTCTGATATATACATAAATTTTATAAAATAATATTTTTGGTATTAAGGGGGAAAATGTGTTTTTGATCCTGATTACATAATCACTTTTGATCAATACTTATTTTCCACACATTTTAATAAAGAAGAAATAATAATAAGGTACTATGGTATAATTAAGAAGGGTATTACATGCAAAGTTGCATAATTTAATATTTTTTGGTGGTACAAGGTTATGACAAATATGAAATCATCCAGATAATGGAGATATAAGGGTATTTTTTATGGAGAATATAATTACTCTGCATTTGTCATTAAAATTTAAAGGCCTTATTTTTATTCTTATTTTTACTCTTAATTTTATTTTTCATTTTTAAAATTTTATTCTTACTTTATACTTCTTATTTTTCTATTTTTTAATTTTTTAATTCTCATTTGATTTTATTTGAGTTCAATATCTCAATTGAGAAAACACATTAATATTTAATAAAGTAATGTCTAATACAAGAGTATTGCTTCATTAAATATATATTGCTAAGGAAAAAAAATGTTTACATTTTCTGAGTAAACACAACAATTCATTCATTCATTTATTCATTCATTCATTCATTCATACATTCATATATTTATTCATTTTGGTTCAGGAGTATACATTCTTTGATATTATTGGTTTAATAAAGATATAAAAACTTGTTTTTTCAAAATACACTGACACCTATGGGTTGAAAAAGGTAATTACACCTATGACATAAAAATGTTCTATCATATGGAGAACTTGATTGATAATGAATTATTATCTATTATTGTTTATTATTCCAAACATAATTTATTTTAATATTTTGATAATAATTAGATGGATATTACTGATTGCTATGGTACGCTGTGATATTATAGGTTAGGAAAAACTGCCAGATTTGGCATCAGATTAGGGAATGAAGACTTCAATCAAGACATCGCAATTATGAATTCTATCTTAATAAAGACTTTTAATTTTTATAAATCAAAGAGATTCTCAAAAGTTACAAGAAGAAGCAACTGATATCTGGACGTCTCAGAAGGTAACAGGTGTGAATGCTGAGTGTTATAATAGACTGTGTCCATTACATACAATTAGTGTTGAGCCACCCCGTAGTGTTCGGGTTCGGTTCGGTTCGTCGAACACCGGGATGTTCGAGGAACTGTTCGTCGAACTGTTCGTCGAACACCTTAGAACACCGTCGAACACCGTTAAAACCAATGGCAGGCAAACAAAAACACATAGAAACACATAGAAAACACCTGCAAAGGTGTCCAAAAGCTGACAAACTGCTCAGAAGACACTCTCTTTAAAAAAGCCGGCCGGCAAATTCAGCAGCGGCATACACCGGTACCCGACAATTTAGACAAGAAGGAATAGAGCATCACACATAGATTAGATAGATAGAAACATGTCAGTCACACATATAAGAAGCACAGTGACAGTGTTGGTTACTGCACTTGTCATTTAGTGTAAAGGATTTATTAAAAAAAATATTAGTGTTTTCATGCACCGTCTCTTTAAAAAAGCCGGCCGGCAATTCAGCATCTGTACCCGACAATTTAGAACAGAAAGAATAGAGCTTCACACATAGATTAGATAGATAGAAACATGTCAGTCACATATATAATAAGTACAGTGACAGTGTTGCTTACTGTACTTGTCATTTAGTGTAAAGGATTTATTTAAAAAAATAATAGTGTTTTCATGCACTGTCTCTTTAAAAAAGCCGGCCGGCAATTCAGCAGCGGTACCCGACAATTTAGAACAGAAAGATAGAGCATCACACATAGATTAGATAGATAGAAACATGTCAGTCACATATATATGAAGTACAGTGATAGTGTTGGTTACTGTACTTGTCATTTAGTATTAAAATAAAGGATATATTATTAAAAAAATTGGCGTGGGGTTCCCCTTAATTTTAGGCTCTAGCGGAGGTTAAGCAGACGGCTGGGGCAGATGTTTGAAGCCTGGGAAGGGGGTAATACCCACGGAGCTTCCCAGGCTACTAATATCAGCCCCCAGCTGAATACATAGCCTTTACTAGCTATTAAAATGGGGAACCCCCCAAAAAAATGACGTGGGGTCCCCCCTAATTTAATAGCTAGCAAAGGCTAGGCAGACAGCTGGGGGCTGATATTAATAGCCCAGGAAGGGAGCCATGAATATTGGCCCCCTCCCAGGCTAGAAACACCAGCCGTCAGCCGCCCCAGAAATGGCGCATTCATAGGATGCGCCAATTCTGGCACTTAGCCTCGCTCTTCCACGCTGCCCTGGTGCGGTGGCAGGGGGTAATAGGGTTGGGGTTGATGTCAGCTTATAATGCCAGCTGACATCAAGCCCAGGTTAGTAATGGAGAGGCGTCTATAAGACACCCCCATTACTAACCCCATAGTCAAAGTTAAAAAAAACACAAACACCCAGAATAAAGTCCTTTAATTGAAATAAAGACACAGTCCTTTATTGTTCTAAATTAAACCATACTTACCGTCACGCCCATTCCAGCTGAAGCCAACGATCTCCTGCAATAAAAGAAAAATAATAAAGCAACCTCATCCTTACCTTTCCATGGTTCCCACGACAGCTTCAGCTCTGCTACATCGAGATGACAGGCTGGACCGCAGCAGAACGCTGCCATCCAGCCTGTCATCCCGCAGACACTGAGAAGCGCAGGCTTGCTTGCGCTGCTCAGCGTCTCTCTGTGACGACATCCAGATGAGCCGAGTTCATGTCCAATGAACTCGGCTCACCTCATTCACGTCACTGACAGCGTGGGAAAATTCTCACGCTGAAGCGCTGATTGCAGGAGAATTTTCCCACGCTGTCAGTGACGTGCAGGAGGTGAGCTGAGTTCATTGGACATGAGCTCACCTCATGCACATCACTGACAGCGTGGGAGAATTCTCCTGCACTCAGCACTTCAGCGTGAGAATTTTCCCACGCTGTCAGTGACGTGCATGAGGTGAGCCGAGTTCATTGGAGATGACCTCGGCTCATCTGGATGCCGTCACAGCGAGACAGTGAGGAGCGCAAGCATGCCTGCGCTTCTCAGTGTCTGCGGGATGACAGACTGGATGGCAGCGTTCTGCTGCGGTCCAGCCAGTCATCTCGATGTAGCAGAGCTGAAGCTGTCGTGGGAACCATGGAAAGGTAAGGATGAGGTTGGTTTATTATTTTTCTTTTATTGCAGGAGATCGTTGGCTTCAGCTGGAATGGGTGTGATGGTAAGTATGGTTTAATTTAGAACAATAAAGAATTGTGTCTTTATTTCAATTAAAGGACTTTATTCTGGGTGTTGTGTTTTTTTTAAATACTTTACTAGAAATTCATGGCGGTCATGTCTAATACTGGCGTGACCCCATGAATTTTGGGCTTGGGGCCAGCTGATAATACCAAGCTGGCCCTAACCCCTTTATTACCCAGTGAGCCACCGCACCAGGGCCCTGGATGAGTTGGGTACAGCGCCAGAAGATGGCGCTTCTATGAACGCGCCATTTTCCGGGGTGGCTGCGGACTGCAATTTGTAGCGGGGGGGGGCCCAGAAAGCTTGGGCCTCCCTGCGCTGCGGATTCCAGCCCCCAGCTGCCTAGTTGTACCTGGCTGGACACAAAAATAGGGCGAAGCCCCACGTACTTTTTTTTTAATTATTTCATGAAATAATTAAGAAAAAAGGGCTTCCCTATATTGTTGTGTCCGGCCAGGTACAAATAGGCAGCTGGTGGTTGGGGGCAGCCCGTTCCTGCCTGCTGTACCTGGCTGGACACAAATATTGTGCGAAGCCCCACTTCAATTTTTTTTAATTATTTCATGAAATTCATGAAATAATTAAGAAAAAAAGGGCTTCCCTATATTGTTGTGTCCGGCCAGGTACAAATAGGCAGCTGGTGGATGGGGGCAGCCCGTTCCTGCCTGCTGTACCTGGCTGGACACAAATATAGTGCGAAGCCCCACTTAAATTTTTTTAAATTATTTCAGGAAATTCATGAAATAATTTTAAAAAAATTGACGTGGGGCTTCGCACTATATTTGTGTCCAGCCAGGTACAGCAGGCAGGAACGGGCTGCCCCCAACCACCAGCTGCCTATTTGTACCTGGCCGGACACAACAATATAGGGAAGCCCTTTTTTCTTAATTATTTCATGAAATAATTTAAAGAAAATTGACGTGGGGCTTCGCGCTGTTTTTGTGTCCAGCCAGGTACAACTAGGCAGCTGGGGGCTGGAATCCACAGCGCAGGGAGGCCCAAGCTTTCTGGGCCACCCCCGCTGCAAATTGCAGTCCGCAGCCACCCCGGAAAATGGCGCGTTCATAGAAGCGCCATCTTCTGGCGCTGTACCCAACTCATCCAGGGCCCTGATGCGGTGGCTCACTGGGTAATAAAGGGGTTAGGGCCAGCTTGGCATTATCAGCTGGCCCTAAGCCCGAAATTCATGGGGTCACGCCAATATTAGACATGACCACCATGAATTTCTAGTAAAGAATTTAAAAAAAACACAACACCCAGAAAAAAGTCCTTTAATTGAAAAAAACACACAATTCTTTATTGTTCTAAATTAAACCATACTTACCATCACGCCCATTCCAGCTGAAGCCAACGATCTCCTGAAATAAAAGAAAAATAATAAAGCAACATCATCCTTACCTTTCCATGGTTCCCATGACAGCTTCAGCTCTGCTACATCGAGATGACAGGCTGGACCGCAGCAGAACGCTGCCATCCAGTCTGTCATCCCGCAGACACTGAGAAGCGCAGGCTTGCTTGCGCTCCACAGTGTCTCTCTGTGAGGGCATCCAGATGAGCCGAGTTAATGTCCAATGAACTCGGCTCACCTCATGCACGTCACTGACAGCGTGGGAAAATTCTCCTGCACTCAGCGCTTCAGCGTGGGAGAATTCTCACACTGAAGCGCTGAGTGCAGGAGAATTCTCCCACGCTGTCAGTGACGTGCAGGAGGTGAGCTGAGTTCATTGGACATGAGCTCACCTTATGCACGTCACTGACAGCGTGGGAAAATTCTCCTGCACTCAGCGCTTCAGCTTGAGAATTTTCCCACGCTGTCAGTGACGTGCATGAGGTGAGCCGAGTTCATTGGACATGAACTCGGCTCATCTGGATGTCGTCACAGAGAGACGCTGAGCAGCGCAAGCAAGCCTGCGCTTCTCAGTGTCTGCGGGATGAGAGGCTGGATGGCAGCGTTCTGCTGCGGTCCAGCCTGTCATCTCGATGTAGCAGAGCTGAAGCTGTCGTGGGAACCATGGAAAGGTAAGGATGAGGTTGCTTTATTATTTTTCTTTTATTGCAGGAGATCGTTGGCTTCAGCTGGAATGGGCGTGACGGTAAGTATGGTTTAATTTAGAAGAATAAAGGACTGTGTCTTTATTTCAATTAAAGGACTTTATTCTGGGTGTTTGTGTTTTTTTTAACTTTGACTATGGGGTTAGTAATGGGGGTGTCTTATAGACGCCTCTCCATTACTAACCTGGGCTTGATGTCAGCTGGCATTATAAGCTGACATCAACCCCAACCCTATTACCCCCTGCCACCGCACCAGGGCAGCGTGGAAGAGCGAGGCTAAGTGCCAGAATTGGCGCATCCTATGAATGCGCCATTTCTGGGGCGGCTGACGGCTGGTGTTTCTAGCCTGGGAGGGGGCCAATATTCATGGCTCCCTTCCTGGGCTATTAATATCAGCCCCCAGCTGTCTGCCTAGCCTTTGCTAGCTATTAAATTAGGGGGGACCCCACGTCATTTTTTTGGGGGGGTCCCCCATTTTAATAGCTAGTAAAGGCTATGTATTCAGCTGGGGGCTGATATTAGTAGCCTGGGAAGCTCCGTGGGTATTACCCCCTTCCCAGGCTTCAAACATCTGCCCCAGCCGTCTGCTTAACCTCCGCTAGAGCCCAAAATTAAGGGGAACCCCACGCCAATTTTTTTAATAATAAATCCTTTATTTTAATACTAAATGACAAGTACAGTAACCAACACTATCACTGTACTTCATATATATGTGACTGACATGTTTCTATCTATCTAATCTATGTGTGAAGCTCTATTCTGTCTGTTATAAATTGTCGGGTACCGCTGCTGAATTGCCGGCCGGCTTTTTTAAAGAGACGGTGCATGAAAACACTATTATTTTTTTTGATAAATCCTTTACGCTAAATGACAAGTACAGTAAGCAGCACTTTCACTGTACTTCGTATATATGTGGCTGACATGTTTATATCTATCTAATCTATGTGTGAAGCTCTATTCTTTCGGTTCTAAATTGTCGGGTACAGGTGTATGCCGCTGCTGAATTGCCGGCTTTTCATGTTTCACTGTTGGCACTGTTCCCATCGATTTGGGCAATCACTGTAATGCCACAACCACCATGGCTGTGGCATTACAGTGAGTGGCAGACAATCCATGCAGGACACGCTTTTGGTGTACGAACAGTTATCGAACATAACCTCGAACAGCCGAATTTTTTGCAAATCGTTCGGGTTCGTCGAACAACTCGAACACCGCCCAAAACAGCTCGAATTTGAGATTGGCGAACAGTTCTAGTCGAACACCGCTCATCTCTACATACAATACAATTCACACCACTGATCACCAGGACGGCAGAGGACGATGATCCTATATGTACTGTGTTGTGTTCAAGTTTCATCACGTTCCAGTGGTTTCTTATCACCTGCAACGCTTCAATGAAAGCTGGTGAACAGGTAATACCTGGCATATGTGTCCTGTATATAAAGGACTGAGTACTGGTTATGGTGCTATATAAAGCAGGAACGTGTCAAGTTAACCCTTGCTTTACTGACCAAAGACGTCACATCTGTTCCAAAAGTGAAACGAGACCAGTGCGGACACACGGAAGATTCCAAAGACGATCCAACGTAAGTCCAGGTGACACTGCACAGATATTAACGCTACATTTCATCCATGGACTTTGTTTTCTTATCAACTGACACACATGATCTTTCTAATAAAGAGTACAGTTTATGGACTGAACAATAATGAACACAATTATGGACTGTACAATATCTACATGCTGTAATTTATTTCAAAGGAGTTTTCATCTAAAGACTGTTATAAAAGAACAAAGAAGAAGACGAGACGACGACCCGATGACATCAGATAATGACGATTGAACCCGCGATTGCTTCAATTTAGATATAGGGAAGTATAATTATACATATTAAATGAATATTAGTCACGGCTTACCATAACATGAATTCACATCATTATATAGCAATAATCCGATATTGATACTATTATTACTATTATTATTATTATGGAAATTTAATGATATTGCCAAGGAAGAAGGAAAGAAAAAATGATTGATGAATGTATCTTCTTTTGAGAAATTTCAGTTAAAGTCCTTTTATTCTCAAAAAAGGGGGAAATGTTAAATGGTTAATTATGGAAATTCATTTGGAATGTTAATTGATAATCATTTTTCTGAGTTCTATGCCTCAGCCATCGTGTCTAGTTGACATGCGCTATTTGTGTGTGTATTTTTGATTCACTACCATATGTAGAACAGGTGTCCATACGACTGGCTATAAAAGCCCATGGTACAGAAAGGGGGGGCTCTCTTGCTCTGCCTACCTCACAAGACACAGAATCTTCATGCTGAGAAGCAGATGACATGTAGGACTGGACACATGCTGGACAAAGACATGATTTACCAGCCAGGATCCAAGGAAAGATGGGTGAATCTCAACAATTAAGCTAATGATGGACAAATGGACAATTACTTTCTAACTAATTATTGTGTGTACCTGCTGCAATCTGATTCTTTTAAATGGACAATCCAAGAATAAATAGATACATTTTTTTATAAGAATATCGTGATATTGATACTTTGAGAAGTCCTCAGTAGATAAAAATAATACAGGAAGAGTATTATTTTACAGTCTCCCATCCAAGTACTAACCAGGCCCAACCCTGCTTAGCATCCGAGATCAGATGAGATCAGGCGTGTTCAGGGTGGTGTGGCCGTAGGCAGAGACAAGCCTCTCACTTGCTGCTTTTCTACTTTGACGTCTGACTGCCGGCTGCCCTTTCCAGTGCTCAGCAAGACCAGGTCCTTTTGTGCTTTCCCTTCTCTTCAATTTTTTTGCTGGCTTCCTTAAAAGGTCTTGTAGACACAACGCCCCACTCAGAGCCGCTGAGCTCACTGATCGGCTGCAGCGCTGTCGACGGAACGTCAGCTTCACGGCCAATGCCACAGGCCGGGAGTAGAGGCGAGACTCACCGGTAGACCCGGGTAGGGTGAGTAGAGCGCGGTTAGTTGCTTTCTAATAGCCTGCAGCCGGGGATTAACTTTTAATGAAAGGGAACAATCCCTTTGACTGTCTGCAGCGCGCCACACCTAGGAAGCGCACTCTCACACACAAGCCAGCATGCACACGTGCTCGCACGTGACAACACCCCCTATCTGCCCCTACAACCTCTCTGTCACCATGCGTCAGACTCTCCTGCCTGTTTTATGATTTCAGGGCCCTAGCAGGAATCACCCCCCCCTCCCCAATTCCTTCCGCACCTTCCTTGCCTTCCTTGCACTGAGGTTAGCTCTTTGTCAGCCGTCTGGCTTGGTTACACAAGCTTCTTTGCAGAGAATTATGTTACTTCTGCTGGCCCTCGCTAGGCGGCCGGCATCCAAAACCTTCCCTGGGCACCTGCTGAAAGCCTGGCCCCTTCACGGCCCCGGGTGCTTTTAACGCCATCATTTCCAAACGGCGAGCTGCGGAGTCAATAAGCACTCCTAGCCGTGGCAAGGAGCTCGGTGTCAGGCCTGCGTGAAGGCGGCAGGGTAGCGTACTTGCCTGTTAACTGGCTCAGAGGCCTTGGGGCTTCCATCATCTAAGTTACTTAAGGTCGGTGTCCGGCAAGGCGCCGATCAATGCTAGCCGAGCTGGGCAGTAGGGCAAAACGTCATCAAAATGGTCTACAGCACCCGCTGTTCCCAGGAGGTCTCTCATTCAAGTACTGTCCGAGCCCAGCCATGCTTTCCTTCCAAGATCAGACGATATCAGGCGTATCCAAGGTGGTATGGCCAGTAGAAGCTGCTCGATCCATCGCCCGGCCAGCCTTTCTCAGGATCGCTTGGTGGCGAGCAATCTGGCCGTGACGGGGCGGGCTCCGAAGGGTCCATGCAAAGTCTGTGCCGTCCCTAGAGGTGTGGTTTGTTTAGCAGTGATTCACCCGCCGCATCAGTTGTCTTCAAAACTGTCTCGGCGCAGGGTCTCCTGCAGGCTAAACCCTTCATCCCGGTAATGTGACCGAAAGAGCAAGCTGGACCCGTCACTTGGGGGCGGAGCGAGACGTCCAGGGGTGAATGAAGGAAGAGGGTGAGATGGTTGTCAGTGACTTTGAGCTGCTCTTCAGGGGGGAGGGTCGTGTTGCCTGCAAAGGTCTTCTGCTTGGAGTTACCGGTGGTTGCCTCCAGACACGCGGGAGACGCTGGTCCTGGTGAAAAGGAGCCTAGTATTAAAAGTAAAGAAGCAACAATGCTGGAGGCCCACGGTGATCAGAAGGATGCTGGTATTTTGCAGAGATGAAATAGCGCAAGAGAGAAAGCAAACGAAAAAAAGAAAAGAGAATGAATGTGTGCACTTGTGAAAGGGAATGGAAAAAAGGCATAGAAGAGAGTGCCCCCTGCTGGTGGAAGGAAGGAAAAAGTAAAAGCCTACAGCATCTGGTATTCCCAGGTGGTCTCCCATCCAAGTACTAACCAGTTCCAACCCTGCTTAGCTTTTGAGATCAGACCAGATTGGGCATGTTCAGGGCAGTGTGGCTCTAGGCAGAGTCTAGCCTCTCACTTGCTGATTTTCTACTTTGACGTCTGGCTGCCGGCTGCCCTTTCCAGTGCTCAACAAGACCAGGTCCTTTTGTGCTTTCCCTTCTCTTCAATTTTCTTGCTGGCTTCCTTAAAAGATCTTGTAGACACAACTCCCCACTCAGACCCGCTAAGCTCACTGATCGGCTGCAGCGCTGTCGACGGAACGTCAGCTTCACGGCCAATTCCACAGGCCGGGAGCAGAGGCGAGACTCACCGGTAGACCCGGGTAGGGTGAGTAGAGCTCGGTTAGTTGGTTTCTAATAGGCTGCAGCCGGGGATTAACTTTTAATGAAAGGGAACAATCCCTTTGACTGTCTGCAGCGCGCCACACCTAGGAAGCGCACTCACACACAAGCCAGCATGCACACGTGCTCGCACGTGACAACACCCCCTATCTGCCCATACAACCTCTCCGTCACCCTGCATCAGACTCTCCTGCCTGTTTTATGATTTCAGGGCCCTATCAGGAATCACCCCCCCCACCCCCTCCCCAATTCCTTCCGCACCTTCCTTGCCTTCCTTGCACTGAGGTTAGCTCTTTGGCAGCCGTCTGGCTTGGTTACACAAGCTTCTTTGCAGAGATACATGTTACTTCTGCTGGCCCTCCCTAGGCGGCCGGAATCCAAAACCTTCCCTGGACACCTGCTGAAAGCCTGGCCCCTTCACGGCCCCGAGTGTTTTTAACGCCATCATTTCCACATGGCGAGCTGCGGAGTCAATAAGCACTCCTAGCCGTTACAAGGAGCTCGGTGTCAGGCCTGCGTGAAGGCGGCGGGGTAGCGTACTTAGCTGCCAACTGGCTCAGAGGCCTTGGGGCTTCCATCATCTAAGTTACTTAAGGTCGGTGTCCGGCAAGGCGCCGTTCCATGCTAGCCGAGCTGGGCAGTAGGGCAAAACGTTATCAAAATGGTCTACAGCACCCGGTGTTCCCAGGAGGTCTCCCATCCAAGTACTGTCTGAGCCCAGCCCTGCTTTGCTTCCGAGATCAGACGAGATCGGGCGTATCCAAGGTGGTATGGCCAGTAGACAATGCTTGATCCATCGCCCGGCCAGCCTTTCTCAGGATCGCTTGGTGGCGAGAAATCTGTCCGTGACGGGGCTGGCTCCGAAGGGTCCATGCAAAGTCTGTGCCGTCCCTACAGGTGTGGTTTGTTTAGCAGTGATTCACCCGCCGCATCAGGTGTCTTCAAAAATGTCTCGGCGCAGGGTCTCCTGCAGGCTAAACCCTTCATCGCGGTAATGTGACAGAAAGAGCAAGCTGGACCCGTAACTTGGGGGCGGAGCGAGAAGTCCAGGGGTGAATGAAGGAAGAGGGTGAGATGGTTGCCAGTGACTTTGAGCTGCTCTTCAGGGGGGAGGGTCGTGTTGCCTGCAAAAGTCTTCTGCTTGGGGTTACCGGTTGTTGCCTCCAGCCACCCGGGAGACGCTGGTCCTGGTGAAAAGGAGCCTAGTATTAAAAGTAAATAAGCAACAATGCTGGAGGCCCACGGTGATCAGAAGGATGCTGGTATTTTGCAGAGATGAAATAGCGCAAGAGAGAAAGCAAATGAAAAAAAGAAAAGAGAATGAATGTGTGCACTTGTGAAAGGGAATGGAAAAAAGGCATAGAAGAGAGTGCCCCCTGCTGGTGGAAGGAAGGAAAAAGCAAAAGCCTACAGCACCTGGCATTCCCAGGCGGTCTCTGTTAAATGGTTAATTATGGAAATTCATTTGGAATGTTAATCGATAATCATTTTTCTGAGTTCTATGCCTCAGCCATCGTGTCTAGTTGACATGCGCTATTTGTGTGTGTATTTTTGGTTCACCACCATATGTAGAACAGGTGTCCATACGACTGGCTATAAAAGCCCATGGTACAGAAAGGTGGGGCTCTCTTGCTCTGCCCACCCCACAAGACACAGAATCTTCATGCTGAGAAGCAGATGACATGTAGGCCTGGACACATGCTGGACAAAGACATGATTTATCAGCCAGGATCCAAGGAAAGATGGGTGAATCTCAACAATTAAGCTAATTATGGACAAATGGACAATTACTTTATAACTAATTATTGTATGTACCTGCTGCAATCTGATTCTTTTTAATGGACAATCCAAGAATAAATAGATACATTTTTTATAAGAATATCATGATATTGATACTTTGAGAAGTCCTCAGTAGAAAAAAATAATACAGGAAGAGTATTATTTTACAATGGTGAGCCAGCCAGTCTTGTTTTTTTGTTTTTTTAAATTAAGTAAGTGAATTTCTTCCGTGAACAAGGGGCGAGTCCTGACGAGCTGAACAGCTGTTGTTCATGTGTCTGTAAATTCACTAGTTTGTCACGAGAAGCAGAAATGACCTACAGACTGAGGAAAGACAGGAAGCAGAGGTACTAACAAGGAACAGAATCACACAGGAAAAGAATCAGACGAACTGAAGACAGGACGTGCTGATAAAGAGAAGCCAAGGAATCTTAAGGTAAGCAAAATATGGATATAATTTCTTCTTTTGCTAAACAAAGTAATATTAATTGCAAAGTTAATGTAGGAGATGACATAGAAGTTTTGTGGCTCAGTTTATACAAAGAATGTGAATTGCAGAATTTACAGTTAACTTCTAAATTGGTAAATAGAGACAAACAGAAATTGAGAAATATTCTACATTTGGTAGATTTTTTTCATAGTCTTGTGTTAGAGATTTCTAAGCAGGAAAATAGTGTAGAAGTGTCAGACGGTGATACTGATTCTGACTGTAATGTGGAAAATGAACAAGAAGTAAGACACGTGTCTGTAACTGAAGGTGACCTTGGGTCTGACCAAGAGACGTGTAGCGCCGGCGTCCCTGCCCTCTGCTAGGCAGGGACGCTGTTCCCCTCACCTCTCTGCTCCGTGCCCGGCGTCCTCCTCCCGCTCTGCTGGCAGCGCGCGCTCCTTCCCGGCCACTGTGCTTAGGGCGCGCGCGCTCTCCCTCCCTCTTAAAGGGGCCGCGCGCGCCGTCCTAAGGAGTCCCCGGCCAATGGCCGGAGGACTTCACCATATATAAGGCACCTCCTCCAAAATGGAGGTGCCCGAGCAATGTTTTTGCACTGTTCACTACTCTGCTTCAGCCCTCAGGTCCCGTTGCCAGTTACCTGCCAGTTACCTGCCAGATTCCTGCCTGATTATCTGCTACCTGCCTGCTAGTCTGAGGTCCGACGGTCTGCCTTACTACTCCTGTCAGTCTGTCTAAGGACCAGCCTGCCCGCTCACCTGGGAGCGCACATCAGCCTCCTGCCTGCTTGCCTGAGGTCCGACGGTCTGCCTTCCAACTCCTGTCAGTCTGTCTATGGACCAGCTTGCCCACTCACCTGGGAGCACACACCAGCTACCTGCCTGCTAGTCTACCTGGAGGCTCCGCCGTCACGTGCTGTGACCACCTGACTGTCCAGTGACTCCTGCTCGCTCACCTGGGAGCGCTCATCTGCTGCCTGTCTGCTAGCCTACCTGGAGGCTCTGCTGTCACGTGCTGTGACCACCCGCCTGTCCAGAGACTTCTGCCCGCTCACCTGGGAGCGCTCATCTGCCGCCTGTCAGTTGGTCTTCCTGGAGGCTCCGCCGTCACATGCTGTGACCACCCGTTCATCCAGAGACTCTCGCCTGCTCACCTGGGAGCTCACGTCTATCATCAGCCGCCACAGGTCGTACCAACCCTTTACCTAGAGACTGCCCCGGTCACTTGCCGTGACCATCTGCCCGTTCATCCAGAGACTGCCCCGGTCACTTGCCGTGACCATCTGCCCGTTCATCCAGAGACTGCCCCGGTCACTTGCCGTGACCATCTGCCTGTTCATCCAGAGACTGCCCCGGTCACTTGCCGTGACCATCTGCCCGTTCATTCAGAGACTGCCCCGGTCACTTGCCGTGACCATCAGCCCGTTCATCCAGAGACTGCCCCGGTCACTTGCCGTGACCTCCAGCCCGTTCACTCAGAGACTGTCCCGGTCACCTGCTGTGACCTCCTGCCCGTCTTCCCTGGTCGCCACCCGCTCCCTTACAAGGACTGCCCCCTTGTATAGTAGCTCAGAGGTTCCGCCTCCCAGACCTGTTACAGTTTGCTCGGGCCATGGAACCCGGTGGCACCCAAGCTCCCTCGCTCTCGGACCTGTGTCATGAACTGTCCCGTCAAAGGTCCCAACATT
The DNA here is from genome assembly GCF_046119375.1 of Phyllobates terribilis. Taxonomy (NCBI): domain Eukaryota; kingdom Metazoa; phylum Chordata; class Amphibia; order Anura; family Dendrobatidae; genus Phyllobates; species Phyllobates terribilis. The sequence goes on along the minus strand of NW_027362764.1, from coordinate 675,596,174 downwards.
AGTCCATCCTGGGTCACCTGCGGAATGTCAATACTCGCCTGGACACTCTGACTGCTCCACCAGCAACCTCCGCCAGTGCCATGTCTCGCAATCCGGCAGCTCCACTGCCCACTAATACCATGGTATCCTACCCCGGACCCCGGCTTTCTGCACCTCCTCGCTTCGGAGGCGACTCCGCCCAGGCTCGGGGCTTCATAAATCAGTGCACCCTGCACTTTGAACTATTGTCCCACCAGTTTAACTCTGACCGGGCCAAAATTGAATTCATCATGTCCCATCTCACCGGGGAGGCCCTGGCCTGGCTAAATCCTCTATGGGAGAGAGGAGACCCCCTGGTGTCCAACTTGCCTGCTTTTCTCACGGCTTTCCGGAAAGTCTTCGACGAACCCGGACGGAAGACCTCATCCGCATCATCACTGCTACGCCTCCGTCAGGGAAGTCTCACCGTGGGCCAATATGCCATACGGTTCCATACCCTTGCCTCGAAGCTGGCCTGGGATAATGATGCTCTGGTATCCGTCTTCTGGGAGGGTCTGTCCGGCCGTATTAAAGATGAACTTGCCTGTCAGGACATTCCTACCACTCTCGATGACCTAATAACTCTTGCCACCCGGATTGACCTACGTTTCCAGGAGCGTGCCAAAGAGGTCACCCGTGAGAGGAGGTTACCACGTCTAGCTCCTACTTTTCAGAAACCCGTCACTCCCTCCGTCTCTACCCAGGTACACTCTCCTGAGTCTATGCAGGTCGACTAGACCAAGATGGTCAAAACCCGTCAGGACTTACGCCGTGCCGAGGGGAGCTGCTTCTACTGTGGCAGTAAGGAGCACCGGATCCTTGCCTGCCCGGAGAGGTCGGGAAACGCCTGTGTCTAGGTTCGCTCAGAGAGGTCGACCTAGACAAGAATAAATCCTCTCCATCTCTGCTGCTGTCAGTCTCAATCGTCTGCGGGGAGAACCATTATTTCTAACTAGCCCAACTTGACTCTGGAGCCGCCGGGAATCTTATTTCACAGTCCCTGGTAGAGAAATACCGCATCCCCACCAAACCTCTGGCTGTACCCTTGTCTGTTGCTGCCGTGGATGTGGGCCTCTTACCACGCCCCATCCAACTCATCACCGAATCCATTACTCTGCAGGTGGGAATGCTGCATTCTGAGAGTATCTCCTTTCATGTTCTGCCTGGACTCTCTCACGCCCTCTTGCTAGTCCTACCTTGGCTCCAGAGACATGCACCCGTGCTTGACTGGCAGACCGGAGAAGTCCTTCGCTGGGGACAGGACTGCCATAAGACCTGTCTGGTTCCCGTCCATCCCGTCCATCCTTCTCCTACCCCAGCTAATCTACCTGGACTTCCGATTCCTTATTGGTCTTATGCTGATGTCTTTAATAAAAAGGAAGCAGAGACACTACCTCCTCATAGACCATACGACTGCCCTATCGACCTGTTACCTGGTACTACTCCTTCCCATGGGCGTATTTATCCTTTATCCGCTGCTGAGACCCGGTCGATGTCCGAATATATTGAGGAGAATCTGGCCAGGTGATTCATCCGGAAATCTACCTCCCCGGCGGGAGCAGGCTTCTTTTTCGTCAAAAAGAAGGACGGCTCTCTCCGTCCCTGTATAGACTATAGAGGCCTTAACCAGATCACGGTGAAGAATAAGTACCCCCTTCCGCTCATTCCGGAGTTATTTGATCGTCTGAGGGGGGCTAAAATCTTCACCAAACTGGACCTCCGTGGGGCGTACAACCTGGTTCGTATCCGTCAGGGGGATGAATGGAAGACGGCATTCAACACCCGGGACGGCCACTATGAATATCTGGTAATGCCCTTTGGTCTCTGTAACGCTCCTGCCGTCTTTCAACAGTTGGTCAATGACATCTTCCGTGACCTTCTCTACTCCTGCGTAGTGGTGTACCTGGACGACATCTTGGTCTTCTCTCTGGATCTCCAGACTCACCGGAGGGACGTTCGTCAGGTCCTGCTCAGGCTCAGGCAGAATCACCTCTTCGCTAAATACGAGAAGTGCCTCTTTGAGCAGACCTCGCTTCCGTTTTTGGGCTACATTATTTCTCAGACCGGCCTACGAATGGATCCAGAGAAACTGTCTGCCATCGAGAAATGGCCTCGACCGGAGGGGTTGAAGGCCATTCAGCGATTCCTGGGCTTCGCCAACTACTACCGCCTCTTCATACCACACTTCTCTTCCCGGACTGCCCCAATTTCCGTGCTCACCCGTAAGGGTACTAATCCCAAAGAGTGGCCGCCCGAAGCAGAGGAGGCCTTTCTTTCCCTAAAACAGGCCTTCTCTTCCGCCCCGGTGCTGCATCGCCCGGACGGCAACAAGCAGTTCTTCCTGGAAGTTGACGCCTCCTCCTCTGGAGCCGGAGTGGTACTTACTCAAAAATCATCTTCCGGGAAAATGGTAACTTGTGGCTTCTTCTCCAAACTCTTCTCCTCTTCTGAGCGCAACTATTCCATAGGAGACCGAGAGTTATTGGCCATCAAACTGGCATTGGAGGAGTGGCGTTACCTACTCAAGGGGGCTCTTCACCCGGTAATAATTTACACTGACCACAAGAACTTGGCTTACCTCCAGCATGCCCAGAGACTTAACCCGTGCCAAGCCCGGTGGTCCTTGTTTTTTGCTCGCTTTGATTTTGTTCTTCATTTTCACCCGGCTGACAAAAACGTCAAAACAGATGCCTTGTCCCGATCCTTTCTGGTGTTCGATCTCGAGGAAGAACCTAAACATATCATCGATCCCGCCAGAGTAATGCAGGTGGCTCCCGTGAGTCTAAATCGTCTCCCTCCCGGTAAGACGTTCGTATCAGTACCTGATCGGGAGAAGATCCTACACTGGGGTCACTCGTCTAAACTAGCTGGCCACGCCGGTCAGAAAAAGACCCTCCAGCTTATTGCCCGGCACTACTGGTGGCCTACCCTGCACAAGGACGTAATAGACTTTGTTTCTGCCTGTGTGTCCTGCGCCCGCAACAAAGTCCCGAGACACCTGCCAGCCGGTCGCCTTCTTCCGCTTCCTGTGCCTGCTGGCCCCTGGCAGCATATTGCTATGGACTTCATAACTGATCTCCCCGTCTCTGCCGGTTGTTCGGTCATTTGGGTGGTCGCTGACCGCTTTTCCAAGATGGCTCACTTTATTCCCCTGCCTGGTCTCCCGTCTGCACCCGAGCTGGCTAAAGACTTTATCCGCCACATCTTCCGTCTTCATGGCCTGCCCCTCCACATCGTGTCGGATCGTGGGGTACAGTTCACCTCACGTTTCTGGAGAGCCACTTGTAAACTGCTAGACGTCACCCTGGACTTCTCTTCCCCTTACCACCCACAGTCCAATGGTCAAGTGGAGCGGATCAATCAGAACCTGACCAGTTACCTCCGGCACTTCGTTAATGCCCATCATTCTGACTGGGTGGATCTCCTACCTTGGGCCGAGTTCTCCTATAACAATCACGAGAGCGAATCCTCCTCCAAATCCCCGTTTTTTGTAGTCTTCGGTCAGCATCCTCGGATTCCTTTTCCTGTCTCCACCTCTGTGGACAACCCGGCTGCGGAATCTCTCGTTAGCAAATTTTCCTCCATTTGGGAGAGTACCCGATCCGCACTCCTTCAGTCGTCCGAACGGATGAAAAGACACGCTGACAAAAAACGCCTGGATCCTCCACAATTTCGTCCTGGAGATAAAGTCTGGCTCTCATCTAAATATGTCCGACTCAAGATACCTTCTTACAAGTTAGGGCCTCGGTTCATCGGTCCTCTGGAGGTCATCAGTCAGATCAACCCAGTGGCCTATAAATTAAAACTCCCGGCCAACTTACAGATCCCTAACTCCTTCCATGTATCTCTCCTCAAACCTGTGGTACTTAACTCTTTTTCCAAGTCTACAGGTACGCCTCCTGCTCCGGTTTCTGCTGAGGACGAGTTTGAGGTAGAGAACATTCTTGCCACCAAAAGGGTAAGAGGAAAGACCTTTTTTCTAGTAGATTGGAGGGGGTTTGGTCCTGAGGAGAGAACGTGGGAGCCCCGGGAGAACATCCATGCCCCTCTTATCCTAGCTAAATTTCTGTCTGGCCTAAAAAAGGGGGGGCCTAAAGGGGGGGGTACTGTAGCGCCGGTGTCCCTGCCCTCTGCTAGGCAGGGACGCTGTTCCCCTCACCTCTCTGCTCCGTGCCCGGCGTCCTCCTCCCGCTCTGCTGGCAGCGCGCGCTCCTTCCCGGCCACTGTGCTTAGGGCGCGCGCCCGCGCTCTCCCTCCCTCTTAAAGGGGCCGCGCGCGCCGTCCTAAGGAGTCCCCGGCCAATGGCCGGAGGACTTCACCATATATAAGGCACCTCCTCCAAAATGGAGGTGCCCGAGCAATGTTGTTGCACTGTTCACTACTCTGCTTCAGCCCTCAGGTCCCGTTGCCAGTTACCTGCCAGTTACCTGCCAGATTCCTGCCTGATTATCTGCTACCTGCCTGCTAGTCTGAGGTCCGACGGTCTGCCTTACTACTCCTGTCAGTCTGTCTAAGGACCAGCCTGCCCGCTCACCTGGGAGCGCACATCAGCCACCTGCCTGCTTGCCTGAGGTCCGACGGTCTGCCTTCCAACTCCTGTCAGTCTGTCTATGGACAAGCTTGCCCGCTCACCTGGGAGCACACACCAGCTACCTGCCTGCTAGTCTACCTGGAGGCTCCGCCGTCACGTGCTGTGACCACCTGCCTGTCCAGTGACTCCTGCTCGCTCACCTGGGAGCGCTCATCTGCTGCCTGTCTGCTAGCCTACCTGGAGGCTCTGCCGTCACGTGCTGTGACCACCCGCCTGTCCAGAGACTTCTGCCCGCTCACCTGGGAGTGCTCATCTGCCGCCTGTCAGTTGGTCTTCCTGGAGGCTCCGCCATCACATGCTGTGACCACCCGTTCATCCAGAGACTCTCGCCTGCTCACCTGGGAGCTCACGTCTATCATCAGCCGCCACAGGTCGTACCAACCCTTTACCTAGAGACTGCCCCGGTCACTTGCCGTGACCATCTGCCCGTTCATCCAGAGACTGCCCCGGTCACTTGCCGTGACCATCTGCCCGTTCATCCAGAGACTGCCCCGGTCACTTGCCGCGACCATCTGCCCGTTCATCCAGAGACTGCCCCGGTCACTTGCCGTGACCATCTGCCAGTTCATTCAGAGACTGCCCCGGTCACTTGCCGTGACCATCAGCCCGTTCATCCAGAGACTGCCCCGGTCACTTGCCGTGACCTCCAGCCTGTTCACTCAGAGACTGTCCCGGTCACCTGCTGTGACCTCCTGCCCATCTTCCCTGGTCGCCACCCGCTCCCTTACAAGGACTGCCCCCTTGTATAGTAGCTCAGAGGTTCCGCCTCCCAGACCCGTTACAAGACGGACATACAGAAACCTGACATGGGAGGAGACATGACTGACATATGAGAAACCGACATACTAGGTGATGTGGGAGGAGACGTGAGTGACGTATGAGGAACGGACGTTCAAGAGCCACTAAAAATATCAGAGAATTCTGGAATTACCCAGGCTCAACTCCAAATTAAAATGAGGAAAAATTTGCTGAAATTATAAAAAATCATGCCAAAATATGATGTCAAAATCCATGCCTGTAGAAATTCAGAGACATTTGAGAGCTTCTCTGATAAGTTTGATTTATCCAATGAGGAGAGGAATCAATTATTTAAAATATGGATTCCTGTGACATTGTCCAGACGTTTACATTTAATGCCCTGTGAAAATGACTCTCCTAATGGATGGGAAAATGATTCGGACAGATTAAGATATTTGATTTATTGTGTCACAAAGGATTTTCCCAACATAGAAGATCTGCAGAAACTAAGGATTGGTAGGAAGGAATGTACATATACATTCATGTCCATATTTGAACGGTTGTACAAAGCTCTCATCAAAAATGGAAAAGTACAACATATGATAACAATTTTTGTACAAAAATTCAAATTTCTAAATTCAGTTTCCCAAGTTATGGCATCACAAAAAAATTCATTATTTGAATGTGCGCAGATGCTGGATTTTGTTAGAAAACATGAGAATCGTGAAAAGAAAATAAATCAAGCTAAATTTATAAAACCAGGAAAGGTAAAATCTTTTCAAAAGCCAATATCAAACTCTCCTAGACTGAGTCATCCCCATAGTGAACTCTATCAAGTACGCAGAAGATTTCATATATGTTATAAGCCATATCAGCCAGTGCAAAGATCCATCTCTCCACAGAATGAGTTAATTCTCAGTCAGAACTGTGATTCTCTAAAAAGGAAAATGGCTGAAACTGATGGACAGAGACAGGTGAGACGACCAACTCACAGTGATGTCATGGAATGTGGACAGAAGAACAGGCAGTTCTCTGAGGTTTTGAAGGATAGAAAAATGTCTTTCCTAAATAGGGTGTTCCTGGAGATATTTGAGAGAGACAGAAGATTTGGTTTAGGGAGTGGCTAAGGAAAAACTGTAATTATAATGTTGTATCAAAATGTAATACAATGTCTCAATATTTATTTATAATCTTATACAGTAAAATTGTAGCTACATAGTTTCTAATAGTTCATATATATATATATATATATATATATATATATATATACACTTGTCTAAGTAGAGATTGCGTATAATTGTATTTATATATACGTTTATAACATATATATATATATAAATATTAATTATTAAATTAGAACTTCATATATATAAATTTAAGTAGCAATATTTTGAATTACATTAGAACCAACCAATATATGTATAAGATATTTAAATAATTCTGTTTCTGTATGAATTTGATATTTAATTTTATTTTCTTATATTTCCTTAGAGTTTTCATTCCAAAGCAGGATTTGATCAAAGAACTCTAAAATGGATTTATTTCTTTATTCACACAGGAAGTGAAAAAATTGCATGATTTCATGTGTATAACATTTTAAAATAATAACAATATATCTAGTTGAACTATAATATATATGTAATACTTATTAATTCTTTTGTGTTGCTAATATTTTCTGTGCATGAAGTGTTCGTGCAAATTAAAGTAGCTTTACAGCATGACGTGTGACAGCTGCGGCATTTGAACTTTGAGCTAATAGTATAGGATCCCATTCATTCTATTTTCAACTGATGTAACTTAAGACCGGGCAGCCAGTGAATAAAGAATCTAAGACAAGAGTTTTTTCAAGTGTCTGAAATTCCAGTGACTTACTCTCATATTATATAATATGTACTTGGGGAATATTCAAAGAAATATAAAGATATTCAAATGATATGGCAATGCGCATTAATAAATTGGGATACAACAATTTTGGGTTAAATATATATATATATATATCTAAAACTTCATATGTGGAATGTTTGAGTTGAACAGATCTGTGAATGTCAGAGTGAAGGTGACAGATGAGTAAATCAGCAGCTGCTAAGTGTGATTGATGTGACAGAGGCCTCGTATGTTTGTATGTTTGAAAAAATAAAAATGTTTCTTTATTTGAAGGTACAAAAATATATTTAATTCTGAGGAAATTATAATACATAATTAGGTATTATCTACATATATATATTTCTATATTTCTTTAATAATTATTATTTCTTAATTTAACTAATAGTGGATAAGGGCAACCACACATCAAAATGGTTTACAAAGCAAATTTATATTTAGAATAATTTTAAACATGATAATATTCTTGAATAACTATAATATTATTTTTAATGGTTACCTAAATAGGTACACACCTCTCTTTAGTCAAATCTATGCTACTCATCGATATGAAATTTATGCACAATATTTCTAGAAGAATAATTATTTTTAATTTGGTTCTGATATATACATAAATTTTATAAAATAATATTTTTGGTATTAAGGGGGAAAATGTGTTTTTGATCCTGATTACATAATCACTTTTGATCAATACTTATTTTCCACACATTTTAATAAAGAAGAAATAATAATAAGATACTATGGTATAATTAAGACGGGTATTACATGCAAAGTTGCATAATTTAATATTTTTTGGTGGTACAAGGTTATGACAAATATGAAATCATCCAGTTAATGGAGATATAAGGGTATTTTTTATGGAGAATATAATTACTCTGCATTTGTCATTAAAATTTAAAGGCCTTATTTTTATTTTTATTCTTATTTTTACTCTTAATTTTATTTTTCATTTTTAAAATTTTATTCTTACTTTATACTTCTTATTTTTCTATTTTTTCATTTTTTAATTCTCATTTGATTTTATTTGAGTTCAATATCTCAATTGAGAAAACACATTAATATTTAATAAAGTAATGTTTAATACAAGAGTATTGCTTCATTATATATATATTGCTAAGGAAAAAAATGTTTACATTTTCTGAGTAAACACAACAATTCATTCATTCATTTATTCATTCATTCATTCATTCATTCATACATTCATATATTTATTCATTTTGGTTCAGGAGTATACATTCTTTGATATTATTGGTTTAATAAAGATATAAAAACTTGTTTTTTCAAAATACACTGACACCTATGGGTTGGAAAAGGTAATTACACCTATGACATAAAAATGTTCTATCATATGGAGAACTTGATTGATAATGAATTATTATCTATTATTGTTTATTATTCCAAACATAATTTAATTTAATATTTTGATAATAATTAGATGGATATTACTGATTGCTATAGTACGCTGTGATATTATAGGTTAGGAAAAACTGCCAGATTTGGTATCAGATTAGGGAATGAAGACTTCAATCAAGACATCGCAATTATGAATTCTATCTTAATAAAGACTTTTAATTTTTATAAATCAAAGAGATTCTCAAAAGTTACAAGAAGAAGCAACTGATATCCGGACGTCTCAGAAGGTAACAGGTGTGAATGCTGAGTGTTATAATAGACTGTGTCCATTACATACAATACAATTCACACCACTGATCACCAGGACGGCAGAGGACGATGATCCTATATGTACTGTGTTGTGTTCAAGTTTCATCACGTTCCAGTGGTTTCTTATTAGAGATGAGCGGTGTTCGACTCGAACTGTTCGCCATTCTCAAATTCTAGCTGTTTTGGGCGTTGTTCGAGTTGTTCGACGAACCCGAACGATTTGCAAAAAATTCGGCTGTTCGAGGTTATGTTCGATAACTGTTCGTGCACCAAAAGCGTGTCCTGCATGTCTGGCGTTATTTAGAGCACCAATCATGCAGGGATTGTCTGCCACTCACTGTAATGCCACAGCCATGGTGGTTGTGGCATTAGAGTGATTACCCAAATCGATGGGAACTGTGCTCACAGTGAAACATGAAAAGCCGGCAATTCAGCAGCGGTACACCGGTACCCGACAATTTAGAACCGAAAGAATAGAGCATCACACATAGATTAGATAGATAGAAACATGTCAGTCACATATATAAGAAGTACAGTGACAGTGTTGATTACTGTACTTGTCATTTAGTGTAAAGGATTTATAAAAAAAATATTAGTGTTTTCATGCACCGTCTCTTTAAAAAAGCCGGCCGGCAATTCAGCAGCGGTACCCGACAATTTAGAATAGAAGGAATAGAGAATCACACATAGATTAGATAGATAGAAACATGTCAGTCACATATATAAGAAGTACAGTGACAGTGTTGATTACTGTACTTGCCATTTAGTGTAAAGGATTTATTAAAAAAAATAATAGTGTCTTCATGCACCGTCTCTTTAAAAAAGCCGGCCGGCAATTCAGCATCTGTACCCGACAATTTAGAATGGAAGCAATAGAGCATCACACATAGATTAGATAGATAGAAACATGTCAGTCACATATATATGAAGTACAGTGACAGTGTTGATTACTGTACTTGTCATTTAGTGTTAAAATAAAGGATTTATTTAAAAAAAAATTGGCGTGGGATCCCCCTTAATTTTAGTCTCTAGCGGAGGTTAAGCAGATGGCTGGGGCAGATGTTTGAAGCCTGGGAAGGGGTAATACCCACGGAGCTTCCCAGGCTACTAATATCAGCCCCCAGCTGAATGCCTAGCCTTTACTAGCTATTAAAATGGGGGACCCCCCAAAAAATTGACGTGGGGTCCCCCCTATTTTAATAGCTAGCAAAGGCTAGGCAGACAGCTGGGGGCTGATATTAATAGCCCAGGAAGGGTGCCATGAATATTGGCCCCCTCCCAGGCTAGAAACACCAGCCGTCAGCCGCCCCAGAAATGGCACATCCATAGGATGCGCCAATTCTGGCACTTAGCCTCGCTCTTCCCACTGCCCTGTAGCGGTGGCAGTGGGGTAATAGGGCTGGGGTTGATGTCAGCTTATAATACCAGCTGACATCAAGCCCAGGTTAGTAATGGAGAGGCGTCTATAAGACACCCCCATTACTAACCCCATAGTCAAAGTTAAAAAAAAACACAAACACCCAGAATAAAGTCCTTTAATTGAAATAAAGACACAATTCTTTATTGTTCTAAATTAAACCATACTTACAATCACATCCATTCCAGCTGAAGCCAACGATCCCCTGCAATAAAAGAAAAATAATAAAGCAACATAATCCTTACCTTCCCATGGTTCCCACGACAGCTTCAGCTCTGCTACATCGAGATGACAGGCTGGACCGCAGCAGAAAGCTGCCATCCAGCCTGTCATCCTGCAGACACTGAGAAGTGCAGGCTTGCTTGCGCTGCTCAGCGTCTCTCTGTGACGGCATCCAGATGAGCCGAGTTCATGTCCAATGAACTCGGTTCACCTCATGCACGTCACTGGCAGCGTGGGAAAATTCTCACGCTGAAGCGGTGAGTGCAGGAGAATTCTCCCACGCTGTCAGTGACGTGCATAAGGTGAGCTCATGTCCAATGAACTCAGCTCACCTCCTGCACGTCACTGACAGCGTGGGAGAATTCTCCTGCACTCAGCGCTTCAGCGTGAGAATTCTCCCACGCTGAAGCGCTGAGTGCAGGAGAATTTTCCCACGCTGTCAGTGACGTTCATAAGGTGAGCTCATGTCCAATGAACTCAGCTCACCTCCTGCACGTCACTGACAGCGTGGGAGAATTCTCCTGCACTCAGCGCTTCAGTGTGAGAATTCTCCCACGCTGAAGCGCTGAGTGCATGAGAATTTTCCCACGCTGTCAGTGACGTGCATGAGGTGAGCCGAGTTCATTGGACATTAACTCGGCTCATCCGGATGCCCTCACAGAGAGACACTGTGGAGCGCAAGCAAGCCTGCGCTTCTCAGTGTCTGCGGGATGACAGGCTGGATGGCAGCGTTCTGCTGTGGTCCAGCCTGTCATCTCGATGTAGCAGAGCTGAAGCTGTCATGGGAACCATGGAAAGGTAAGGATGATGTTGCTTTATTATTTTTCTTTTATTTCAGGAGATCGTTGGCTTCAGCTGGAATGGGCGTGATGGTAAGTATGGTTTAATTTAGAACAATAAAGAACTGTGTGTTTATTTCAATTAAAGGACTTTTTTCTGGGTGTTGTGTTTTTTTAAAATACTTTACTAGAAATTCATGGTGGTCATGTCTAATATTGGCGTGACCCCATGAATTTCGGGCTTAGGGCCAGCTGATAATGCCAAGCTGGCCCTAACCCCTTTATTACCCAGTGAGCCACCGCATCAGGGCCCTGGATGAGTTGGGTACAGCGCCAGAATATGGCGCTTCTATGAACGCGCCATTTTCCGGGGTGGCTGCGGACTGCAATTTGCAGCGGGGGTGGCCCAGAAAGCTTGGGCCTCCCTGCGCTGCGGATTCCAGCCCCCAGCTGCCTAGTTGTACCTGGCTGGGCACAAAAACAGGGCGAAGCCCCACGTCAATTTTCTTTAAATTATTTCATGAAATAATTAAGAAAAAAAGGGCTTCCCTATATTGTTGTGTCCGGCCAGGTACAAATAGGCATCTGGTGGTTGGGGGCAGCCCGTTCCTGCCTGCTGCACCTGACTGGACACAAATATAGTGCGAAGCCCCACGTCAATTTTTTTTAAATTATTTCATGAATTTCCTGAAATAATTAAAAAAAATTGAAGTGGGGCTTCGCACTATATTTGTGTCCAGCCAGGTACAGCAGGCAGGAACGGGCTGCCCCCAACCACCAGCTGCCTATTTGTACCTGGCCGGACACAACAATATAGAGAAGGCCTTTTTTTCTTAATTATTTCATGAATTTCATGAAATAATTAAAAAAAATTGAAGTGGGGCTTCGCACTATATTTGTGTCCAGCCAGGTACAGCAGGCAGGAACGGGCTGCCCCCAACCACCAGCTGCCTATTTGTACCTGGCCGGACACAACAATATAGGGAAGGCCTTTTTTTCTTAATTATTTCATGAATTTCATGAAATAATTAAAAAAAATTGAAGTGGGGCTTCGCACTATATTTGTGTCCAGCCAGGTACAGCAGGCAGGAACGGGCTGCCCCCAACCACCAGCTGACTATTTGTACCTGGCCGGACACAACAATATAGGGAAGGCCTTTTTTTCTTAATTATTTCATGAATTTCATGAAATAATTAAAAAAAAAATACGTGGGGCTTCGCCCTATTTTTGTGTCCAGCCAGGTACAACTAGGCAGCTGGGGGCTGGAATCTGCAGCGCAGGGAGGCCCAAGCTTTCTGGGCCCCCCCCCGCTGCAAATTGCAGTCCGCAGCCACCCCGGAAAATGGCGCGTTCATAGAAGCGCCATCTTCTGGCGCTGTACCCAACTCATCCAGGGCCCTGGTGCGGTGGCTCACTGGGTAATAAAGGGGTTAGGGCCAGCTTGGTATTATCAGCTGGCCCCAAGCCCAAAATTCATGGGGTCACGCCAGTATTAGACATGACCGCCATGAATTTCTAGTAAAGTATTTAAAAAAAACACAACACCCAGAATAAAGTCCTTTAATTGAAATAAACACACAATTCTTTATTGTTCTAAATTAAACCATACTTACCATCACACCCATTCCAGCTGAAGCCAACGATCTCCTGCAATAAAAGAAAAATAATAAACCAACCTCATCCTTACCTTTCCATGGTTCCCACGACAGCTTCAGCTCTGCTACATCGAGATGACTGGCTGGACCGCAGCAGAACGCTGCCATCCAGCCTGTCATCCCGCAGACACTGAGAAGCGCAGGCATGCTTGCGCTCCTCACTGTCTCGCTGTGACGGCATCCAGATGAGCCGAGGTCATGTCCTATGAACTCGGCTCACCTCATGCACGTCACTGACAGCGTGGGAAAATTCTCACGCTGAAGTGCTGAGTGCAGGAGAATTCTCCCACGCTGTCAGTGACGTGCATGAGGTGAGCTCATGTCCAATGAACTCAACTCACCTCATGCACCTCACTGACAGCGTGGGAAAATTCTCCTGCACTCAGCGCTTCAGCGTGAGAATTTTCCCACGCTGTCAGTGACGTGCATGAGGTGAGCCGAGTTCATTGGACATGACCTCGGCTCATCTGGATGCCGTCACAGCGAGACAGTGAGGAGCGCAAGCATGCCTGCGCTTCTCAGTGTCCGCGGGATGACAGGCTGGATGGCAGCGTTCTGCTGTGGTCCAGCCAGTCATCTTGATGTAGCAGAGCTGGAGCTGTCCTGGGAACCATGGAAAGGTAAGGATGATGTTGGTTTATTATTTTATTTTTATTACAGGAGATCGTTGGCTTCAGCTGGAATGGGCGTGACGGTAAGTATGGTTTAATTTAGAACAATAAAGAATTGTGTGTTTATTTCAATTAAAGGACTTTATTCTGGGTGTTTGTGTTTTTTTTAACTTTGACTATGGGGTTAGTAATGGAGGTGTCTTATAGACGCCTCTCCATTACTAACCTGGCCTTGATGTCAGCTGGCATTATATGCTGACATCAACCCCAGCCCTATTACCCCACTGCCACCGCTACAGGGCAGTGGGAAGAGCGAGGCTAAGTGCCAGAATTGGCGCATCCTATGGATGCGCCATTTCTGGGGCGGCTGACGGCTGGTGTTTCTAGCCTGGGAGGGGGCCAATATTCATGGCACCCTTCCTGAGCTATTAACATCAGCCCCCAGCTGTCTGCCTAGCCTTTGCTAGCTATTAAAATAGGGGGGACCCCACGTCATTTTTATGGGGGGGTCCCCCATTTAAATAGCTAGCAAAGGCTAAGTATTCAGCTGGGGGCTGATATTAGTAGCCTGGTAAGCTCCGTGGGTATTACCCCCTTCCGAGGCTTCAAACATCTGCCCTAGCCGTCTGCTTAACCTCCGCTAGAGCCTAAAATTATGGGGGATCCCACGCCAATTTTTATTTTAATAAATCCTTTATTTTAACACTAAATGACAAGTACAGTAACCAACACTGTCACTGTACTTATTATAAATGTGACTGACATGTTTCTATCTATCTAATCTATGTATGATGCTCTATCTTTCTGTTCTAAATTGTCGGGTACCGCTGCTGAATTGCCGGCCGGCTTTTTTAAAGAGACAGTGCATGAAAACACTATTATTTTTTTAAATAAATCCTTTACACTAAATGACAAGTACAGTAAGCAACACTGTCACTGTACTTATTATATATGTGACTGACATGTTTCTATCTATCTAATCTATATGTGAAGTTCTATTCTTTCTGTTCTAAATTGTCGGGTACAGATGCTGAATTGCCGGCCGGCTTTTTTAAAGAGACGGTGCATGAAAACACTAATATTTTTTTTAATAAATCCTTTACACTAAATGACAAGTGCAGTAACCAACACTGTCACTGTACTTCATATATATGTGACTGACATGTTTCTATCTATCTAATCTATGTGTGATGCTCTATTCCTTCTTGTCTAAATTGTCGGGTACCGGTGTATGCCGCTGCTGAATTTGCCGGCCGGCTTTTTTAAAGAGAGTGTCTTCTGAGCAGTTTGTCAGCTTTTGGACACCTTTGCAGGTGTTTTCTATGTGTTTCTATGTGTTTTTGTTTGCCTGCCATTGGTTTTAACGGTGTTCGACGGTGTTCTAAGGTGTTCGACGAACAGATCGACGAACAGTTCCTCGAACATCCCGGTGTTCGACGAACCGAACCCGAACACTACGGGGGTGGCTCAACACTATTTCTTATCACCTGCAACGCTTCAATGAAAGCTGGTGAACAGGTAATACCTGGCATATGTGTTCTGTATATAAAGGACTGAGTACTGGTTATGGTGCTATATAAAGCAGGAAAGTGTCAAGTTAACCCTTGCTTTACTGACCAAAGACGTCACATCTGTTCCAAAAGTGACACGAGACCAGTGCGGACACACGGAAGATTCCAAAGACGATCCAACGTAAGTCCAGGTGACACTGCACAGATATTAAAGCTACATTTCATCCATGGACTTTGTGTTCTTATCAACTGACACACATGATCTTTCTAATAAAGAGTACAGTTTATGGACTGAACAATAATGAGCACAATTATGGACTGTACAATATCTACATGCTGTAATTTATTTCAAAGGAGTTTTCATCTAAAGACTGTGTTATAAAAGAACCAAGAAGAAGACGAGACGACGACCCGATGACATCAGATGATGACGATTGAACCCGCGATTGCTTCAATTTAGATATAGGGAAGTATAATTATACATATTAAATGAATATTAGTCACGGCTTACCATAACATGAATTCACATCATTATATAACAATAATCCGATATTGATACTATTATTACTATTATTATTATTATGGAAATTTAATGATATTGCCAAGGAAGAAGGAAAGAAAAAATGATTGATGAATGTATCTTCTTTTGAGAATTTTCAGTTAAAGTCCTTTTATTCTCAAAAAGGGGGAAATGTTAAATGGTTAATTATGGAAATTCATTTGGAATGTTAATCGATAATCATTTTTCTGAGTTCTATGCCTCAGCCATCGTGTCTAGTTGACATGCGCTATTTGTGTGTGTATTTTTGGTTCACTACCATATGTAGAACAGGTGTCCATACGACTGGCTATAAAAGCCCATGGTACAGAAAGGGGGGTCTCTCTTGCTCTGCCCACCCCAAAAGACACAGAATCTTCATGCTGAGAAGCAGATGACATGTAGGCCTGGACACATGCTGGTCAAAGACATGATTTACCAGCCAAGATCCAAGGAAAGATGGGTGAATCTCAACAATTAAACAATTAAGCTAATTATTGACAAATGGACAATTACTTTATAACTAATTATTGTATGTACCTGCTGCAATCTGATTCTTTTTAATGGACAATCCAAGAATAAATAGATACATTTTTTTATAAGAATATCGTGATATTGATACTTTGAGAAGTCCTCAGTAGAAAAAATTAACACAGGAAGAGTATTATTTTACAGTCTCCCATCCAAATATTAACCAGGCCCGACCCTGCTTAGCTTCCGAGATCAGATGAGATCGGGGGTGTTCAGGGTGGTGTGGCCGTAGACAGAGACATGCCTCTCACTTGCTGCTTTTCTACTTTGACGTCTGGCTGCCGGCTGCCCTTTCCAGTGCTCAGCAAGACCAGGTCCTTTTGTGCTTTCCCTTCTCTTCAATTTTTTTGCTGGCTTCCTTAAAAGGTCTTGTAGACACAACGCCTTACTCAGAGCCGCTGAGCTCACTGATCGGCTGCAGCGCTGTAGACGGAACGTCAGCTTCACGGCCAATGCCACAGGCCGGGAGCAGAGGCGAGACTCACCGGTAGACCCGGGTAGGGTGAGTAGAGCGCGGTTAGTTGCTTTCTAATAGCCTGCAGCCGGGGATTAACTTTTAATGAAAGGGAACAATCCCTTTGACTGTCTGCAGCGCGCCACACCTAGGAAGCGCACTCTCACACACAAGCCAGCATGCATACGTGCTCGCACGTGACAACACCCCCTATCTGCGCCTACAACCTCTCCGTCACCATGCGTCAGACTCTCCTGCCTGTTTTATGATTTCAGGGCCCTAGCAGGAATCACCCCTCCCCAATTCCTTCCGCACCTTCCTTGCACTGAGGTTAGCTCTTTGTCAGCCGTCTGGCTTGGTTACAAAAGCTTCCTTGCAGATAAACATGTTACTTCTGCTGGCCCTCGCTAGGCGGCCGGCATCCAAAACCTTCCCTGGGCACCTTCTGAAAGCCTGGCCCCTTCACGGCCCCGGGTGCTTTTAACGCCATCATTTCCACACGGCGAGCTGTGGAGTCAATAAGCCTGGACACATGCTGGACAAAGACATGATTTACCAGCCAGGATCCAAGGAAAGATGGGTGAATCTCAACAATTAAGCTAATTATGGACAAATGGACAATTACTTTATAACTAATTATTGTATGTGCCTGCTGCAATCTGATTCTTTTTAATGGACAATCCAAGAATAAATAGATACATTTTTTTATAAGAATATCGTGATATTGATACTTTGAGAAGTCCTCAGTAGAAAAAAATAATACAGGAAGAGTATTATTTTACAATGATGAGCCAGCCAGTCCTGTTTTTTTGTTTTTTAAATTAAGTAAGTGAATTTCTTCCGTGAACAAGGGGGGAGTCCTGACGAGCTGAACAGCTGTTGTTCACGTGTCAGTAAATTCACTAGTTTGTCACGAGAAGCAGAAAGGACCTACAGACTGAGGAAAGTCAGGAAGCAGAGGTACTAACAAGGAACAGAATCACACAGGAAAAGAATCAGACAAACTGAAGACAGAACGTGCTGATAAAGAGAAGCCAAGGAATCTTAAGGTAAGCAAAATATGGATATAATTTCTTCTTTTGTTAAACAAAGTAATATTAATTTCAAAGTTAATGTAGGAGATGACATAGAAGTTTTGTGGCTCAGTTTATACAAACAATGTGAATTGCAGAATTTACAGTGAACTTCTAAATTGGTAAATAGAGACAAACAGAAATTGAGAAATATTCTACATTTGGTAGATTTTTTTCATAGTCTTGTGTTAGAGATTTCTAAGCAGGAAAATAGTGTAGAAGTGTCAGACGGTGATACTGATTCTGACTGTAATGTGGAAAATGAACAAGAAGTAAGACACGTGTATGTAACTGAAGTTGACCTTGGGTCTGACCAAGAGACGGACATACAGAAACCTGACATGGGAGGAGACATGACTGACATACGAGAAACCGACATACTAGGTGATGTGGGAGGAGACGTGAGTGACGTAGGAGGAACGGACGTACAAGAGCCACTAAAAATATCAGAGAATTCTGGAATTACCCAGGCTCAACTGCAAATTAAAATGAGGAAAAATTTGCTGAAATTATACAAAATCATGCCAAAATATGATGTCAAAATTTATGCCTGTAGAAATTCAGAGACATTTGAGAGCTTCTCTGATAAGTTTGATTTATCCAATGAGGAGAGGAATCAATTATTTAAAATATGGATTCCTGTGACATTGTCCAGACGTTTACATTTAATGATCTGTGAAAATGACTCTCCTAATGGATGGGAAAATGATTCGGACAGATTAAGATATTTGATTTATTGTGTCACAAAGGATTTTCCCAACATAGAAGATCTGCAGAAACTAAGGATTGGTAGGAAGGAATGTACATATACATTCATGTCCATATTTGAGCGGGTGTACAAAGCTCTCATCAAAAATGGAAAAGTACAACATATGATAACAACGTTTGTACAAAAATTCAAATTCCTAAATTCAGTTTCCCAAGTTATGGCATCACAAAAAAATTCATTATTTGAATGTGCGCAGATGCTGGATTTTGTTAGAAAACATGAGAATCGTGAAAAGAAAATAAATCAAGCTAAATTTATAAAACCAGGAAAGGTAAAATCTTACCAAAAGCCAATATCAAACTCTCCTAGACTGAGTCATCCCCATAGTGAACTCTATCAAATACGCCGAAGATTGCATATATGTTATAAGCCATATTAGCCAGTGCAAAGATCCATCTCTCCACAGAATGAGTTAATTCTCAGTCAGAACTGTGATTCTCTAAAAAGGAAAATGGCTGAAACTGATGGACAGAGACAGGTGAGACGACCAACTCACAGTGACGTCATGGAATGTGGACAGAAGAACAGGCAGTTCTCTGAGGTTTTGTAGGATAGAAAAATGTCTTTCCTAAATAGGGCGTTCCTGGAGATATCTGAGAGAGACAGAAGATTTGATTTAGGGAGTGGCTAAGGAAAAACTGTAATTATAATGTTGTATCAAAATGTAATACAATGTCTCAATATTTATTTATAATCTTATACAGTAAAATTGTAGTTACATAGTTTCTAATAGTTCATATATATATATATATATATATATATATATATATATATACACTTGTCTAAGTAGAGATTGCGCATAATTGTATTTATATATACGTTTATAAAATATATATATATATATATATTAATTAATAAATTAGAACTTCATATATATAAATTTAAGTAGCAATATTTTGAATTACATTAGAACCAACCAATATATGTATAAGATATTTAAATAATTCTGTTTCTGTATGAATTTGATATTTAATTTTATTTTCTTATATTTCCTTAGAGTTTTCATTCCAAAGCAGGATTTGATCAAAGAACTCTAAAATGGATTTATTTCTTTATTCACACATGACGTGTGACAGCTGCGGCCTTTGAATTTGAGCTAATAGTATAGGATCCCATTCATTCTATTTTCAACTGATGTAACTTAAGACCGGGCAGCCAGTGAAAAAAGAATCTAAGACAAGAGTTTTTTCAAGTGTCTGAAATTCCAGTGACTTACTCTCATATTATATAATATGTACTTGGGGAATATTCAAAGAAATATAAAGATATTCAATTGATATGGCAATGCGCATTAATAAATTGGGATACAACAATTTTGGGTTAAATATATATATATATATATATATATATAAAACTTCATATGTGGAATGTTTGAGTTGAACAGATCTGTGAATGTCAGAGTGAAGGTGACAGATGAGTAAATCAGCAGCTGCTAAGTGTGATTGATGTGACAGAGGCCTCGTATGTTTGTATGTTTGAAAAAAAATGTTTCTTTATGTGAAGGTACAAAAATATATTTAATTCTGAGGAAATTATAATACATAATTAGGTATTATCTACATATATATTTCTATATTTCTTTAATAATTATTATTTCTTGATTTAACTAATAGTGGATAAGGGCAACCACACATCAAAATGGTTTACAAAGCAAATTTATATTTAGAATAATTTTCCACATGATAATATTCTTGAATAACTATAATATTATTTTTAATGGTTACCTAAATAGGTACACACCTCTCTTTAGTCAAATCTATGCTACTCATCAATATGAAGTTTATGCACAATATTTCTAGAAGAATAATTATTTTTAATTTGGTTCTGATATATACATAAATTTTATAAAATAATATTTTTGGTATGAAGGGGGAAAATGTGTTTTTGATCCTGATTACATAATCAATTTTTGATCAATACTTATTTTCCACACATTTTAATAAAGAAGAAATAATAATAAGGTACTATGGTATAATTAAGAAGGGTATTACATGCAAAGTTGCATAATTTAATATTTTTTGGTGGTACAAGGTTATGACAAATATGAAATCATCCAGATAATGGAGATATAAGGGTATTTTTTATGGAGAATATAATTACTCTGCATTTGTCATTAAAATTTAAAGGCCTTATTTTTATTTTTATACTTATTTAGACTCTTAATTTTATTTTTCATTTTTAAAATTTTATTCTTACTTTATACTTCTTATTTTTCTATTTTTTCATTTTTTAATTCTCATTTGATTTTATTTGAGTTCAATATCTCAATTGAGAAAACACATTAATATTTAATAAAGTAATGTCTAATACAAGAGTATTGCTTCATTAAATATATATTGCTAAGGAAAAAAATGTTTACATTTTCTGAGTAAACACAACAATTCATTCATTCATTTATTCATTCATTCATTCATTCATTCATTCATACATTCATATATTTATTCATTTTGGTTCAGGAGTATACATTCTTTGATATTATTGGTTTAATAAAGATATAAAAACTTGTTTTTTCAAAATACACTGACACCTATGGGTTGGAAAAGGTAATTACACCTATGACATAAAAATGTTCTATCATATGGAGAACTTGATTGATAATGAATTATTATCTATTATTGTTTATTATTCCAAACATAATTTATTTTAATATTTTGATAATAATTAGATGGATATTACTGATTGCTATGGTACGCTGTGATATTATAGGTTAGGAAAAACTGCCAGATTTGGTATCAGATTAGGGAATGAAGACTTCAATCAAGACATCGCAATTATGAATTCTATCTTAATAAAGACTTTTAATTTTTATAAATCAAAGAGATTCTCAAAAGTTACAAGAAGAAGCAACTGATATCCGGACGTCTCAGAAGGTAACAGGTGTGAATGCTGAGTGTTATAATAGACTATGTTCATTACATACAATACAATTCACACCACTGATCACCAGGACGGCAGAGGACGATGATCCTATATGTACTGTGTTGTGTTCAAGTTTCATCACGTTCCAGTGGTTTCTTATCACCTGCAACGCTTCAATGAAAGCTGGTGAACAGGTAATACCTGGCATATGTGTCCTGTATATAAAGGACTGAGTACTGGTTATGGTGCTATATAAAGCAGGAAAGTGTCAAGTTAACCCTTGCTTTACTGACCAAAGACGTCACATCTGTTCCAAAAGTGACACGAGACCAGTGCGGACACACGGAAGATTCCAAAGACGATCCAACGTAAGTCCAGGTTACACTGCACAGATATTAAAGCTACATTTCATCCATGGACTTTGTTTTCTTATCAACTGACACACATGATCTTTCTAATAAAGAGTACAGTTTATGGACTGAACAATAATGAACACAATTATGGACTGTACAATATCTACATGCTGTAATTTATTTCAAAGGAGTTTTCATCTAAAGACTGTGTTATAAAAGAACCAAGAAGAAGACGAGACGACGACCCGATGACAACAGATGATGACGATTGAACCCGCGATTGCTTCAATTTAGATATAGGGAAGTATAATTATACATATTAAATGAATATTAGTCACGGCTTACCATAACATGAATTCACATCATTATATAGCAATAATCCGATATTGATACTATTATTACTATTATTATTATTATGGAAATTTAATGATATTGCCAAGGAAGAAGGAAAGAAAAAATGATTGATGAATGTATCTTCTTTTGAGAAATTTCAGTTAAAGTCCTTTTATTCTCAAAAAAGGGGGAAATGTTAAATGGTTAATTATGGAAATTCATTTGGAATGTTAATCGATAATCATTTTTCTGAGTTCTATGCCTCAGCCATCGTGTCTAGTTGACATGCGCTATTTGTGTGTGTATTTTTGGTTCACTACCATATGTAGAGCAGGTGTCCATACGACTGGCTATAAAAGCCCATGGTACAGAAAGGGGGGGCTCTCTTGCTCAGCCCACCCCACAAGACACAGAATCTTCATGCTGAGAAGCAGATGACATGTAGGCCTGGACACATGCTGAACAAACACATGATTTACCAGCCAGTATCCAAGGAAAGATGGGTGAATCTCAACAATTAAGCTAATTATGGACAAATGGACAATTACTTTATAACTAATTATTGTATGCACCTGCTGAAATCTGATTCTTTTTAATGGACAATCCAAGAATAAATAGATACATTTTTTTATAAGAATATCGTGATATTGATATTTTGAGAAGTCCTCAGTAGAAAAAAAATAATACAGGAAGAGTATTGTTTTACAGTCTCCCATCCAAGTACTAACCAGGCCCGACCCTGCTTAGCTTCCGAGATCAGATGAGATCGGGCGTATTCAGGGTGGTGTGGCCGTAGGCAGAGACAAGCCTCTCACTTGCTGCTTTTCTACTATGAAGTCTGGCTGCCGGCTGCCCTTTCCAGTGCTCAGCAAGATCAGGTCCTTTTGTGCTTTCCCTTCTCTTCAATTTTTTTGCTGGCTTCCTTAAAAGGTCTTGTAGACACAACGCCCCACTCAGAGCCGCTGAGCTCACTGATCGGCTGCAGCACTGTCGATGGAACGTCAGCTTCACGGCCAATGCCACAGGCCGGGAGCAGAGGCGAGACTCACCGGTAGACCCGGGTAGGGTGAGTAGAGCGCGGTTAGTTGCTTTCTAATAGCCTGCAGCCGGGGATTAACTTTTAATGAAAGGGAACAATCCCTTTGACTGTCTGCAGCGCGCCACACCTAGGAAGCGCACTCTCACACACAAGCCAGCATGCACACGTGCTCGCACGTGACAACACCCCCTATCTGCCCCTACAACCTCTCCGTCACCATGCGTCAGACTCTCCTGCCTGTTTTATGATTTCAGGGCCCTAGCAGGAATCACCCCCCCCTCCCCAATTCCTTCCGCACCTTCCTTGCCTTCCTTGCACTGAGGTTAGCTCTTTGTCAGCCGTCTGGCTTGGTTACACAAGCTTCTTTGCAGAGAAACATGTTACTTCTGCTGGCCTTCGCTAGGCGGCCGGCATCCAAAACCTTCCCTGGGCACCTGCTGAAAGCCTGGCCCCTTCACGGCCCCGGGTGCTTTTAACGCCATCATTTCAACACGGCGAGCTGCGGAGTCAATAAGCACTCCTAGCCGTCGCAAGGAACTCGGTGTCAGGCCTGCGTGAAGGCGGCGGGGTAGCGTACTTAGCTGCCAACTGGCTCAGAGGCCTTGGGGCTTCCATCATCTAAGTTACTTAAGGTCGGTGTCCGGCAAGCCGCCGTTCCATTCTAGCCGAGCTGTGCAGTAGGTAAAAACGTTATCAAAATGGTCTACAGCACCCGGTGTTCCCAGGAGGTCTCCCATCCAAGTACTGTCCGAGTCCAGCCCTGCTTTGCTTCCGAGATCAGATGTAATCGGGCATATCCAAGGTGGTATGGCCAGTAGAAGTTGCTCGATTCTTCGCCCGGCCAGCCTTTCTCAGGATCGCTTGGTGGCGAGCAATCTGGCCGTGACGGTGCGGGCTCCGAAGGGTCCATGCAAAGTCTGTGCCGTCCCTACAGGTGTGGTTTGTTTAGCAGTGATTCACCCGCCGCATCAGGTGTCTTTAAAAATGGCTCGGCGCAGGTTCTCCTGCAGGCTAAACCCTTCATCGCGGTAATGTGACAGAAAGAGCAAGCTGGACCCGTAACTTGGGGGCGGAGCGAGACGTCCAGGGGTGAATGAAGGAAGAGGGTGAGATGGTTGCCAGAGACTTTGAGCTGCTCTTCAGGGGGGAGGGTCGTGTTGCCTGCAAAGGTCTTCTGCTTGGGGTTACCGGTGGTTGCCTCCAGCCACGCGGGAGACGCTGGTCCTGGTGAAAAGGAGCCTAGTATTAAAAGTAAAGAAGCAACAATGCTGGAGGCCCACGGTGATCAGAAGGATGCTGGTATTTTGCAGAGATGAAATAGCGCAAGAGAGAAAGCAAATGAAAAAAAGAAAAGAGAATGAATGTGTGCACTTATTAATATTATTATTATTTATTATTATAGCGCCATTTATTCCATGTCGCTTTGCATGTGATAGGGATATACATAACAAAAGCATTTACATAATCTTAACAAAACGAGTCAACGACTGGTACAGGAGGAACGAGGACCCTGCCCGTGAGGGCTCACAGTCTACAAGGAATGGGTGATGATACAGTAGGTGAGGGTAGAGCTGGTCGTGCAGTGGTGTTTATTGCAGGTTGTAGGCTTGTCGGAAGAAGTGGGTCTTCAATTTCCTTTTGAAGGTTTCCACGGTCGGCGAGAGTCTGATATGTTGGGGTAGAGAGTTCCAGAGTAGGGGGGAAGCACGGGAGAAATCTTGTATACGATTGTGGGAGGAGGAGATAAGAGGGGAGTAGAGCAGGAGATCTTGTGAGGATCGGAGGTTGCGTGCAGGTAAGTACCGAGAGACTAGGTCACAGATGTATGGGGGAGACAGGTTGTGGATGGCTTTGTATGCCATGGTTAGAATTTTGAACTGAATTCTCTGGGCAATGGGGAGCCAGTGAAGGGATTGACAGAGAGGAGAGGCCGGGGAATAGCGGGGGGACAGGTGGATTAGTCAAGCAGCAGAGTTTAGGATAGATTGGAGAGGTGCAAGAGTGTTGGAAGGGATGCCACGGAGCAGGAGGTTGCAGTAGTCGAGGCGGGATATGATGAGGGCATGCACTAGTGTTTTTGCAGAGTCTTTGCTGAGGAATGCACGGATCCGGGAGATGTTTTTGAGTTGCAGTCGGCAGGAGGTGGAAAGGGCTTGGATATGTGGCTTGAAGGAGAGATCAGAGTCCAGGGTTACCCCAAGGCAGCGAGCTTGTGGGACTGGGGAGAGTGAACAGCCATTGACGTTGATGGATAGGTCGGATGGGGGATGTGAATGAGAGGGTGGAAAGATGATGAACTCTGTTTTATCCATGTTGAGTTTTAGAAACCTGTCGGGGAAGAAGGATGAGATGGCGGACAGACATTGTGGGATTCTGGTTAGTAGGGAGGAGATATCGGGTCCAGAGAGGTAGATCTGTGTGTCGTCAGCATAGAGGTGATACTGAAAGCCGTGAGACTCTATGAGCTGTCCCAGGCCGAAGGTGTAGATGGAGAAGAGCAGAGGTCCTAGAACTGAACCTTGGGGGACACCGACAGATAGGGGGCGAGATGAGGAGGTGGTGCGTGAGTGGGAGATGCTGAATGTCCTGTCTGTTAAGTATGAGGAGATCCAAGATAGAGCCAATTCCGTGATGCCAAGAGATGAGAGAATCTGGAGTAAGAGGGAATGGTCCACTGTGTCAAAGGCAGATGACAGGTCCAGAAGGAGGAGGATGGAGTAGTGTTGCTTGGATTTGGCATTTAGTAGGTCATTGGTGACTTTGGTCAGGGCAGTTTCAGTCGAGTGATGCGGTCGGAAGCCAGATTGTAGACGGTCGAAGAGGGAGCAGGAGGAGAGGTGGGAGGACAGTTCAAGGTGGACATGTTGTTCTAGAAGTTTTGAGGCAAAGGGGAGGAGTGATATGGGGCGGTAGCTGGTCAGAGAGGAAGGGTCAAGGGAGGGCTTTTTGAGGATGGGTGTGATTGCGGCATGTTTGAAACATGAGGGGAAGACTCCGGTTGTTAGTGATAGATTGAAGAGGTGGGTTAGGGTTGGGATGAAGACTGTGGTGAGGTTAGTGATGAGGTGGGATGGGATTGGGTCAAGTTCGCAGGTGGTGAGGTGTGATTTGGAGAGTAAAGAGGAGACTTGACCTTCTGTAATGGTGGAGAAGTGGGGTTTGGAGGAGGAGGGTTGAGTAGATATGAGGAGGGGTTGCGTGGACTTTAGGCCAAAGTTTTGTCTGATGGTGTCAATCTTCTGTTTGAAGAATGAGGCAAAGTCGTCGGCTGAGATGAGAGAAGAGGGAGGAGGTGCTGGGGGACGAAGGAGAGAGTTGAAAGTGTTAAATAGCTGTTTAGGGTTGTGAGATAGGGAGGATATGAGAGATGAGAAGTAGGTTTGTTTTGCTGTAGTGAGTGCGGACTTGAAATTAGTGAGGGATTGCTTGAATGCGATGAAGTGCTCGATGGAGTGAGACCTTTTCCATCTCCGCTCCGCAACCCTGGAGGCCCGGCGCAGTTCTTTGGTAAGTTTAGTGTGCCAGGGTTGCCTGTTGAATGTGCGAGGTGTGGTGTGTGTGAGAGGGGCGATCGAGTCTAGAGCTGCAGCTATTGTGGTGTTATATGAAGCAGCAGCAACGTCTGCATCGTGTAAGGAATTTATGTCTGTGAGAGGAAGGAGGGATTCAGAGAGAGAGTGTAGGTCAAGGTGTTTGAGATTTCTGCGAGGGTGTGTGAGTTTGTGGAGTGGGGATTGTGCACCCGGAGAGGAGAGGGTAGAGAATGTGAGGAGGTTATGGTCAGAGAGAGGGAGTGGGGAATTAGAGAGGTTAGATAGGGAACAGAGGCGGGTGAAGATGAGGTCCAGTGTGTGGCCATCTTTGTGGGTGGGTGTGGAAGACCATTGAGTGAGTCCAAAGGAGGAAGTGAGGGATAGGAGCTTAGAGACAGACGAGTGGGGAGTGTCAATGGGGATGTTGAAATCACCCATTATGATAGTGGGGATGTCAATGGAAAGGAAGTGAAGCAGCCAGGTAGTGAAATGGTCTAAGAAGGTGGTGGCTTGCCCTGGAGGTCGGTAAACGACGGCCAGTTGGAGGTTGGAGGGGGAATAGATGCGCACACAGTGCACCTCAAAAGAGGGGAGTGTAACGGAGGGTGGCAGTGGGATTTTGGTGAAAGCGCAGAGTTCTGATAGGAGGAAACCTACGCCTCCACCATGTTTGCCATTGGGGCGGGGGGTGTGGGAAAGGTGGAATCCGCCATATGAAAGGGCAGCTGGGGAGGCTGTGTCAGAGGGGGTGAGCCAGGTTTCGGTGATGGCGAGGAAGGAGAGTTTGTTTGTAATGAAAAGATCGTGGATGAAGGAAAGTTTGTTGCAGACAGAGCGAGCGTTCCAGAGAGCTCCTGTTAGTATAGCTGAGGAGGTGGGTATTAGTTGGATGGGTATGAGGTTAGAAGGGTTGCGACAGTTTGAGGAAGGTCGTGGATAGGAGGTAGAAGTGACTGTGGGGATATGGTGAGGAGGACCAGGATTTGGAGAGATATCTCCAGCAGTGAGGAGGAGCAGAGAAAGTGTTAGCAGGTGGGAGGAAGAGAGAGCATGAGGTGGCTGTCTGTGTTTGGAGATCCAGGATTGAATGTTGAGGAATAATTTGGAGGAGGAGGTGAGATGAATGGGGAGAATAGAGGGAGAGATGAAGAGTTTCTTACTTGGTGTAGGGATTTGAGGGGTTATTAGAAAGTGGAGGACTATAGAGGAAAAAGTGAGAGCTAACAGAAACATAGTTAGTAGAGAGTATGTGGTCAAAGTGTTGGTTACCTGACTCCTGCCCTGACTAACGGCCTCTGAAAGGGAATGGAAAAAAGGCATAGAAGAGAGTGCCCCCTGCTGGTGGAAGGAAGGAAAAAGCAAAAGCCTACAGCACCTGGTATTCCCAGGCAGTACTAACTAGGCCCAACCCTGCTTAGCTTCCAAGATCAGACAAGATCAGGCGTGTTCAGGGTGGTTTGGCCATAGGCACAGACAAGCCTCTCACTTGCTGCTCTTCTACTTTGAAGTCTGGCTGCCGGCTGCCCTTTCCAGCGCTCAGCAAGACCAGGTCCTTTTGTGCTTTCCCTTCTCTTCAATTTTTTTGCTGGCTTCCTTAAAAGGTCTTGTAGACAGAAGGCCCCACTCAGAACCGCTGAGCTCACTGATCGGCTGCAGCGCTGTCGACGGAATGTCAGCTTCGAGGCCAATGCCACAGGCCGGGAGCAGAGGCGAGACTCACCGGTAGACCCGGGTAGGGTGAGTAGAGCACGGTTAGTTGCTTTCTAATAGCCTGCAGCCGGGGTTTAACTTTTAATGAAAGGGAACAATCCCTTTGACTGTCTGCAGCGCGCCACACCTAGGAAGCGCACTCTCACACACAAGCCAGCATGCACACGTGCTCGCTTGTGGCGAGCAATCTGGCGGTGACGGGGCGGGCTCCAAAGGGTCCATGCAAAGGCTGTGCCGTCCCTACAGGTGTGGTTTGTTTAGCAGTGATTCACCCGCCGCATCAGGTGTCTTCAAAAATGGCTCGGCGCAGGGTCTCCTGCAGGCTAAACCCTTCATCACGGTAATGTGACAGAAAGAGCAAGCTGGACCCGTAACTTGGGGGCGGAGCGAGACGTCCAGGGGTGAATGAAGGAAGAGGGTGAGATGGTTGCCAGTGACTTTGAGCTGCTCTTCAGGGGGGAGGGTCGTGTTGCCTGCAAAGGTCTTCTGCTTGGGGTTACCGGTGGTTGCCTCCAGCCACGCGGGAGACGCTGGTCCTGGTGAAAAGGAGCCTAGTATTAAAAGTAAATAAGCAACAATGCTGGAGGCCCACGGTGATCAGAAGGATGCTGGTATTTTGCAGAGATGAAATAGCGCAAGAGAGAAAGCAAATGAAAAAAAGAAAAGAGAATGAATGTGTGCACTTGTGAAAGGGAATGGAAAAAAGGCATAGAAGAGAGTGCCCCCTGCTGGTGGAAGGAAAGAAAAAGCAAAAGCCTACAGCACCTGATATTCCCAGGTGGTCTCCCATCCAAGTACTAACCAGGCCCAACCCTGCTTAGCTTTTGAAATCAGATGAGATAATGCGCGTGTTCAGGGTGGTGTGGCCGTAGGCAGAGACTAGTCTCTCACTTGCTGCTTTTCTACTTTGACGTCTGGCTGCCGACTGCCCTTTCCAGTGCTCAGCAAGACCAGGTCCTTTTGTGCTTTACCTTTTCTTCAATTTTTTTGCTGGCTTCCTTAAAAGGTCTTGTAGACACAACGCCCCACTCAGAGCCGCTGAGCTCACTGATCGGCTGCAGCGCTGTCGACGAAACGTCAGCTTCACGTCCAATGCCACAGGCCGGGAGCAGAGGCGAGACTCACCGGTAGACCCGGGTAGGGTGAGTAGAGCGCGGTTAGTTGCTTTCTAATAGCCTGCAGCCGGGGATTAACTTTTAATGAAAGGGAACAATCCCTTTGACTGTCTGCAGCGCGCCACACCTAGGAAGCGCACTCTCACACACAAGCCAGCATGCACACGTGCTCGCATGTGACAACACCCCCTATCTGCCCCTACAACCTCTCCGTCACCATGCGTCAGACTCTCCTGCCTGTTTTATGATTTCAGGGCCCTAGCAGGAATCACTCCCCCCCTCCCCAATTCCTTCCTTGCCTTCCTTGCCCTGAGGTTACTTCTTTGTCAGCCGTCTGGCTTGGTTACACAAGCTTCTTTGCAGAGAAACATGTAACTTCTGCTGGCCCTCGCTAGGCGGCCGTCATCTAAAACCTTCCCTGGGCACCTGCTGAAAGCCTGGCCCCTTCACGGCCCCGGGTGCTTTTAACGCCATCATTTCCACACGGTGAGCTGCGGAGTCAATAAGCACTCCTAGCAGTGACAAGGAGCTCGGTGTCAGGCCTGCGTGAAGGCGGCCCGGGTAGCGTACTTAGCTGCCAACTGGCTCAGAGTACTTGGGGCTTCCATCATCTAAGTTACTTAAGGTCGGTGTCCGGCAAGGCGCCGTTCCATGCTAGCCGAGCTGGGCAGTAGGGCAAAATGTCATCAAAATGGTCTACAGCACCCAGTGTTCCCAGGAGGTCTCCCATCCAAGTACTGTCCGAGCCCAGCCCTGCTTTGTTTTCGAGATCAGACAATATCGGGCGTATCCAAGGTGGTATGGCCAGTAGACTCTGCTTGATCCATCGCCCGGCCAGCCTTTCTCAGGATCGCTTTGTTATGATCTGCTACAGAGAGTATGGAAAGAAAGGAGATCTATCCCTACAATAGAACTAAACTAGATCCCTACGATGTAACGGGGAACCTGATCCTGCGATCAGACCCGCTAAAGTCCTCGGCTAGTCTGAACGCAGACCTATAGATGTGAGGTAGGGATCCCTACAAGATCTAGGGACTGGGAAAAGTTGGACACCTCCTAGCAGAAATAGTAGCAGTCAAAGACAAACACACAACAAAAAGGCATAGGGGTCAGAAGACCTAGCAAAACTAAAAGAGAACGGCAACAGAGCAACAAGCTAGCTCAACAGTAGTAAATACAAATGAAGTCCAGCAAAGCCAGGAGGGCGGAGCCGGATTAAATAGGCAAAATGGTCATGTGACCAGCAAACTAAAAAAAACCTAACAGGAGAGTTGTAACAGTACCCCCTCTTCTAAGAGGATCCTCCGGATCCCCTAGGCCCAGGCTTACCAGGAAACCTCCTGTGAAACGCTCGGACAAGTCTGGGGGCAGAAACATAATCCGCTCTCACCCATGAGTTATCCTCAGGTCCGAAACCCTTCCAAGCGACGAGATACTGCAAACTCCCTCTATACCGTCTAGAATTTAGGATGCGGGAAATTTCATATTCCCCGTCCTCCACCACCGGAGGAACAGTGGCAGAGGCGTCACCATCCGACACATCAGCTTTTTTCAACAGAGAAACATGAAACACCGGATTAATCCTCCAGGACGTAGGAACCTCCAGCCTAACAGCAGATTGGTTAACTATCTGAAGTACCTTAAAGGGCCCTACGAACTTGGGACCCAATTTTTTAGAAGGAATCCTCAATCGCAGATTCTTAGAGGACAACCAAACCATGTCACCAACCGCAAACAAAACCTCTTGCCGTTTCCTATCAAAGTACCTCTTAGATTTTTTGTTAGCCTCCTGAAGATTACCACGCACATCCGTCCAAACTCTCTCCAAATCACCGGAAAAACTCTCCTCCTCAGGCACAGCCGAAACCAATTTGGAAAATGACCCAAAAGACGGATGTCTCCCAGAACAACAAAAAAAAGGCGAACACCCAGCAGAAGAGGATGTATGGTTGTTAAGAGCAAATTCAGCAAGTGGCAGAAACTCAGACCACCCCTCTTGATTGTCTGCCACAAAACAACGCAAGAACTGCTCAACATCCTGGTTCTTCCTTTCTGTCTGGCCATTAGACTCAGGATGATATCCGGATGAAAACGACAAATGAACTCCCAACCTGTCACAAAAGGCACGCCAAAAACGAGCCACGAACTGAGGTCCCCTATCAGAAACAATGTCAGTAGGAACACCATGTAGTCTGACAATCTCCTTGACAAAGGCCTTAGCGAGTGTCTTAGCGCAAGGCAGTTTGATGAAGGGAACCAAGTGACACATCTTGCTAAAACGGTCCACGACCACCCAGATGACCGTGAAACCATCAGAGGGAGGAAGGTCAGTAATAAAGTCCATAGCCAGATGTGTCCAAGGTGCACTAGGAACCTCCAGAGGGCAAAGCAACCCCGCAGCAGGAGCATGCGAAGACTTGGATCTTGCACACACAGTACATTGGCGCACCCACTTAATGACTTCCTTCTGCCATCCAGGCCACCAAAAACTGCGACCCACAAGTCTCTTGGTCTCAGAAATTCCTGGATGACCTGCCAACCGAGACTCATGACACTCAACAAACAAATCTCTCCTAAAGGTCCTAGGCACAAACAACCTCCCATGGGGAGTGTTAGATGGGGCATTCTCCTGTGCTTTAAGAATCTCATCCTCCAAAACGGAGTCCAAAGCAGCAATCACAACACCTTCTTGTAAAATGGTCTCCTCTTCCTCCTCAACACCGACCATGGGAGAAAAGCTGCGAGACAAAGCATCCGCTTTAACATTCTTGGTACCCAGGATGTAAGTAACGGAAAAATTACACCGCGAGAAAAATAGTGCCCACCTAGCCTGACGGGCATTCAAGCGCTTGGCAGCATCAAGATAGATCAGATTTTTATGATCAGTGAAAACCTGAATGGGAAATTCAGCACCTTCCAAGATATGACGCCAGTGTTCAAATGCGAGTTTAATCGCCAGCAATTCCCGATTACCAATATCGTAATTAAGTTCAGTCTCGGAAAATTTTTTTGAAAAAAAGGCACAGGGATGTACTCCATCCTTGTTTTCCTGAGACAACACCGCACCAACCCCCACCGAAGAAGCATCAACCTCAACCAAAAACTGCTTAGTCACATCAGGCTGCATAAGGATGGGAACAGAGGTGAACCTCTCCTTTAGAAACACAAAAGCTTCAATGGCCTCAGAAGTTCACTGAACCGCATTAGCACCTTTCCTGGTGAGATCGGTCAGCGGTTTGACAATAATAGAAAATTTTTTTATGAATTTTCTGTAATAATTGGCGAAACCCAAAAACCTCTGTATCGATTTCAAACCAATAGGCCTAGGCCATTCCTGCACAGCTTGAATTTTAACCGGGTCCATCTCAAAACCTTCACTGGAGATAATGTAGCCCAAAAAACGAATTCTCTGTACAGCGAACTCACATTTCTCCAGCTTAGCAAAAAGCGAATTGTCCATTAATAACTGTAATACCTCACGTACGCTCCGCCAATGAGACTCCAGATCCGGCGAATAAATCAAAATGTCATCCAAATACACAACCACATTTTTGCCGATTAAAGGTCTAAGGATATCATTAATAAGATTCTGAAAAAATCCTGGAGCATTGGTGAGACCAAAAGGCATAACCAGATTCTCAAAATGACCCACAGGAGTGTTAAAAGCAGTCTTCCATTCATCACCCTCCTTCATGCGCAACAAATTGTATGCCCCCCGGAGATCAATTTTAGAGAACCACTTGGCCCCCACTAACTGGTTAAATAAATCAGGAATCAATGGCAGTGGGTAAGAATTGCGTACAGTAATTTTATTAATCTCACGAAAGTCCAGACAAGGACGTAAACCGCCATCTTTTTTTTTTACAAAAAAAAATCCAACAGCCACAGGAGACTTGGAAGGCCTAATGTGACCGGCGGCCAAGTTTGTCTGTATGTATTCTTTCAAAGCCTTTCTTTCAGGAATAGTAAGATTAAATAAACGACTCTTAGGAAGAGTCGCGCCAGGGACAAATTCAATGGTACAATCATAGTCTCTATGGGGAGGCAAAACCTGCGACTCCTCCTCAGAAAAAACTCTCCAAAAATCCTGAATAGGTACAGGCAATTCCCCTCTATCCACAGCAGCAATGCGCCCGTTACAACACTTGTCATAACACTTAGGGCTCCAGGACTTAATTTAATTGGTAGACCAATCCAGTACAGGATTGTGCAATTTTAACCAGGGTAACCCCAATATTACTTTAGAAGGCAAATTATCCAATACCACCAAATCCAAATTCTCTTGATGAATACCATTAATAGTGAGGGGAAATTCACAGACCTTGTGAGTAACACTCTTCAAGGGAGAGCCATCGACAGAAACCACAGCAATAGGGGATGACAAAGTTTTAGGTTCTAATCTAAGTTTTTCCAAGAATCCCCCATCAATCACATTCAGAGTAGATCCACAATCCACAAATACCCGAAATTCAATTAATTCATCCTGAGCAGCAGTAGTGGCAGATAGGAATACTCCCTTAGAATTTAAACAGGCAATACGAGCATGACTGACCATTTTTTTTTCTTTCTTCTTGCGAAGCACACAGCTCTTAATAAAATGACCAGAATTTCCGCAATAGAAACACAAGCCTTCAGAAAGTCGGCGGTCTTTTTCCTGAGAGCGGGGTGCCATCGCCCCAATTTCCATCGGCTCTCCATTGTCAGCACAGAACCTCTCAGGACTCGAAGCTGACATAGCAGAGGATTTGCTCTCATTAACCCTTTCACACAGTCTCCTGTCCACCCGTATAGCTAATTGCATTGCCTCCTGCAAGTTTCCAGGTGTGGGATAAGCAATCAGTAAATCCTTTACCCTTTCACATAGCCCTGCAAGAAACAAGCTTTTCAAAGCAGAATCGTTCCACCCCACCTGGGCAGACCACCGACGGAAGTGAGAACAATATTTTTCCAGATTACCTGATCCCTGTCTCAAACGTCTTAATTCAGACTCAGCAGATGAGACACGATCAGGATCATCGTACAACAAACCCAAAGCAGAAAAAAAACTATCCACTGATCTAAAGCACGGATCACTAGGTTGGAGAGAGAAGGCCCATCCCTGAGGATCTTTGTGCAAAAGTGACATTATGATCCCTATGCGCTGTGATTCATCACCAGAGGATCCGGGTCTCAAACGAAAATATAATAGACAAGCATTTTTGAAAGAAAAAAAATCTTGTTGTTCGCCAAAAAATAGATCAGGCAGACGTACCTTAGGTTCCACAAAATGCGGTCCAGAACAGCTACTCACGTGTTGTTGGAGCTTGGTCACCTCCAGAGAGAGTCCCTGCAAGCATTGAGCCAAATCTTGCACCGAGACCATGATGGAAAACTGGAGGTCTTTCCTTAGAGAAATTTTTTTTTTTTTTTTTTTTTTATGGCTGGAATTACTGTTATGATCTGCTACAGAGACTAAGGAAAGAAAGGAGATCTATCCCTAAAATAGAACTAAACAAGATCCCTACGATGTAACGGGGAACCTGATCCTGCGATCAGACCCGCTAAAGTCCTCGGCTAGTCTGAACGCAGACCTATAGAT
Organism: Phyllobates terribilis; assembly: GCF_046119375.1. Taxonomy (NCBI): domain Eukaryota; kingdom Metazoa; phylum Chordata; class Amphibia; order Anura; family Dendrobatidae; genus Phyllobates; species Phyllobates terribilis. Next base: position 675,561,203 of record NW_027362764.1, on the reverse strand, counting down.
GTGAGGTAGGGATCCCTACAAGATCTAGGGACTGGGAAAAGTTGTACACCTCCTAGCAGAAATAGTAGCAGTCAAAGACAAACACACAACAAAAAGGCATAGGGGTCAGAAGACCTAGCAAAACTAACAGAGAACGGCAACAGAGCAACAAGCTAGCTCAACAGTAGTAAATACAAATGAAGTCCAGCAAAGCCAGGAGGGCGGAGCCGGATTAAATAGGCAAAATGGTCATGTGACCAGCAAACTAAAAAAAAACTAACAGGAGAGTTGTAACACGCTTGGTGGCGAGCAATCTGGCCGTGACGGGGCGGGCTCCGAAGGGTCCATGCAAAGGCTGTGCCGTTCCTACAGGTGTGTTTTGTTTAGCAGTGATTCACCCGCCGCATCAGGTGTCTTCAAAAATGTCTCGGCGCAGGGTCTCCTGCAGGCTAAACCCTTCATCGCGGTAATGTGACAGAAAGAGAAAGCTGGACCCGTAACTTGGGGGCGGAGCGAGACGTCCAGGGGTGAATGAAGGAAGAGGGTGAGATGGTTGCCAGTGACTTTGAGCTGCTCTTCAGGGGGGAGGGTCGTGTTGCCTGCAAAGGTCGTCTGCTTGGGGTTACTGGTGGTTGCCTCCAGCCACGCGGGAGACGCTGGTCCTAGTATTAAAAGTAAAGAAGCAACAATGCTGGAGGCCCACTGTAATCAGAAGGATGCTGGTATTTTGCAGAGATGAAATAGAGCAAGAGAGAAAGCAAATGAAAAAAAGAAAAGAGAATAATTGTGTGCACTTGTGAAAGGGAATGGAAAAAAGGCATAGAAGAGAGTGCCCCCTGCTGGTGGAAGGAAGGAAAAAGCAAAAGCCTACAGCACCTGGCGGTCTCCTATCCAAGTACTAACCAGGCCCGACCCTGCTTAGCTTCTGAGATCAGGTGTGTTCAGAGTGGTGTGGCCATTGGCAGAGACAAGCCTCTCATTTGCTGCTTTTCTACTTTGACGTCTGGCTGCCGGCTGCCCTTTCCAGTGCTCAGCAAGACCAGGTCCTTTTGTGCTTTCCCTTCTCTTCAATTTTTTTGCTGGCTTCCTTAAAAGGTCTTGTAGACACAACGCCCCACTCAGAGCCGCTGAGCTCACTGATCGGCTGCAGCGCTGTCGACGGAACGTCAGCTTCACGGCCAATACCACAGGCCGGGAGCAGAGGCGAGACTCACCGGTAGACCCGGGTAGGGTGAGCAGAGCGCGGTTAGTTGCTTTCTAATAGCCTGCAGCCGGGGATTAACTTTTAATGAAAGGGAACAATCCCTTTGACTGTCTGCAGCGCGCCACACCTAGGAAGCGCACTCTCACACACAAGCCAGCATGCACACGTGCTCGCATGTGACAACACCCCCTATCTGCTCCTACAACCTCTCCGTCACCATGCGTCAGACTCTCCTGCCTGTTTTATGATTTCAGGGCCCTAGCAGGAATCACCACCCCCTCCCCAATTCCTTCCGCACCTTCCTTGCACTGAGGTTAGCTCTTTGTCAGCCGTCTGGCTTGGTTACACAAGCTTCTTTGCAGAGAAACATGTTACTTCTGCTGGCCCTCGCAAGGCGGCCGGCATCCAAAACCTTCCCTGGGCACCTGCTGAAAGCCTGGCCCCTTCACGGCCCCGGGTGCTTTTAACGCCATCATTTCCACACGGAGAGCTGCGGAGTCAATAAGCACTCCTAGCCGTGGCAAGGAGCTAGGTGTCAGGCCTGCGTGAAGGCGGCGGGGTAGCGTACTTAGCTGCCAACTGGCTCAGAGGCCTTGGGGCTTCCATCATCTAAGTTACTTAAGGTCTGTGTCCGGCAAGGCGCCGTTCCATGCTAGCCGAGCTGGGCAGTAGGTAAAAACGTCATCAAAATGATCTACAGCACCCGGTGTTCCCAGGAGGTCTCCTATCTAAGTACTGTCCGAGCCCAGCCCTGCTTTGCTTCCGAGATCAGATGAGATCGGGCGTATCCAAGGTGGTATGGCCAGTAGAAGCTGCTCGATCCATCGCCCGGCCAGCATTTCTCAGGATCGCTTGGTGGCGAGCAATCTGGCCGTGACGGGGCGGGCTCCGAAGGGTCCATGCAAAGTCTGTGCCGTCCCTACAGGTGTGGTTTGTTTAGCAGTAATTCACCCGCCGCATCAGGTGTCTTCAAAAATGGCTCGGCGCAGGGTCTCCTGCAGGCTAAACCCTTCATCGCGGTAATGTGACAGAAAGAGCAAGCTGGACCCGTAACTTGGGGGCGGAGCGAGACGTCCAGGGGTGAATGAAGGAAGAGGGTGAGATGGTTGCCAGTGACTTTGAGCTGCTCTTCAGGGGGCAGGGTCATGCTGCCTGCAAAGGTCTTCTGCTTGGGGTTACCGGTGGTTGCCTCCAGCCACGCGGGAGACGCTGGTCCTGGTGAAAAGGAGCCTAGTATTAAAAGTAAAAAGCAACAATGCTGGAGGTCCACTGTGATCAGAAGAATGCTAATATTTTGCAGAGATGAAATAGCGCAAGAGAGAAAGCAAATGAAAAAAAGAAAAGAGAATGAATGTGTGCACTTGTGAAAGGGAATGGAAAAAATGCATAGAAGATAGTGCCCCCTGCTGGTGGAAGGAAGGAAAAAGCAAAAGCCTACAGCACCTGGTATTCCCAGGTGGTCTCCCATCCAAGTACTAACCAGGCCCAACCCTGCTTAGCTTTCAAGATCAGATGAGATTGGGCGTGTTCAGGGTGGTGTGTCCGTAGGCAGAGACTATCCTCTCACTTGCTGCTTTTCTACTTTGACGTCTGGCTGCCGGCTGACCTTTCCAGTGCTCATCAAGACCAGGTCCTTTTGTGCTTTCCCTTCTCTTCAATTTTCTTGCTGGCTTCCTTAAAAGGTCTTGTAGACACAACGCCCCACTCAAAGCCGTTGAGCTCACTGATCGGCTGCAGCGCTGTCGACGAAACGTCAGCTTCACGGCCAATGCCACAGGCCGGGTGCAGACGCGAGACTCACCGGTAGACCCGGGTAGGGTGAGTAGAGCGCGGTTAGTTGCTTTCTAATAGGCTGCAGCCGGGGATTAACTTTTAATGAAAGGGAACAATCCCTTTGACTGTCTGCAGCGCGCCACACCTAGGAAGCGCACTCTCACACACAAGCCAGCATGCACACGTGCTCGCACGTGACAACACCCCCTATCTGCCTCTACAACCTCTCCATCACTATGAGTCAGACTCTCCTGCCTGTTTTATGATTTCAGGGCCCTAGCAGGAATCAACCCCCCCTCCCCAATTCCTTCCACACCTTCCTTGCCTTCCTTGCACTGAGGTTAGCTCTTTTTCAGCCGTCTGGCTTGGTTACACAAGCTTCTTTGCAGAGAAACATTTTACTTCTGCTGGCCCTCGCTAGGCGGCCGGCATCCAAACCCTTCCCTGGGCACCTGCTGAAAGCCTGGCCCCTTCACGGCCCCGGGTGCTTTTAACGCCATCATTTCCACACGGCGAGCTGCTGAGTCAATAAGCACTCCTAACCTTGGCAAGGAGCTCGGTGTCAGGCCTGCGTGAAGGCGGCGGGGTAGCGTACTTAGCTGCCAACTGGCTCAGAGGCCTTGGGGCTTCCGTCATCTAAGTTACTTAAGGTCGGTGTCCGGCAAGGCGACGTTCCATGCTAGCCGAGCTGGGCAGTAGGGCAAAACGTCATCAAAATAGTCTACAGCACCCGGTGCTCCCAGGAGGTCTCCCATCCAAATACTGTCGGAGCCCAGCCCTGCTTTGCTTCCGAGATCAGACGAGATCGGGCGTATCCAAGGTGGTATGGCCAGTAGATGCTGTCCGATCCATCTCCCGGCCAGCCTTTCTCAGGATCGCTTGGTGGCGAGCAATCTGGCCGTGACGGGGCGGGCTCCGAAGGGTCCATGCAAAGGCTGTGCCGTCCCTACAGGTGTGGTTTGTTTAGCAGTGATTCACCCGCCGCATCAGGTGTCTTCAAAAATGTCTCAGCGCAGGGTCTCCTGCAGGCTAAACCCTTCATCGCGGTAATGTGACAGAAAGAGCAAGCTGGACGCATAACTTGGGGACGGAGCGAGACGTCCAGGGGTGAATGAAGGAAGAGGGTGAGATGGTTGCCAGTGACTTTGAGCTGCTCTTCAGGGGGGAGGGTCGTGTTGCCTGCAAAGGTCTTCTGCTTGGGGTTACCAGTGGTTGCCTCCAGCCACGCGGGAGACGCTGGTCCTGGTGAAAAGGAGCCTAGTATTAAAAGTAAAGAAGCAACAATGCTGGAGGCCCACGGTGATCAGAAGGATGCTGGTATTTTGCAGAGATGAAATAGCGCAAGAGAGAAAGCAAATGAAAAAAAGAAAAGAGAATGAATGTGTGCACTTGTGAAAGGGAATGGAAAAAAGGCATAGAAGAGAGTGCCCCCTGCTGGTGGAAGGAAGGAAAAAGCAAAAGCCTACAGCACCTGGCATTCCCAGGCGGTCTCTGTTAATTGGTTAATTATGGAAATTCATTTGGAATGTTAATCGATAATCATTTTTCTGAGTTCTATGCCTCAGCCATCGTGTCTAGTTGACATGCGCTATTTGTGTGTGTATTTTTGGTTCACTACCATATGTAGAACAGGTGTCCATACGACTGGCTATAAAAGCCCATGGTACAGAAAGTCGGGGTTCTCTTGCTCTGCCCACCCCACAAAACACAGAATCTTCATGCTGAGAAGCAGATGACATGTAGGCCTGGACACATGCTGGACAAAGACATGATTTACCAGGCAGGATACAAGGAAAGATGGGTGAATCTCAACAATTAAGCTAATTATGGACAAATGGACAATTACTTTATAACTAATTATTGTATGTACCTGCTGCAATCTGATTCTTTTTAATGGACAATCCAAGAATAAATAGATACATTTTTTTATAAGAATATCGTGATATTGATACTTTGAGAAGTCCTCAGTAGAAAAAAATAATACAGGAAGAGTATTATTTTATAATGGTGAGCCAGCCAGTCCTGTTTTTTGTTTTTTAAATTAAGTAAGTGAATTTCTTCCGTGAACAAGGGGGGAGTCCTGACGAGCTGAAAAGCTGTTGTTCACGTGTCAGTAAAATTCACTAGTTTGTCACGAGAAGCAGAAAGGACCTACAGACTGAGGAAAGACAGGAAGCAGAGGTACTAACAAGGAACAGAATCACACAGGAAAAGAATCAGACGAACTGAAGACAGGACGTGCTGATAAAGAGAAGCCAAGGAATCTTAAGGTAAGCAAAATATGGATATAATTTCTTCTTTTGCTAAACAAAGTAATATTAATTTCAAAGTTAATGTAGGAGATGACATAGAAGTTTTGTGGCTCAGTTTATACAAAGAATGTGAATTGCAGAATTTACAGTTAACTTCTAAATTGGTAAATAGAGACAAACAGAAATTGAGAAATATTCTACATTTGGTAGATTTTTTTCAAAGTCTTGTGTTAGAGATTTCTAAGCAGGAAAATAGTGTAGAAGTGTCAGACGGTGATACTGATTCTGACTGTAATGTGGAAAATGAACAAGAAGTAAGACACGTGTCTGTAACTGAAGGTGACCTTGGGTCTGACCAAGAGACGGACAAACAGAAACCTGACATGGGAGGAGACATGACTGACATACGAGAAACCGATATACTAGGTGATGTGGGAGGAGACGTGAGTGACGTAGGAGGAACGGACGTACAAGAGCCACTTAAAATATCAGAGAATTCTGGATTTACCCAGGCTCAACTCCAAATTAAAATGAGGAAAAATTTGCTGAAATTATACAAAATCATGCCAAAATATGATGTCAAAATCCATGCCTGTAGAAATTCAGAGACATTTGAGAGCTTTTCTGATAAGTTTGATTTATCCAATGAGGAGAGGAATCAATTATTTAAAATATGGATTCCTGTGACATTGTCCAGACGTTTACATTTAATGCCCTGTGAAAATGACTATCCTAATGGATGGGAAAATGATTCGGACAGATTAAGATATTTGATTTATTGTGTCACAAAGGATTTTCCCAACATAGAAGATCTGCAGAAACTAAGGATTGGTAGGAAGGAATGTACATATACATTCATGTCCATATTTGAACGGTTGTACAAATCTCTCATCAAAAATGGAAAAGTACAACATATGATAACAACTTTTGTACAAAAATTCAAATTCCTAAATTCAGTTTCCCAAGTTATGGCATCACAAAAAAATTAATTATTTGAATGTGCGCAGATGCTGGATTTTGTTAGAAAACATGAGAATCGTGAAAAGAAAATAAATCAAGCTAAATTTATAAAACCAGGAAAGGTAAAATCTTACCAAAAGCCAATATCAAACTCTCCTAGACTGAGTCATCCCCATAGTGAACTCTATCAAATACACACCTCTCTTTAGTCAAATCTATGCTACTCATCGATATGAAATGTATGCACAATATTTCTAGAAGAATAATTATTTTTAATTTGGTTCTGATATATACATAAATTTTATAAAATAATATTTTTGGTATTAAGGGGGAAAATGTGTTTTTGATCCTGATTACATAATGACTTTTGATCAATACTTATTTTCCACACATTTTAATAAAGAAGTAATAATAATAAGGTACTATGGTATAATTAAGAAGGGTATTACATGCAAAGTTGCATAATTTAATATTTTTTGGTGGTACAAGGTTATGACAAATATGAAATCATCCAGATAATGGAGATATAATGGTATTTTTTATGGAGAATATAATTACTCTGCATTTGTCATTAAAATTTAAAGGCCTTATTTTTATTTTTATTCTTATTTTTACTCTTAATTTTATTTTTCATTTTTAAAATTTTATTCTTACTTTATACTTCTTATTTTTCTATTTTTTCATTTTTTAATTCTCATTTGATTTTATTTGAGTTCAATATCTCAATTGAGAAAACACATTAATATTTAATAAAGTAATGTCTAATACAAGAGTATTGCTTCATTAAATATATATTGCTAAGGAAAAAAATGTTTACATTTTCTGAGTAAACACAACAATTCATTCATTCATTTATTCATTCATTCATTCATTCATACATTCATATATTTATTCATTTTTTGGTTCAGGAGTATACATTCTTTGATATTATTGGTTTAATAAAGATATAAAAACTTGTTTTTTCAAAATACACTGACACCTATGGGTTGGAAAAGGTAATTACACCTATGACATAAAAATGTTCTATCATATGGAGAACTTGATTGATAATGAATTATTATCTATTATTGTTTATTATTCCAAACATAATTTATTTTAATATTTTGATAATAATTAGATGGATATTACTGATTGCTATGGTACGCTGTGATATTATAGGGTAGGAAAAACTGCCAGATTTGGTATCAGATTAGGGAATGAAGACTTCAATCAAGACATCGCAATTATGAATTCTATCTTAATAAAGACTTTTAATTTTTATAAATCAAAGAGATTCTCAAAAGTTACAAGAAGAAGCAACTGATATCTGGACGTCTCAGAAGGTAACAGGTGTGAATGCTGAGTGTTATAATAGACTGTGTCCATTACATACAATACAATTCACACCACTGATCACCAGGACGGCAGAGGATGATGATCCTATATGTACTGTGTTGTGTTCAAGTTTCATCACATTCCAGTGGTTTCTTATCACCTGCAACGCTTCAATGAAAGCTGGTGAACAGGTAATACCTGGCATATGTGTCTTGTATATAAAGGACTGAGTACTGGTTATGGTGCTATATAAAGCAGGAAAGTGTCAAGTTAACCCTTGCTTTACTGACCAAAGACGTCACATCTATTCCAAAAGTGACACGAGACCAGTGCGGACACACGGAAGATTCCAAAGACGATCCAACGTAAGTCCAGGTGACACTGCACAGATATTAATGCTACATTTCATCCATGGACTTTGTTTTTTAATCAACTGACACACATGATCTTTCTAATAAAGAGTACAGTTTATGGACTGAACAATAATGAACACAATTATGGACTGTACAATATCTACATGCTGTAATTTATTTCAAAAGAGTTTTCATCTAAAGACTGTGTTATAAAAGAACCAAGAAGAAGACGAGACGACGACCCGATGACATCAGATGATGACGATTGAACCCGCGATTGCTTCAATTTAGATATAGGGAAGTATAATTATACATATAAATGAATATTAGTCACGGCTTACCATAACATGTATTCACATCATTATATAACAATAATCCGATATTTATACTATTATTACTATTATTATTATTATGGAAATTTAATGATATTGCCAAGGAAGAAGGAAAGAAAAAATGATTGATGAATGTATCTTCTTTTGAGAAATTTCAGTTAAAGTCCTTTTATTCTCAAAAAAGGGGGAAATGTTAAATGGTTAATTATGGAAATTCATTTGGAATGTTAATCGATAATCATTTTTCTGAGTTCTATGCCTCAGCCATCGTGTCTAGTTGACATGCGCTATTTGTGTGTGTATTTTTGGTTCACTACCATATGTAGAACAGGTGTCCATACGACTGGCTATAAAAGCCCATGGTACAGAAAGGGGGGGCTCTCTTGCTCTGCCCACCCCACAAGACACAGAATCTTCATGCTGAGAAGCAGATGACATGTAGGCCTGGACACATGCTGGACAAAAACATGATTTACCAGCCAGGATCCAAGGAAAGATGGGTGAATCTCAACAATTAAACAATTAAGCTAATTATGGACAAATGGACAATTACTTTATAACTAATTATTGTATGTACCTGCTGCAATCTGATTCTTTTTAATGGACAATCCAAGAATAAATAGATACATTTTTTTATAAGAATATCGTGATATTGATACTTTGAGAAGTCCTCAGTAGAAAAAAATAATACAGGAAGAGTATTATTTTACAGTCTCCCATCCAAGTACAAACCAGGCCCAACCCTGCTTAGCTTCCAAGATCAGATGAGATCGGGCGTGTTCAGGGTGGTGTGGCCGTAGACAGAGACAAGCCTCTCACTTGCTGCTTTTCTACTTTTACGTCTGGCTGCCGGCTGCCCTTTCCAGTGCTCATCAAGACCAGGTCCTTTTGTGCTTTCCCTTCTCTTCAATTATTTTGCTGGCTTCCTTAAAAGGTCTTGTAGACACAACGCCCCACTCAGAGCCGCTGAGCTCACTGATCGGCTGCAGCGCTGTCGACGGAACGTCAGCTTCACGGCCAATGCCACAGGCCGGGAGCAGAGGCGAGACTCACCGGTAGACCCGGGTAGGATGAGTAGAGCGCGGTTAGTTGCTTTCTAATAGGCTGCAGCTGGGGATTAACTTTTAACGAAAGGGAACAATCCCTTTGACTGTCTGCAGCGCGCCACACCTAGGAAGCGCACTCTCACACACAAGCCAGCATGCACACGTGCTCGCACGTGACAACACCCCCTATCTGCCCCTACAACCTTTCCATCACCATGCGTCAGACTCTCCTGCCTGTTTTATGATTTCAGGGCCCTAGCAGGAATCACCCCCCCCTCCCCAATTCCTTCCGCACCTTCCTTGCACTGAGGTTAACTCTTTGTCAGCCATCTGGCTTGGTTACACAAGCTTTTTTGCAGAGAAACATGTTACTTCTGCTGGCCCTCGCTAGGCGGCCGGCATCCAAAACCTTGCCTGGGCACCTGCTAAAAGCCTGTCCCCTTCACGGCCCCGGGTGCTTTTAACGCCATCATTTCCACACGGCGAGCTGCGGAGTCAATAAGCACTCCTAGCCGTGGCAAGGCGTCGGTGTCAGGACTGCGTGAAGGCGGCGGGGTAGGGTACTTAGCTGCCAACTGGCTCAGAGGCCTTGGGGCTTCCATCATCTAAGTTACTTAAGGTCGGTGTCCGGCAAAGCGCCATTCCATGCTAGCCGAGCTGGGCAGTAGGTAAAAACGTCATCAAAATGGTTTACAGCACCCGGTGTTCCCAGGAGGTCTCCCATCCAAGTACTGTCTGAGCCCAGCCCTACTTTGCTTCCAAGATCAGATGAGATCGGGCGTATCCAAGGTGGTATGGCCAGTAGAAGCTGCTCGATCCATCGCCCGGCCAGCCTTTCTCAGGATCGCTTGGTGGCGAGAAATCTGGCCGTGACGGGGCGGGCTCCGAAGGGTCCATGCAAAGTCTGTGCCGTCCCTACAGGTGTGGTTTGTTTAGCAGTGATTCACCCGCCGCATCAGGTGTCTTCAAAAATGGCTCGGCGCAGGGTCTCCTGCAGGCTAAACCCTTCATCGCGGTAATGTGACAGAAAGAGCAAGCTGGACCCGTAACTTGGGGGCGGAGCGAGACGTCCAGGGGTGAATGAAGGAAGAGGGTGAGATGGTTGCCAGTGACTTTGAGCTGCTCTTCAGGGGGGAGGGTCGTGTTGCCTGCAAAGGTCTTCTGCTTGGGGTTACCGGTGGTTGCCTCCAGCCACGCGGGAGACGCTGGTCCTGGTGAAAAGCAGCCTAGTATTAAAAGTAAAGAAGCAACAATGCTGGAGGCCCACGGTGATCAGAAGAATGCTGGTATTTTGCAGAGATGAAATAGCGCAAGAGAGAAAGCAAATGAAAAAAAGAAAAGAGAATGAATGTGTGCACTTGTGAAAGGGAATGGAAAAAAGGCATAGAAGAGAGTGCCCCCTGCTGGTGGAAGGAAGGAAAAAGCAAAAGCCTACAGCACCTGGTATTCCCAGGTGGTCTCCCATCCAAGTACTAACCAGGCCCAACCCTGCTTAGCTTTTGAGATCAGACGAGATTGGGCATGTTCAGGGTGGTGTGGCCGTAGGCTGAGATTAGCTTCTCACTTGCTGCTTTTCTACTTTGACGTCTGGCTGCCGGCTGCCCTTTCCAGTGCTCAGCAAGACCAGGTCCTTTTGTGCTTTCCCTTCTCTTCAATTTTCTTGCAGGCTTCCGGAAAAGGTCTTGTAGACACAACGCCCCACTCAGAGCCGCTGAGCTCAATGATCGGCTGCAGCGCTGTCGACGGAACGTCAGCTTCACGGCCAATGCCACATGCCGGGAGCAGAGGCGAGACTCACCGGTAGACCCGGGTAGGGTGAGTAGAGCGTGGTTAGTTGCTTTCTAATAGGCTGCAGCCGGGGATTAACTTTTAATGAAAGGGAACAATCCCTTTGACTGTCTGCAGCGCGCCACACCTAGGAAGCGCACTCTCACACACAAGCCAGCATGCACACGTGCTCGCACGTGACAACACCCCCTATCTGCCCCTACAACCTCTCCGTCACCATGCGTCAGACTCTCCTGCCTGTTTTATGATTTCAGGGCCCTAGCAGGAATCACCCCCCCCTCCCCAATTCCTTACGCACCTTCCTTGCCTTGCTTGCACTGAGGTTAGCTCTTTGGCAGCCGTCTGGCTTGGTTACACAAGCTTCTTTGCAGAGAAACATGTTACTTCTGCTGGCCCTCGCTAGGCGGCCGGCATCCAAAATCTTCCCTGGGCACCTGCTGAAAGCCTGGCCCCTTCACTGCCCCGGGTGCTTTTAACGCCATCATTTCCACACGGCGAGCTGCGGAGTCAATAAGCACTCCTAGCCGTGGCAAGGAGCTCGGTGTCAGGCCTGCGTGAAGGCGGCGGGGTAGCGTACTTAGCTGCCAACTGGCTCAGAGGCCTTGGGGCTTCCATCATCTAAGTTACTTAAGGTCGGTGTCCGGCAAGGCACCGTTCCATGCTAGCCGAGCTGGGCAGTAGGGCAAAATGTCATCAAAATGGTCTACATCACCCGGTGTTCCCAGGAGGTCTCCCGTTCAAGTACTGTCCGAGCCCAGCCCTGCTTTGCTTCCGAGATCAGATGAGATCGGGCGTATCCAAGGTGGTATGGCCAGTAGACGCTGCTCAATCCATCGCCCAGCCAGCCTTTCTCAGGATCGCTTGGTGGCGAGCAATCTGGCTGTGACGGGGCGGGCTCCGAAGGGTCCATGCAAAGGCTGTGCCGTCCCTACAGGTGTGGTTTGTTTAGCAGTGATTCACCCGCCGCATCAGGTGTCTTCAAAAATGGCTCGGCGCAGGGTCTCCTGCAGGCTAAACCCTTCATCGCGGTAATGTGACAGAAAGAGCAAGCTGGACCTGTAATTTGGGGGCGGCGCGAGACGTCCAGTGGTGAATGAAGGAAGAGGGTGAGATGGTTGACAGTGACTTTGAGCTGCTCTTCAGGGGGGAGGGTAGTGTTGCCTGCAAAGGTCTTCTGCTTGGGGTTACCGGTGGTTGCCTCCAGCCACACGGGAGACGCTGGTCCTAGTATTAAAAGTAAAGAAGCAACAATGTTGGAGGCCCACGGTGATCAGAAGGATGCTGGTATTTTGCAGAGATGAAATAGCGCAAGAGAGAAAGCAAATGAAAAAAAGAAAGAGAATGAATGTGTGTACTTGTGAAAGGGAATGGAAAAAAGGCATATAAGAGAATGCCCCCTGCTGGTGGAAGGAAGGAAAAAGCAAAAGCCTACAGCGCCTGGTATTCCCAGGCGGTCTCTTATCCAAGTACTAACCAGGCCCAACCCTGCTTAGCTTGTGAGATCAGACAAGATCAGGCATGTTCAGGGTGGTGTGGCCGTAGGCACAGACAAGCCTCTCACTTGCTGCTTTTCTACTTTGAAGTCGGGTTGCCGGCTGCCCTTTCCAGTGCTCAGCAAGACCAGGTCCTTTTGTGCTTTCCCTTCTCTTCAATTTTTTTGCTGGCTTCCTTAAAAGGTCTTGTAGACACAACGCCCCACTAAGAGCCGCTGAGCTCACTGATCGGCTGCAGCGCTGTCGACGGAACGTCAGCTTCACGGCCAATGCCGCAGGCCGGGAGCAGAGGCGAGACTAACCGGTAGACCCGGGTAGGATGAGTAGAGCGCGGTTAGTTGCTTTCTAATAGCCTGCAGCCGGGGATTAACTTTTAATGAAAGGGAACAATCCCTTTGACTGTCTGCAGCGCGACACACCTAGGAAGCGGACTCTTACACACAAGCCAGCATGCACACGTGCTCGCACGTGACAACACCCCCTATCTGCCTCTACAACCTCTCTGTCACCATGCGTCAGACTCTCCTGCCTGTTTTATGATTTCAGGGCCCTAGCAGGAATCACCCCCCCTCCCCAATTCCTTCCTTGCCTTCCTTGCCTTCCTTGCACTGAGGTTAGCTCTTTGGCAGCCGTCTGGCTTGGTTACACAAGCTTCTTTGCAGAGAAACATGTTACTTCTGCTGGCCCTCGCTAGGCGGCCGGCATCCAAAACCTTCCCTGGGCACCTGCTGAAAGCCTGGCCCCTTCACGGCCCCGGGTGCTTTTAACGCCATCATTTCCACACGGCGAGCTGCGGAGTCAATAAGTACTCCTAGCCGTGGCAAGGAGCTCGGTGTCAGCCCTGCGTGAAGGCGGCGGGGTTGCGTACTTAGCTGCCAACTGGCTCAGAGGCCTTGGGGCTTCCATCATCTAAGTTACTTAAGGTCGGTGTCCGGCAAGGCGCCGTTCCATGCTAGCCGAGCTGGGCAGTAGGGCAAAACGTCATCAAAATGGTCTACATCACCCGGTGTTCCCAGGAGGTATCCCATCCAAGTACTGTCCGAGCCCAGCACTGCTTTGCTTCTGAGATCAGACAAGATCAGGCGTATCCAAGGTGGTATGGCCAGTAGACGCTGCTCGATCCATCGCCCGGCCAGCCTTTCTCAGGATCGCTTGGTGGCGAGCAATCTGGCCGTGACGGGGCGGGCTCCGAAGGGTCCATGCAAAGGCTGTACCGTCCCTACAGGTGTGGTTTGTTTAGCAGTGATTCACCCGCCGCATCAGGTGTCTTCAAAAATGTCTCGTCGCAGGGTCTCCTGCAGGCTAAACCCTTCATTGCGGTAATGTGACAGAAAGAGCAAGCTGGACCCGTAACTTGCGGGCGGAGCGAGACGTCCAGGGGTGAATGAAGGAAGAGGGTGAGATGGTTGCCAGTGACTTTGAGCTGCTCTTCCGGGGGGAGGGTCGTGTTGCCTGCAAAGGTCTTCTGCTTGGGGTTACCGGTGGTTGCCTCCAGCCACCCGGGAGACGCTGGTCCTGGTGAAAAGGAGCCTAGTATTAAAAGTAAATAAGCAACAATGCTGGAGGCCCACGGTGATCAGAAGGATGCTGGTATTTTGCAGAGATGAAATAGCGCAAGAGAGAAAGCAAATGAAAAAAAGAAAAGAGAATGAATGTGTGCACTAGAGATGAGCGTTGTTCTACTCGAACTGTTCGCCAATCTCAAATTCGAGCTGTTTTGGGCAGTGTTCGAGCCGTTCGGCGAACACGAACAATTTGAGAAAAATTCGGCTGTTCGAGGTTATGTTCGATAACTGTTCGTGCACCAAAATCATAACTGGATTTTTTCTCAGTAATGATGAAAATTAATGTTAATACGCAGTTTGAGTGTACAGCGGGGTGGGGGGAGGGGCAGGGGATGGATCTCTGCAGGAACAATGAAGATCTCCATTTTTTTTTCTCTTTCCCGCATTTACAGTGGGGAGGTGCAATCTGTCAGCTTATCAGCAGCGCACACACGGAGCGAAGTGCTTTTTTTCACACAAGCAAGGGCATGTGTCATTGGCAGTGTATGTCACATGTCCTTGCCCTATAAGACCAAGCCATTTTCCCCGTCGCCACCATTTTCTCACTGCTGCAGCTGCGTGTTAGACGGCACCGCTGTTGCTGTGTGCGCTATACCTTGTTAATTTCAAGCCAATTTTCGCACAAATATACAGATAGCTTGGGAGTAGGGAATAGTTGTGATTGCAGTCCTTTTAAGGACTAGGTTACAGCATTTCCTACGACTTTTATCAGGCAGGTCTGTGCTCTTAAATAGATAGGTTGTGGGAGTAAAGACTAATTGTAATTGGAGTCCATTTCAGGACTAGGTTACATCAGTTCCTATCAGTTTTTGCCAGGCAGGTCTGTGCCAGTGCTGTGCAAGTTTTTTTCACAGCATTTGGCTGAATCTAGCAAAGCTAATCCTTTTTGGCCTATTGCAGAGTGTGTTAGTCAGTGGAGTAGCCTATCTGTGTTGCAAGATATACCACCTGTGTATAGAATACCAATTTTTTTACTGCACCTAGTGAAGTAAAATCTTTTGGGCATAGCATCATTCTATTAGTCCATCTATACTGACCTCCATGAGGTTGCAAACTGAATCTAATTTTTTTCTGCATTTAGCTCTGAAAAAATATTTGGGCTTCTAGCAGTGTGTGGGACTTGTTCTATTAGTCCACCTATACTGACCTCCATCAGGTTGCAAACTGAATATAATTTTTTTCTGCATCTAGCTCTGAAAAAATATTTGGCCTTCTAGTAGTGTGTCGGACTTTCTCTATTAGTCCATCTATACTGACCTCCATCAGGTTGCAAATTAAAAATAATTTTTATCTGCATCTACAGTACCTCTGAAAAAATATTTGGGCTTCTAGCTGTGTGTGGGACTTGTTGTATTAGTCCATATATACTGACCTCCATCAGGTTGCAAACTGAATATAATTTTTTTCTGCATCTAGCTCTGAAAAAATATTTGGCCTTCTAGTAGTGTGTGGGACTTTCTCTGTTAGTCCATCTATACTGACCTCCATCAGGTTGCAAACTGAATATATTTTTTTCTGCATCTACCTCTGAAAAAATATTGGGCTTCTAGCTGTGTGTGGGTCTTGTTCTATTAATCCATCTATACTGACCTCCATCAGGTTGCAAACTGAATATAATTTTTTTCTGCATCTAGCTCTGAAAAAATATTTGGCCTTCTAGTAGTGTGTCGGACTTTCTCTATTAGTCCATCTATACTGACCTCCATCAGGTTGCAAATTAAAAATAATTTTTATCTGCATCTACAGTACCTCTGAAAAAATATTTGGGCTTCTAGCTGTGTGTGGGACTTGTTGTATTAGTCCATCTATACTGACCTCCATCAGGTTGCAAACTGAATATATTTTTTTCTGCATCTACAGTACCTCTGGAAAAATATTGGGCTTCTAGCTGTGTGTGGGACTTGTTGTATTAGTCCATCTATACTGACCTCCATCAGGTTGCAAACTGAATATATTTTTTTCTGCATCTACCTCTGAAAAAATATTGGGCTTCTAGCTGTGTGTGGGA
Organism: Phyllobates terribilis; assembly: GCF_046119375.1. Lineage (NCBI taxonomy): Eukaryota > Metazoa > Chordata > Amphibia > Anura > Dendrobatidae > Phyllobates > Phyllobates terribilis. Next base: position 675,545,136 of record NW_027362764.1, on the reverse strand, counting down.
CTTGTTGTATTAGTCCATCTATACTGACCTCCATCAGGTTGCAAACTGAATATATTTTTTTCTGCATCTACCTCTGAAAAAATATTGGGCTTCTATCTGTGTGTGGATCTTGTTCTATTAATCCATCTATACTGACCTCCATCAGGTTGCAAACTGAATATAATTTTTTTCTGCATCTAGCTCTGAAAAAATATTTGGCCTTCTAGTAGTGTGTCGGACTTTCTCTATTAGTCCATCTATACTGACCTCCATCAGGTTGCAAATTAAAAATAATTTTTATCTGCATCTACAGTACCTCTGAAAAAATATTTGGGCTTCTAGCTGTGTGTGGAACTTGATGTATTAGTCCATCTATACTGACCTCCATCAGTTGCAAACTGAATATAATTTTTTTCTGCATCTAGCTCTGAAAAAATATTTGGCCTTCTAGTAGTGTATGGGACTTTCTCTGTTAGTCCATCTATACTGACCTCCATCAGGTTGCAAACTGAATATATTTTTTTCTGCATCTACCTCTGAAAAAATATTGGGCTTCTATCTGTGTGTGGGTCTTGTTCTATTAATCCATCTATACTGACCTCCATCAGGTTGCAAACTGAATATAATTTTTTTCTGCATCTAGCTCTGAAAAAATATTTGGCCTTCTAGTAGTGTGTCGGACTTTCTCTATTAGTCCATCTATACTGACCTCCATCAGGTTGCAAATTAAAAATAATTTTTATCTGCATCTACAGTACCTCTGAAAAAATATTTGGGCTTCTAGCTGTGTGTGGGACTTGTTGTATTAGTCCATCTATACTGACCTCCATCAGGTTGCAAACTGAATATATTTTCTTCTGCATCTACAGTACCTCTGAAAAAATATTGGGCTTCTAGCTGTGTGTGGGACTTGTTGTATTAGTCCATCTATACTGACCTCCATCAGGTTGCAAACTGAATATATTTTTTTCTGCATCTACCTCTGAAAAAATATTGGGCTTCTAGCTTTGTGTGGGACTTGTTGTATTAGTCCATCTATACTGACCTCCATCAGGTTGCAAATTTAATATAATTTTTTTCTGCATCTAACCCAGCCAATAGTTTTGGCCTAATACCACAGTTTGGCCACTCAGCTCTGCTCGGTTACCATCCATTGTTTTTTTGTGCAAACAACTCCAGAGTTGTGAATTAGTTAACCACCAAAATGAGTGGAAAAAGGCCTGCTGCTGGTGGAAAGGGGAATAGGCGTGTTGGGAAGGGGAAAAAAGGTTGTGTCCGTGGGGTAGGTGTTAAAGCAACAGTAACATCTGCAGAAGAAAGACCATCTTCCAGCCAAACTAAAATGTCTACTTCTTTTAGCGGACAATGTGATAAGATCCCTTTCTTACGGCCATGCCAATCGCTACAAATTCCAGATGAGGCACAAAAACAGCAGGTGCTTCAACGGATATAAAGTGCTCCTTTAAGTGGGCTCTCCTCCACATCAACTTCAACATCACAAATACTCCAGTCCTCAAAGGTGTCACCCAAATCGCACTTGCTTCCTCACAGCTCCCAAATCTCCAGCTGCCCGTCTGAGTATGAGGTAGAACAGATGGTTGAGTCTGCAGAGCTGTTTACTCATACTATAGCCTGGGAATCAGAGGTCGACTCCAGCGCTTCTGTGAATCCAGACGAGGAAATGATCTGCACTGATGCCCAGAATCTTTATGAGTCGGATCCAGGACCAGACGCAGAAGGTTCTGACCATAATGTAGACCCTCATTCCCAAACTGTAACTCCTGTTGGTGGAGACAATGAGGAAGACGATGATGAGACTCAAATACCTGATTGGAGCGACAACTTTAGTTTTTTGTCAGGGCAGGAACAGGTTGGCTCTGAGGACGACGGGTGTGATAACACACAGGGTGATGATGATGAGGTTGGAGATCCCACTTACTGTCAACCCACAGTCAGCCAAGAGATGAGGTCAGCAGAGGAGGTGGAGGAAGATGCTAGTGACGACGAGGTCAGGTTGCGCCTTCCTGGACAGAGACGTAGTACTGGAAGCACGTCAACAACTGCATCCTCAAACACAACTCTGCCTCTCACCACAAGTCGTGGTGGCTCTTCAGGTCGCATGGGTGCTAAGCCTTGCATAGCCTGGGCATTTTTTCAGATCGATAAAGATGACCCAACTCGTGTTATCTGTAACATTTGTCAGCAAAAGCTAAGTAGAGGCCAAAAAATACATAGTTTGAGTACTTCATGCATGAACCGGCACATGGACATGAAGCATAAGTTGCAGTGGGAAGCTCAGTGTGCTACAATGCGGCCTAGCCAGCCGGGCCAACCACCGTCTGCCATATCTTGTGCATCCGCGGCCTCTTCATCCTCTGTGACTGTGGGGACAGCAGTCACACCTGTTTTGGGGCGCAGACCTGCCATCTCTTTACCCGCAACAGCCAGCGTGATTGGCAGGTCATCATTTTCTTTGGAGGTGGTAACACCAGCTGGTGTTGAGCGCTGTCCGACATCGATAGCACCACCTTTGGATCAAGGCAACCTAACATGTCCGCCTGCATCTTCCTCACAGACCGGCAGTTTGCCGGGGACACCCTTATCAACCCCGTCTAAGCACAATAGCCAGCCCTCGGTCCCTCAGATGTGGACAAGTAAAAGACCATTTCCTCCTAGCCATGAGAAAGCTAAGAGGTTGAATTTCACCATCTGCAAGCTCTTGGCTACAGAAATGCTGCCTTTCCGCCTGGTGGACACAGAGGATTTTCGAGACCCTATGTCCGTCGCAGTGCCCCAGTACCAGATGCCCAGTCGGCACTACTTCTCAAAGAAAGGTGTGCCTGCGCTCCACCAGCATGTCGCACACAACATCACCGCTTCTTTGAGAAACTCTGTGTGTGACAGGGTGCATTTCACCACAGACACTTGGACGAGTAGGCATGGACAGGGGCGTTACATGTCGCTGACTGGGCACTGGGTAACTATGGTGACAGCAGGACAAGGGGCTGCTGTCCAAGTCTTGCCGTCCCCACGAGTTGTGCGTCAATCCTCTTTATGTCAAAGTTCCTCCACTGCTTCTGCCTCCTCAACCTCCTCTCGGTCTTCCACCTGCACCCAAATCCTGTCTGGTCATGCCACAAGCTTTCTAACTGCGCAGAAGGGATCCTGCACACCTCCTTACTATGCTGGCAGTAGGGCTCAACGTCATCAGGCGGTTTTTACTTTGAAATGTCTGGGAAATGTGAGTCACACAGCTGAGGAGTTGTGGTCAGCTCTGGAGAACCAATTTCATGAATGGCTGTCTCCACTGGACCTGAAACCAGGGAAGGCCGTGTGCGACAATGCTGCAAACCTGGGTGCGGCCCTTCGCCGGGGCAATGTCACACACGTGCCTTGTATGGCTCACGTGTTAAACCTGGTTGTCCAGCAATTTTTAGCCCACTATCCCAGGCTAGATGGCCTTCTGCAGAGGGCACGGTCGCTGTGTGCTCACTTCCGCCATTCGCATCCCGCAGCTCAGCGACTTACATCTCTACAGAAGTCGTTGGGCCTGCCACTTCACCGGCTAAAATGCGATGTGCCTACCCGGTGGAATTCAACTCTGCACATGTTGCAGCGACTGTGGCAGCACCGACAAGCCCTGGTGCAATACGTTCTGACGTATAGCCTGGGCCAACGAGATCCAGAGGTGGGGCAAATCACGCTGGAGGAGTGGTCTCAGATCAGGGACCTATGCACCCTTCTGCACAGTTTTGAAATGGCGACGAAGATGTTTAGTGCTGATGATGCCATTATCAGCATGACTATTCCGGTGATTTACATGCTGGAGCACATGTTAAACAGAATTCGGAGTCAGGTGGTGGCACAAGAGGAGGTGGAGGAAGTAGAGGAGGAGGAGTTGTATGCGGAAGGGCTAACATCTGCAAGGTCCAGACGGTCGGCAGCACCAAGGCGGCAGGCATGTGAGGGTGGGGGAGATGGTTTTACCAGGGCGCATGGTAGCAGCCAAACTAGTGAGGAAGGTGCAGGAGCCCAGGAAGAAGTGGAGGACGAACTGATGGAAGACTCATCAGATGAGGGAGACCTTGATCACATTTCTGTTGTGCGAGGTTGGGGGGAGAGGACAGAGGAAGGAAGCATGATTGTTACCTCGCCACCAACACAACAGGGACTTGGTGCTCCTGGATGCGCAACACACATGAGTGCCTTCTTGCTGCACTACCTGCAACATGACCCTCGAATTGTGAGAATTAGAAATAATCCTGACTACTGGGTTGCCACACTGTTAGATCCCCGGTACAAAAGTAAATTTGCCGAAATTATTCCTGCCATAGAAAGGGATGCACGCATGCAGGAGTATCAGCAGAGACTGTTGCAGAATCTTACATGTGCTTTTCCACAAAACACCAGTGGTGCACGTAGTGAATCTCACAGTTCCAACTTGCCAACCGTGGGACCGTCAAGTGTTCAGCACTCAAACCGCAACAGAACCACAGTATCTGCTGGTAACATCTATTTTGCGGAATCATTTCACCACTTTTTTAGCCCATCCTTTGCAAGGCCACAGGAGACAAGAAGTCTGACACATAGTCAACGCCTAGAGACGATGGTACAGGAGTATCTCCAAGTAAACATTGAAGCCACGACTGTGTCACTGGACCCTTGCTCTTTTTGGGCTTCCAATCTGGATAAATGGCCGAAGCTAGCCACTTACGCCTTGGAGATCTTGTCATGCCCCGCAGCCAGCGTTCTGTCTGAACGTGTGTTCAGCGCTGCTGGTGGTGTGCTGACAGATAAGCGCACGCGGCTCTCCACTGATAATGTAGACAGACTCACGTTCATAAAGATGAACAAATCATGGATCCGAAACGACTTTTCTACCCCTGTGTCATCCTGGGGAGAGTAAAAGCTTGATGATTGGTTAAAATCACCCTACCAACCGTTTTAAGCTTTCAAATTACTAATCATGTTTATCTGTATCTTGACTGGAAAATAATTTGAGCTTTGTAGCAGTGTGCAGCACTGATCCTATTAGGCCATCTATAATAAGCTCCACCAGATTTAAAATTAAAAATAATTTTTAGCTGCATCTAGCCCGGAAAATAATTTTGGGGCTCCGAGATGCGCAAGACACATAAGTGCCTTCTTGCTGCACTACCTGCAGCATGACCCTCATATTGTCAGAATTCGAAGTAATCATGACTACTGGGTTGCCACACTCTTAGATCCCCCAAACTTTTCGATCAACCTTTTCATTTTAATAAAGACCAAAAAAATGGTCATTTTTGAAATTATAAGCATTAGCAGGTTGTTAGAAACTGAAATCAAACAGTTTTCAACTCAAAACTTTATTCTAGGTGATGTTACATTTTCACATAGGACCCCTTGTTCGAAAGGAGCTTCTGAACTCTCTCGTCCATTGAATTTGTCAGGTTTTGGATGGTTTCTGCTTCAATTGTTTTGCATGAGGACAGAATACCCTCCCAGAGCTGTTGCTTAGATGTGAACTGCCTCCCGCCATCATAGACACTCCTTTTAATGATGCTCCAAAGGTTCTGAATGGGGTACAGGTCAGGGGAGCATGGGGGTCACACCATAAGTTTGTCCCCTTTTATGCCCATATCAGCCAGAGATGCAGATGTTTTATGTGCAGCATGAGATGGTGCATTATCATGCAGAAAAATGATCTTGCTGTGAAATACACGGTTCTTCTTCTTGACCCATGGCAGGAAGTGCTGTTTGAGAAAATCCACATACATTATGGAGTTCATCTTTAGCGCCTTCAGGGATCCTAAAGGGGCCGACAATCTCTCTCCCCATGATTCCAGCCCAAAACATTACTCCACCTCCTCCTTGTTGGCGCTGTAGCCGTGTTTGCGTGGGGTGTCCATCAACCAGCCATCCTCCACTCCATCCATCTGGACCATCGAGCGCTGCACGGCACTCATCCGTGAACAAAACAGTTTTGAAATCAGTCTTCATGTAATGTTTGGCCCACTGGAGCCGTTTCTGCTTGTGTGAAGTGGATAGAGGAGGTCGACAGGATGGCGTATGCACAGCTGCAAACCTCTGAAGGACCCTGCATCTTGTTGTTCGGGGGACGTTGGAGGCACGAGCAGCTTCAAAAACTTGTCTGCTGCTATGACAAGGCTTTTTTGCCGCTGCTCTTTCAACCTGACGTAATTGCCTGTAGGAAAGAGTCCTCAATTTGCCCTTATCAGCACGCACACGTGTGTACTGTGAATCAGCTACATACTTCTTGATTGCCAAGACACTTCATCCTGATCATCGCACAATGTTGATTGTAGTCATGCCTTGACCTAAACACTCCACAATTTGTTGCTTCTCAGCAGCCGACACATCCTTTTTCTTTCCCATTTTGGCAGAAAATGTAGGCTGCTTAATAATGTGAGAGAGCCTTCTTAAGTAGTCTTGCCTTTCATTGGACACACCTGCCAAACTAATTAGCACAGGTGTCTGCAATTGCTTACAGTGATATAAAGAGCCCTGACACACATCACCATCAATGAGTTTAACTGACAAACAAACAAATTCTTCCCTTATCACTCCTAAACACTTTTTGCATAATAATTTGGAACGCAGTGTACATGTGCTTTTTCACAAAACACCAGTGGTTCACGTATTGAATCTTACAGTTCTAACTTGCCAACCGTGGTCTGTATGGAATTGTTCAATAAAGGGCCCAAAATTAAGATAACATAGATGGGAGAGGTCTCTATGAATAGGAATTCCTAAGTATTTGATACCCTGTGAGGGCCAGGCAAAGGGAAAGTTGGACTGGATGGAATCCTATATGGATTTGGGGAGGGAGACATCGAGGGCCTCAGACTTCGCTGCATTGATTTTAAAATTTTACCATGTAACAAAGTGATCTATTTCAGCCATAACAGCAGGGATGGATATATGTGATTGAGTGATATATACTAGGACATCATCAGCAAATAGAGAGCACTTGTACTCGGTGCCTCCCACCTCAATCCACCTAATATTGGGGTTATGGCGAATTGATGAGAGCAGGTGCTCCGTCACTAGGATGTATAAGAGAGGGGACAGAGGACATCCCTGCCTTGTCCCATTGGTGATTGTGAAAGGTGATGAAAATGTTCTGACACACCCCCTGGGCCTTGGGACACCCGGAGCCGGACCCTTTTTGGTGGATGCTGGTGGTTGTAGTCTTCGTGGCGGCGACCCGGTTCCGTGGCTCAGGGCGGTCAAACCAGTGGCGGAACTATTTATGTGGTTTTGATGTTTAAATGTCCGACTACGCCACTCGTGGATTGCGGTCAGAGTGAACCGCCGCTACTGGGCAGACCGCTGAGGCTGGTGTTGTGGGTGCAGCAGAGCGTAGCATAACTCCCCACGGGAGGAGTATAGCCTCAGGGCAGTGTATGCTGAGGATGGGGGTGATGGTGCAGGGCAGCAGCAGTAACGACCCGGAGTCAGTGATGCAGTCCAGGGCCTTTACTCACAGTTCTTATTATCCAGACCACGTCTGCAGGTAACGGCTGCCCACGTCGTACTGTGCTCACCAGGTGAGGGGCTCAGACAACTCCCAGATAACTTTGGAGCACTTCACAGGACCCCCTTTGTGTGTCCTTTGTCTGGCCTTTCTAACCAACACTTCTGTCCGGCTGCCTCGGGCCTCCTCTTGGTAAACTTGGCGCCAGTTTCCCTGACCCTATGTGGTGCCTTCCTAGCGGGTGTAGCGAGGGGCTGTGCCACATAAAATGTCAGAGCCTCCGGTTTCTAGCTGAGGGTCGTTTCCTGACTCCACTAGTTCGGGGACCGGTCTCCCCCTTTGGCCTGACCCCTCCACGCAGGTGGATTCGGGCGTGCGGTGGAGACTCGCCCGTCCGCACCCCTGGGATCCCTTCATTCCTCGTTCCTGGAGCCCTCTCCGCTCCTCTTCCTTCCTTCTCCCTCTTCCAGGCCTGGGCCTCTGTTACTAGGCCCGCCTCCGGAGCAGAGCTCATGCAGAGCCCCTGCTCCCTGCCACTTCTGCTCAGACTTCTCTGCACTGAACTAAGATGGTGCCCACCTTTTATACTCCCTTCTCAATGCACCCAGGAACTGCTTCCTCCCTGCTCCTGCACTACAGGGTTCCCCTTCCTCAGTGTTCCCTCCCCCCACTCCAGCCAGGGACAGGGACTGTCGTGCCCATCTCAGGGGCATATTGGTCGCCCTGCCCCACGGCGATGTGGTGTAATGCATGCAGGTGTCGGGTCCTGATCCACACTCCATCCTTACCTGAGAGTGAGATATCACACCTCTGGGTGAGGTGCAATACGTCTGTAGCAACCGAGCCCTCAGGGTGCTACAGTTCCATTTATCTTCAGCCTAGGTGACGTATTGCGATACAGGGCCGTGATTTTGGCTATAAAAGGGTCCCCTAGACCCCTACCCCAAGCTTTTTAAGAGAATCATAAATGGCGTGCCAGGAGACTCTATGGAATGCTTTCTCAGCATCCAACGAGAGTATCTAATTACAAATTTTTAACTGCATCTAGCCCAGGAAATACTTTGTGCCTAGTAGCAGTGTCTGCTAGTCAGCGGATTATCCCGGCTGTTAAGCAAGCTACACCACCTGTAGTTTAGACACTTAATTTTTTCAAAGGAAATGCTTCGGGACCATGGGATACTTAGTGAAGAGCATGAGGAGGCACCCCAAGGCATAGGGGCTGGGACTGGCAGTAGGATGCCTTGCGGTGGACAGCCGAGCTCGATCCTTATAAAAGCTTTTTAACTGCAGCAGCTTTAGTGGACGCTACTGGAGCTGGAATTACCGCGGCTGCTGGCATGAGACTTGCCCTCCAATAGATCCTTGTAAATGGATTTAAAGTGTATTCATTCAAATTAGAGAGACAATTTAAATTAAAAAGCTTAGAGCTGCCTCCACCACAGGGGGGCTCGCTCGACCCACCAGTGGACAGGCACCAGTATTGGGAGAGGGGGGCTGGCCGTCAGGGTTCACCGCGGCTCTGGCACAAACCCGGCGACACGGAGGTGGCACGGGCAGGAGCGGACTGGCCGTGTCGACTTCTCACTTTTTGGATTTTAGAAGGGCATGACATGCCTATATCTGTGTCTCCCCCTCCTTTTACTCCTCCACCTCTTTTATTTTCGCATGACTATATGTACTTGTCACTTTTCCATGTGATAGTTATGTCTTCTGAGCAGTTTGTCCGCTTTTGGACACCTTTGAAGGTGTTTTCTATGTGTTTCTATGTGTTTTTGTTTGCCTGCCATTGGTTTTAATGGTGTTCGACGAACAGTTTGGCGAACACACGGGTGTTTGACGAACCGAACCGAACTCGAACACTACGGGGGTGGCTCAACACTAGTGTGCACTTGTGAAAGGGCATAGAAAAAAGGCATAGAGGAGAGTGCCCCCTGCTGGTGGAAGGAAGGAAAAAGCAAAAGCCTACAGTGCCTGGTATTCCCAGGTGGTCTCCCATCCAAGTACTAACCAGGCCTGACCCTGCTTTGCTTCTGAGATCACATGTGTTCAGGGTGGTGTAGCCGTAGGCAGGCACAAGCCTCTCACTTGCTGCTTTTCTACTTTGAAGTCTGGCTGCCGGATGCCCTTTCCAGTGTTCAGCAAGACCAGGTCCTTTTGTGCTTTCCCTTCTCTTCAATTTTTTTGCTGGCTTCCTTAAAAGGTCTTGTAGACACAACGCCCCACTCAGAGCCGCTGAGCTCAGTGATCGGCTGCAGCGCTGTAGACGGAACGTCAGCTTCACGTCCAATGCCGCAGGCCGGGAGCAGAGGCGAGACTCACCGGTAGACCCGGGTAGGGTGAGTAGAGCGCGGTTAGTTGCTTTCTAATAGCCTGCAGCCGGGGATTAACTTTTAATGAAAGGGAACAATCCCTTTGACTGTCTGCAGCGCGCCACACCTAGGAAACGCACTCTCACACACAAGCCAGCATGCACACGTGCTCGCACCTGACAACACCCCCTATCTGCCTCTACAACCTCTCCGTCACCATGCGTCAGACTCTCCTGCCTGTTTTATGATTTCAGGGCCCTAGCAGGAATCACCCCCCCCTCCCCAATTCCTTCCGCACCTTGCTTGCACTGAGGTTAGCTCTTTGCCAGCCGTCTGGCTTGGTTACACAAGCTTCTTTGCAGAGAAACATGTTACTTCTGCTGGCCCTCGCTAGGCGGCCGGCATCCAAAACCTTCCCTGGGCACCTGCTGAAAGCCTGGCCCCTTCAAGGTCCCGGGTGCTTTTAACGCCATCATTTCCACACGGCAAGCTGCGGAGTCAATAAGCACTCCTAGCCGTGGCAAGAAGCTCGGTGTCAGGCCTGCGTGAAGGCGGCGGGGTAGCGTACTTAGATGCTAACTGGTTCAGAGGCCTTGGGGCTTCCATCATCTAAGTTACTTAAGATCGGTGTCCGGCAAGGCGCCGTTCCATGCTAGCCAAGCTGGGCAGTAGGGCAAAACGTCATCAAAATAGTCTACAGCACCCGGTGTTCCCAGGAGGTCTCCCATCCAAGTACTGTCCAAGCCCAGCCCTGCTTTCCTTCCAAAATCAGACAAAATCAGGTGTATCCAACATGGTATGGCCAGTAGACGCTGCTCGATCCATCGCCCAGCAAGCCTTTCTCAGGATCGCTTGGTGGCGAGTAATCTGGCCGTGACGGGGCGGGCTCCGAAGGGTCCATGAAAAGGCTGTGCCGTCCCTACAGGTGTGGTTTGTTTAGCAGTGATTCACTCGCCGCATCAGGTGTCTTCAATAATGTCTCGTCGCAGGGTCTCCTGCAGGCTAAACCCTTCATTGCGGTAATGTGACAGAAAGAGCAAGCTGGACCCGTAACTTGGGGGCGGAGCGAGACGTCCTGTGGTGAATGAAGGAAGAGGGTGAGATGGTTGCCAGTGACTTTGAGCTGCTCTTCAGGGGGGAGGGTCGTGTTGCCTGCAAAGGTCTTCTGCTTGGGGTTACCGGTGGTTGCCTCCAGCCACGCGGGAGACGCTGGTCCTAGTATTAAAAGTAAAGAAGCAACAATGCTGGAGGCCCACGGTGATCAGAAGGATGCTGGTATTTTGCAGAGATGAAATAGCGCAAGAGCGAAAGCAAATGAAAAAAAGAAAAGAGAATGAATGTGTGCACTTGTGAAACGGAATGGAAGAAAGGCATAGAAGAGAGTGCCCCCTGCTGGTGGAAGGAAGGAAAAAGCAAAAGCCTACAGCACCTTCTATTCCCAAGCAGTCTCCTATCCAAGTACTAACCAGGCCCAACTCTGCTTAGCTTCTGAGATCAGGTGTGTTCAGTGTGGTGTTGCCGTAGGCAGAGACAAGCCTCTCTCTTGCTGCTTTTCTACTTTGACGTCTGGCTGCCGGCTGCCCTTTCCAGTGCTCAGCAAGACCAGGTCCTTTTGTGCTTTCCCTTCTCTTCAATTTTTTTGCTGGCTTCCTTAAAAGGACTTGTAGACACAACGCCCCACTCAGTGCCGCTGAGCTCACTGATCGGCTGCAGCACTGTCGACGGAACGTCAGCTTCACGGCCAATGCCACAGGCCGGGAGCAGAGGCGAGACTCACCGGTAGACCCGGGTAGGGTGAGTAGAGCGCGGTTAGTTGCTTTCTAATAGCCTGCAGCCGGGGATTAACTTTTAATGAAAGGGAACAATCCCTTTGACTGTCTGCAGCGCGCCACACCTAGGAAGCGCACTCTCACACACAAGCCAGCATACACACGTGCTCGCACGTGACAACACCCCCTATCTGCCCCTACAACCTCTCCGTCACCATGCGTCAGACTCTCCTGCCTGTTTTATGATTTCAGGGCCCTAGCAGGAATCACGCCCCCCCTCCCCAATTCCTTCCGCACCTTCCTTGCACTGAGGTTAGCTCTTTGTCAGCCGTCTGGCTTGGTTACACAAGCTTCTTTGCAGAGAAACATGTTACTTCTGCTGGCCCTCGCTAGGCGGCCGGCATCCAAAACCTTCCCTGGGCACCTACTGAAAGCCTGGCCCCTTCACGGTCCCGGGTGCTTTTAACGCCATCATTTCCACACGGCGAGCTGCGGAGTCAATAAGCACTCCTAGCCGTGGCAAGGAGCTCGGTGTCAGGCCTGCGTGAAGGCGGTGGGGTAGCGTACTTAGCTGCCAACTGGCTCAGAGGCCTTGGGGCTTCCATCATCTAAGTTACTTAAGGTCGGTGTCTGGCAAGGCGCCGTTCCATGCTAGCCGAGCTGGGCAGTAGGGCAAAATGTCATCAAAATGGTCTACAGCACCCGGTGTTCCCAGGAGGTCTCCCATCCAAGTACTGTCCGAGCCCAGCCCTGCTTTGCTTTTGAGATCAGACAAGATCGGGCGTATCCAAGGTGGTATGGCCAGTAGACGCTGCTCGATCCATCGCCCGGCCAGCCTTTCTCAGGATCGCTTGATGGCGAGCAATCTGGCCGTGACGGGGCGGGCTCCGAAGGGTCCATGCAAAGGCTGTGCCGTCCCTACAGGTGTGGCTTGTTTAGCAGTGATTCACCCGCCGCATCAGGTGTCTTCAAAAATGGCTCGGTGCAGGGTCTCCTGCAGGCTAAACCCTTCATCGCGGTAATGTGACAGAACTTGGGGGCGGAGCGAGACGTCCAGGGGTGAATGAAGGAAGAGGGTGAGATGGTTGCCAGTGAGTTTGAGCTGCTCTTCAGGGGGGAGGGTCGTGTTGCCTGCAAAGTTCTTCTGCTTGGGGTTACCGGTGGTTGCCTCCAGCCACCCGGGAGATGCTGGTCCTGGTGAAAAGGAGCCTAGTATTAAAAGTAAATAAGCAACAATGCTGGAGGCCCACGGTGATCAGAAGGATGCTTGTATTTTGCAGAGATGAAATAGCGCAAGAGAGAAAGCAAATGAAAAAAAGAAAAGAGAATGAATGTGTGCTCTTGTGAAAGGGAATGGAAAAAAGGCATAGAAGAGAGTGCCCCTGCTGGTGGAAGGAAGGAAAAAGCAAAAGCCTACAGCACCTGGCATTCCCAGGCGGTCTCTGTTAAATGGTTAGTTATGGAAATTCATTTGGAATGTTAATCGATAATCATTTTTCTGAGTTCTATGCCTCAGCCATCGTGTCTAGTTGACATGCGCTGTTTGTGTGTGTATTTTTGGTTCACTACCATATGTAGAACAGGTGTCCATACGACTGGCTATAAAAGCCCATGGTACAGAATGGGGGGGCTCTCTTGCTCTGCCCACCCCACAAGACACAGAATCTTCATGCTGAGAAGCAGATGACATGTAGGCCTGGACACATGCTGGACAAAGACATGATTTACCAGCCAGGATCCAAGGAAAGATGGGTGAATCTCAACAATTAAGCTAATTATGGACAAATGAACAATTACTTTATAACTAATTATTGTATGTACCTGCTGCAATCTGATTCTTTTTAATGGACAATCCAAGAATAAATAGATACATTTTTTTATAAGAATATCGTGATATTGATACTTTGAGAAGTCCTCAGTAGAAAAAAATAATTCAGGAAGAGAATTATTTTTCAGTCTCCCATCCAAGTACTAACCAGGACCTACCCTACTTAGCTTCCGAGATAAGATGAGATTGGGCGTGTTCAGGGTGGTGTGGCCATAGGCAGAGACAAGCCTCTCACTTGCTGCTTTTCTACTTTGACGTCTGGCTGCCGGCTGCCCTTTCCAGTGCTCAGCAAGACCAGGTCCTTTTGTGCTTTCCCTTCTCTTCCATTTTTTTTCTGGCTTCCTTAAAAGGTCTCGTAGACACAATGCCCCACTCAGAGCCGCTGAGCTCACTGATCGGCTGCAGCGCTGTCGACGGAACGTCAGCTTCACGGCCAATGCCATAGGCCGGGAGCAGAGGCGAGACTCACCGGTAGACCCGGGTAGGGTGAGTACAGCGCGGTTAGCTGCTTTCTAATAGCCTGCGGCCGGGGATTAACTTTTAATGAAAGGGAACAATCCCTTTGACTGTCTGCAGCGCGCCACACCTAGGAAGTGCACTCTCACACACAAGCCAGCATGCACACGTGCTCGCACGTGACAACACCCCCTATCTGCCCCTACAACCTCTCCGTCACCATGCGTCAGACTCTCCTGCCTGTTTTATGATTTTTAGAAAAAAATAATATAGGAAGAGTATTATTTTACAATGGTGAGCCAGCCAGTCCTGTTTTTTTGCTTTTTAAATTAAGTAAGTGAATTTCTTCCGTGAACAAGGGGGGAGTCCTGACGAGCTGAACAGCTGTTGTTCACTTGTCAGTAAATTCACTAGTTTTTCACGAGAAGCAGAAAGGACCTACAGACTGAGGAAAGACAGGAAGCAGAGGTACTAACAAGGAACAGAATCACACAGGAAAAGAATCAGACGAACTGAAGACAGGACGTGCTGATAAAGAGAAGCCAAGGAATATTAAGGTAAGCAAAATATGGATATAATTTTTTCTTTTGCTAAACAAAGTAATATTAATTTCAAAGTTAATGTAGGAGATGACATAGAAGTTTTGTGGCTCAGTTTATACAAAGAATGTGAATTGCAGAATTTACAGTTAACTTCTAAATTGGTAAATAGAGACAAACAGAAATTGAGAAATATTCTACATTTGGTAGATTTTTTTCATAGTCTTGTGTTAGAGATTTCTAAGCAGGAAAATAGTGTAGAAGTGTCAGACGGTGACACTGATTCTGACTGTAATGTGGAAAATGAACAAGAAGTAAGACACGTGTCTATAACTGAAGGTGACCTTGGGTCTGACCAAGAGACGGACATACAGAAACCTGACATGGGAGGAGACATGACTGACATACGAGAAACCGACATACTAGGTGATGTGGGAGGAGACGTGAGTGACGTAGGAGGAACGGACGTACAAGAGCCACTAAAAATATCAGAGAATTCTGGAATTACCCAGGCTCAACTCCAAATTAAAATGAGGAAAAATTTGCTGAAATTATACAAAATCATGCCAAAATATGATGTCAAAATCCATGCCTGTAGAAATTCAGAGACATTTGATAAATTCTGTGATAAGTTTGATTTATCCAATGAGGAGAGGAATCAATTATTTTAAATATGGATTCCTGTGACATTGTCCAGACGTCTACATTTAATGCCCTGTGAAAATGACTCTCCTAATGGATGGGAAAATGATTCGGACAGATTAAGATATTTGATTTATTGTGTCACAAAGGATTTTCCCAACATAGAAGATCTGCAGAAACTAAGGATTGGTAGGAAGGAATGTACATATACATTCATGTCCATATTTGAACGGTTGTACAAAGCTCTCATCAAAAATGGAAAAGTACAACATATGATAACAACTTTTGTACAAAAATTCAAATTCCTAAATTCAGTTTCCCAAGTTATGGCATCACAAAAAAATTAATTATTTGAATGTGCGCAAATGCTGGATTCTGTTAGAAAACATGAGAATCGTGAAAAGAAAATAAATCAAGCTAAATTTATAAAACCAGGAAAGGTAATATCTTACCAAAAGCCAATATCAAACTCTCCTAGACTGAGTCATCCCCATAGTCCCCATATCAGCCAGTGCAAAGATCCATCTCTCCACAGAATGAGTTAATTCTCAGTCAGAACTGTGATTCTCTAAAAAGGAAAATGGCTGAAACTGATGGACAGAGACAGGTGAGACGACCAACTCACAGTGACGTCATGGAATGTGGACAGAAGAACAGGCAGTTCTCTGAGGTTTTGAAGGATAGAAAAATGTCTTTCCTAAAGAGGGCGTTCCTGGAGATATTTGAGAGAGACAGAAGATTTGGTTTAGGGAGTGGCTAAGGAAAAACTGTAATTATAATGTTGTATCAAAATGTAATACAATGTCTCAATATTTATTTATAATCTCATACAGTAAATTGTAGTTACATAGTTTCTAATAGTTCATATATATATATATATATATATATATATATACACTTGTCTAAGTAGAGATTGCGTATAATTGTATTTATATATACGTTTATAAAATATATATATATATATTAATTAATAAATTAGAACTTCATATATATAAATTTAAGTAGCAATATTTTGAATTACATTAGAACCAACCAATATATGTATAAGATATTTAAATAATTCTGTTTCTGTATGAATTTGATATTTAATTTTATTTTATTATATTTCCTTAGAGTTTTCATTCCAAAGCAGGATTTGATCAGAGAACTCTAAAATGGATTTATTTCTTTATTCACACAGGAAGTGAAAAAATTGCATGATTTTATGTGTATAACATTTTAAAATAATAACAATATATCTAGTTGAACTCTAATATATATGTAATACTTATTAATTCTTTTGTGTTGCTAATATTTTCTGTGCATGAAGTGTTCGTGCAAATTAAAGTAGCTTTACAGCATGACGTGTGACAGCTGCGGCCTTTGAACTTTGAGCTAATAGTATAGGATCCCATTCATTCTATTTTCAACTGATGTAACTTAAGACCGGGCAGCCAGTGAAAAAAGAATCTAAGACAAGAGTTTTTTCAAGTGTCTGAAATTCCAGTGACTTACTCTCATATTATATAATATGTACTTGGGGAATATTCAAAGAAATATAAAGATATTCAATTGACATGGCAATGCGCGTTAATAAATTGGGATACAACAATTTTGGGTTAAATATATATATATATATCTAAAACTTCATATGTGGAATGTTTGAGTTGAACAGATCTGTGAATGTCAGAGTGAAGGTGACAGATGAGTAAATCAGCAGCTGCTAAGTGTGATTGATGTGACAGAGGCCTCGTATGTTTGTATGTTTGAAAAAAAAAAATGTTTCTTTATGTGAAGGTACAAAAATATATTTAATTCTGAGGAAATTATAATACATAATTAGGCATTACAGTGCCTACAAGTAGTATTCAACCCCCTGCAGATTTAGGTGGTTGACACATGCGGAATTAACTTGGCATTGTGACATTTGTACTGTAGATCAGCCTGGAAGTGGGAAATGCACTGCAGCAACTTTTTTTTTGTTTTTTTGTTTTTTTAAAACGTTAAAAGTTAATTCAGAGTGTCATTTATTATTCAACCCCTCAAACCACAAAATTCTGTTTGGTCCCCCTAAAGTATTAAGAAGTAGTTCAGGCTCCAAGAATAATGAGCTTCACATGTGTGGATTAAAGATCTCTTTTGCCAGCCTTTTCTGACTATTTAAGAACCTCCCCAAACTTGTGAACAGCACTCAGACATGGTCAACATGGGAAAGACAAAAGAGCATTCCAAGGCCATCAGAGACAAGATCGTGGAGGGTCACAAGGCTGGCAAGGGGTACAAAACCCTTTCCAAGGAGTTGGGCCTACCTGTCTCCACTGTTGGGAGCATCATCCGTAAGTGGAAGGCTTATGGAACTACTGTTAGCCTTCCACGGCCTGGACAGCCTTTGAAAGTGTTCTCCCGTGCCGAGGCCAGGCTTGTCCGAAGAGTCAAGGCTGTAGCGCCGGCGTCCCTGCCCTCTGCTAGGCAGGGACGCTGTTCCCCTCACCTCTCTGCTCCGTGCCCGGCGTCATCCTCCCGCTCTGCTGGCAGCGCGCGCTCCTTCCCGGCCACTGTCCTTAGGGCGCGCGCGCTCTCCCTCCCTCTTAAAGGGGCCGCGCGCGCCGTCCTAAGGAGTCCCCGGCCAATGGCCGGAGGACTTCACCATATATAAGGCACCTCCTCCAAAATGGAGGTGCCCGAGCAATGTTGCACTGTTCACTACTCTGCTTCAGCCCTCAGGTCCCGTTGCCAGTTACCTGCCAGATACCTGCCAGATTCCTGCCAGCTTGCTGTCTTATTCCTGCCTGACATTCTGCTACCTGCCTGCTAGCCTGAGGTCCGACGGTCTGCCTTACTACTCCTGTCAGGCTGTCTAAGGACCAGCTTGCCCGCTCACCTGGGAGCGCACATCAACTACCTGCCTGCTTGCCTGAGGTCCGACGGTCTGCCTTCCAACTCTTGTCAGTCTGTCTATGGACCAGCTTGCCCGCTCACCTGGGAGCGCACATCTGCTACCTGCCTGCTAGCCTACCTGGAGGCTCTGCCGTCACGTGCTGTGACCACCTGCCTGTCCAGTGACTCCTGCCCGCTCACCTGGGAGCGCTCATCTGCTGCCTGTCTGCTAGCCTACCTGGAGGCTCTGCCGTCACGTGCTGTGACCACCCGCCTGTCCAGAGACTTCTGCCCGCTCACCTGGGAGCGCTCATCTGCCGCCTGTCTGTTGGTCTTCCTGGAGGCTCCGCCGTCACATGCTGTGACCACCCGTTTATCCAGAGACTCTCGCCTGCTCACCTGGGAGCTCACATCTACCATCAGCCGCCACAGGTCGTACCTACCCTTTACCCAGAGACTGCCCCGGTCACTTGCCGTGACCATCTGCCCGTTCACCCAGAGACTGCCCCGGTCACTTGCCGTGACCATCTGCCCGTTCACCCAGAGACTGCCCCGGTCACTTGCCGTGACCATCTGCCCGTTCATCCAGAGACTTCCCCGGTCACTTGCCGTGACCTCCTGCCCATTCTTCTAGAGACTGTCCCGGTCACCTGCTGTAACTGCCTGCCTGGTCGCCACCCGCTCCCTTACAAGGACCGCCCCCTTGTATAGTAGCTCAGAGGTTCCGCCTCCCAGACCCGTTACAGTTTGCTCGGGCCATGGAACCCGGTGGCACCCAAGCTCCCTCGCTCTCGGTCCTGTGTCATGAACTGTCCCGTCAGAGGTCCCAACAGGAGTCCATCCTGGGTCACCTGCGGAATGTCAATTCTCGCCTGTACACTCTGACTGCTCCGCCAGCAACCTCCGCCAGTGCCATGACTCGCAATCCGGCAGCTCCGCTGTCCACTAATACCATGGTATCCTACCCCGGACCCCGGCTTTCTGCACCTCCTCGCTTCGGAGGCGACTCCGCCCAGGCTCGGGGCTTCATAAATCAGTGCACCCTGCACTTTGAACTCCTGTCCCACCAGTTTAACTCCGACCGGGCCAAAATTGCCTTCATCATGTCCCATCTCACCGGGGAGGCCCTGGCCTGGCTAAATCCTCTATGGGAGAGAGGAGACCCCCTGGTGTCCGACTTGCCTGCCTTTCTCATGGCTTTCCGGAAAGTCTTCGACGAACCCGGACGGAAGACCTCATCCGCATCATCACTGCTACGCCTCCGTCAGGGAAGTCTCACCGTGGGCCAATATGCCATACGGTTCCGTACCCTTGCCTCGGAACTGGCCTGGGATAACGACGCTCTGGTATCCGTCTTCTGGGAGGGTCTGTCCGGCCGTATTAAAGATGAACTTGCCGGTCGGGACATTCCTACCACTCTCGATGACCTAATAACTCTTGCCACCCGGATTGACCTACGGTTCCAGGAGCGTGCCAAAGAGGTCACCCGTGAGAGGAGGTTTCCACGTCTAGCTCCTACTTTTCAGAAATCCGTCTCTCCCCAGGTACACTCTCCTGAGCCTATGCAAGTCGACCAGACCAAGATGGTCAAAACCCGTCAGGACTTACGCCGCGCCGAGGGGAGCTGCTTCTACTGTGGCAGTAAGGAGCACCGGATCCGTGCCTGCCCGGAGAGGTCGGGAAACGCCTGTGTCTAGGTTCGCTCAGAGAGGTCGACCTAGACAAGAATAAATCCTCTCCATCTCTGCTGCTGTCAGTCTCAATCGTCTGCGGGGAGAACCGTTATTTCGAACTAGCCCAACTGGACTCTGGAGCAGCCGGGAATCTTATTTCACAGTCCCTGGTAGAGAAATACCGCATCCCCACCAAACCTCGGGCTGTACCCTTGTCTGTTGCTGCCGTGGATGGGGGTCTCTTACCACGCCCCATCCAACTCATCACCGAATCCATTACTCTGCAGGTGGGAATGCTGCATTCTGAGAGTATCTCCTTTCATGTTCTGCCTGGACTCTCTCACGCCCTCTTGCTAGGTCTACCTTGGCTCCAGAGACATGCACCCGTGCTTGACTGGCAGACCGGAGAAGTCCTTCGCTGGGGACAGGACTGCCATAAGACCTGTCTGGTTCCCGTCCATCCCGTCCGTCCTTCTCCTACCCCAGCTAATCTACCTGGACTTCCGATTCCTTATTGGTCTTATGCTGATGTCTTTAATAAAAAGGAGGCAGAGACACTACCCCCTCATAGACCATACGACTGCCCTATCGACCTGTTACCTGGTACTACTCCTCCCTGTGGGCGTATTTATTCATTATCCGCTGCTGAGACCCGGTCGATGTCCGAATATATTGAGGAGAATCTGGCCAGGGGATTCATCCGGAAATCTACCTCCCCGGCGGGAGCAGGCTTCTTTTTCGTCAAAAAGAAGGACGGCTCTCTCCGTCCCTGTATAGACTATAGAGGCCTTAACCAGATCACGGTGAAGAATAAGTACCCCCTTCCGCTCATTCCGGAGTTATTTGATCGTCTGAGGGGGGCTAGAATCTTCACCAAACTGGACCTCCGTGGGGCGTGCAACCTGGTTCGTATCAGTCAGGGGGATGAATGGAAGACGGCATTCAACACCCGGGACGGCCACTATGAATATCTGGTAATGCCCTTTGGTCTCTGTAACGCTCCTGCCGTCTTTCAACAGTTGGTCAATGACATCTTCCGGGACCTTCTCTACTCCTGCGTAGTGGTGTACCTGGACGACATCTTGGTCTTCTCTCCGGATCTCCAGACTCACCGGAGGGACGTTCGTCAGGTCCTGCTCAGGCTCAGGCAGAATCACCTCTTCGCTAAATACGAGAAGTGCCTCTTTGAGCAGACCTCGCTTCCGTTTTTGGGCTACATTATTTCTCAGACCGGCCTATGAATGGATCCAGAGAAACTGTCTGCCATCGAGAAATGGCCTCGACCGGAGGGGTTGAAGGCCATTCAGCGGTTCCTGGGCTTCGCCAACTACTACCGCCTCTTCATACCGCACTTCTCTTCCCGGACTGCCCCAATTTCCGCGCTCACCCGTAAGGGTACTAATCCCAAAGAGTGGCCGCCCGAAGCAGAGGAGGCCTTTCTTTCCTTAAAACAGGCCTTCTCTTCCGCCCCGGTGCTGCATCGCCCGGACGGCAACAAGCAGTTCTTCCTGGAAGTTGACGCCTCCTCCTCTGGAGCCGGAGCGGTACTTACTCAAAAATCATCTTCCGGGAGGATGGTAACTTGCGGCTTCTTCTCTAAACTCTTCTCCTCCTCAGAGCGCAATTATTCCATAGGAGACCGAGAGCTATTGGCCATCAAACTGGCATTGGAGGAGTGGCGTTACCTGCTCGAGGGGGCTCTTCACCCAGTAATAATTTACACTGACCACAAGAACTTGGCTTACCTCCAGCATGCCCAGAGACTTAACCCGCGCCAAGCCCGGTGGTCCTTGTTTTTTGCTCGCTTTGATTTTGTTCTTCATTTTCGCCCGGCTGGCAAAAACGTCAAGGCGGACGCCTTGTCTCGATCCTTTCTGGTGTCTGATCTCGAGGAAGATCCGAAACACATCATCGATCCCGCCAGAGTAATGCAGGTGGCTCCCGTGAGTCTAAATCGTCTCCCTCCCGGAAAGACGTTTGTATCAGTATCTGATTGGGAGAAGATCCTTCACTGGGGTCACTCGTCTAAACTGGCTGGCCACGCCAGTCAGAAAAAGACCCTCCAGCTTATTACCCGGCACCACTGGTGGCCTAGCCTGCACAAGGACGTAATAGACTTTGTTTCTGCCTGTGTGTCCTGCGCCCGCAACAAGGTTCCGAGACATCTGCCAGCTGGTCGCCTCCTTCCGCTTTCTGTGCCTGCTGCCCCCTGGCAGCATATAGCAATGGACTTTATAACTGACCTTCCAGTCTCTGCCGGTTGTACGGTCATTTGGGTGGTCGCTGACCGCTTCTCCAAGATGGCTCATTTCGTTCCCCTGCCAGGCCTCCCGTCTGCACCCGAGCTAGCTAAAGACTTTATTCGTCACATCTTTCGTCTTCATGGCCTGCCCCTCCACATTGTGTCGGATCGTGGGGTACAGTTCACCTCACGCTTCTGGAGAGCCACTTGTAAACTGCTAGACGTCACCCTGGACTTCTCTTCCGCTTACCACCCACAGTCCAATGGTCAAGTGGAGCGGATCAATCAGAACCTGACCAGTTACCTCCGGCACTTCGTTAATGCCCATCATTCAGACTGGGTGGATCTCCTACCATGGGCCGAGTTCTCTTATAACAAACACGAGAGCGAATCCTCCTCCAAATCCCCGTTTTTTGTAGTCTTCGGTCAGCATCCTCGGATTCCTTTTCCTGTCTCCACCTCTGTGGACCACCCGGCTGCGGCATCTCTCGTTAGCAAATTTTCCTCCATTTGGGAGAGTACCCGATCCGCACTCCTTCAGTCGTCCGAACGGATGAAAAGACACGCTGACAAAAAACGCCTGGATCCTCCACAATTTCGTCCTGGAGATAAAGTCTGGCTCTCATCTAAATATGTCCGACTCAAGATACCTTCTTACAAGTTAGGGCCTCGGTTCATCGGTCCTCTGGAGGTCATCAGTCAGATCAACCCAGTGGCCTATAAATTGAAACTCCCGGCCAACTTACGGATCCCTAACTCCTTCCATGTATCTCTCCTCAAACCTGTGGTACTTAACTCTTTTTCCAAGTCTACAGGTACGCCTCCTGCTCCGGTTTCTGCTGAGGACGAGTTTGAGGTAGAGAACATTCTTGCCACCAAAAGGGTAAGAGGAAAGACCTTTTTTCTAGTAGATTGGAAGGGGTTTGGTCCTGAGGAGAGAACGTGGGAGCCCCGGGAGAACATCCATGCCCCGCTCATCCTTGCTAAATTTCTGTCTGGCCTAAAAAAGGGGGGCCTAAAGGGGGGGTACTGTAGCGCCGGCGTCCCTGCCCTCTGCTAGGCAGGGACGCTGTTCCCCTCACCTCTCTGCTCCATGCCCGGCGTCCTCCTCCCGCTCTGCTGGCAGCGCGCGCTCCTTCCCGGCCACTGTGCTTAGGGCGCTCGCGCGCTCGCTCTCCCTCCCTCTTAAAGGGGCCGCGCGCGCCGTCCTAAGGAGTCCCTGGCCAATGGCCGGAGGACTTCACCATATATAAGGCACCTCCTCCAAAATGGAGGTGCCCGAGCAATGTTGTTGCACTGTTCACTACTCTGCTTCAGCCCTCAGGTCCCGTTGCCAGTTACCTGCCAGATACCTGCCAGATTCCTGCCAGCTTGCTGTCTTATTCCTGCCTGATATTCTGCTACCTGCCTGCTAGCCTGAGGTCTGACGGTCTGCCTTACTACTCCTGTCAGGCTGTCTAAGGACCAGCTTGCCCGCTCACCTGGGAGCGCACATCAATTACCTGCCTGCTTGCCTGAGGTCCGACGGTCTGCCTTCCAACTCTTGTCAGTCTGTCTATGGACCAGCTTGCCTGCTCACCTGGGAGCGCACATCTGCTACCTGCCTGCTAGCCTACCTGGAGGCTCTGCCGTCACGTGCTGTGACCACCTGCCTGTCCAGTGACTCCTGCCCGCTCACCTGGGAGCGCTCATCTGCTGCCTGTCTGCTAGCCTACCTGGAGGCTCTGCCGTCACGTGCTGTGACCACCCGCCTGTCCAGAGACTTCTGCCCGCTCACCTGGGAGCGCTCATCTGCCGCCTGTCTGTTGGTCTTCCTGGAGGCTCCGCCGTCACATGCTGTGACCACCCGTTTATCCAGAGACTCTCGCCTGCTCACCTGGGAGCTCACGTTTACCATCAGCCGCCACAGGTCGTACCAACCCTTTACCCAGAGATTGCCCCGGTCACTTGCCGTGACCATCTGCCCGTTCACCCAGAGACTGCCCCGGTCACTTGCCGTAACCATCTGCCCGTTCACCCAGAGACTGCCCTGGTCACTTGCCGTGACCATCTGCCCGTTCATCCAGAGACTGCCCCGGTCACTTGCCGTGACCTCCTGCCCGTTCTTCTAGAGACTGTCCCGGTCACCTGCTGTGACTGCCTGCCTGGTCGCCACCCGCTCCCTTACAAGGACCGCCCCCTTGTATAGTAGCTCAGAGGTTCCGCCTCCCAGACCCGTTACAAAGGCTAACCCAAGGACAACAAGGAAGGAGCTCCGGGAAGATCTCATGGCAGTGGGGACATTGGTTTCAGTCAATACCATAAGTAACGTACTCCACCGCAATGGTCTCCGTTCCAGACGAGCCCGTAAGGTACCTTTACTTTCAAAGCGTCATGTCAAGGATCGTCTACAGTTTGCTCATGATCACTTGGAGGACTCTGAGACAGACTGGTTCAAGGTTCTATGGTCTGATGAGACCAAGATAGAGATCTTTGGAGCCAACCACACACGTGACGTTTGGAGACTGGATGGCACTGCATACGACCCCAAGAATACCATCCCTACAGTCAAGCATGGTGGTGGCAGCATCATGCTGTGGGGCTGTTTCTCTGCCAAGGGGCCTGGCCATCTGGTCCGCATCCATGGGAAGATGGATAGCACGGCCTACCTGGAGATTTTGGCCTTAACCCAATTGAAAACTTGTGGAAGGAGCTCAAGAATAAAGTCCACATGAGACACCCAAAGAACCTAGATAACTTGGAGAAGATCTGCATGGAGGAGTGGGCCAAGATAACTCCACAGACCTGTGCCGGCCTGATCAGGTCTTATAAAAGACGATTATTAGCTGTAATTGCAAACAAGGGTTATTCCACAAAATATTAAACATAGGGGTTGAATAATAATTGACACACACTTTTATGTTTAAAATTTAATAAAATTCAACTGAGCAACATAACTTTTTGGTTTGTAAGATTTATGCTTCTGTTCATAAAACCTACTCTCGTTTGCAGTTTGAAGGCTCTAACTTATTTGCATCTTATCAAACCAGCTAAATCTGCAGGGGGTTAAATACTACTTGTAGGCACTGTATCTACATATATATATTTCTATATTTCTTTAATAATTATTATTTCTTGATTTAACTAATAGTGGATAAGGGCAACCACACATCAAAATGGTTTACAAAGCAAATTTATATTTAGAATAATTTTCCACATGATAATATTCTTGAATAACTATAATATTATTTTTAATGGTTACCTAAATAGGTACACACCTCTCTTTAGTCAAATCTATGCTACTCATCGATATGAAATTTATGCACAATATTTCTAGAAGAATAATTATTTTTAATTTGGTTCTGATATATACATAAATTTTATAAAATAATATTTTTGGTATTAAGGGGGAAAATGTGTTTTTGATCCTGATTACATAATCACTTTTGATCAATACTTATTTTCCACACATTTTAATAAAGAAGAAATAATAATAAGGTACTATGGTATAATTAAGAAGGGTATTACATGCAAAGTTGCAAAATTTAATATTTTTTGGTGGTACAAGGTTATGACAAATATGAAATCATCCAGATAATGGAGATATAAGGGTATTTTTTATGGAGAATATAATTACTCTGCATTTGTCATTAAAATTTAAAGGTCTTATTTTTATTTTTATTCTTATTTTTACTCTTAATTTTATTTTTCATTTTTAAAATTTTATTCTTACTTTATACTTCTTATTTTTCTATTTTTTCATTTTTTAATTCTCATTTGATTTTATTTCAGTTCAATATCTCAATTGAGAAAACACATTAATATTTAATAAAGTAATGTCTAATACAAGAGTATTGCTTCATTAAATATATATTGCTAAGGAAAAAAATGTTTACATTTTCTGAGTAAACACAACAATTCATTCATTCATTTATTCATTCATTCATTCATTCATACATTCATATATTTATTCATTTTGGTTCAGGAGTATACATTCTTTGATATTATTGGTTTAATAAAGATATAAAAACTTGTTTTTTCAAAATACACTGACACCTATGGGTTGGAAAAGGTAATTACACCTTTGACATAAAAATGTTCTATCATATGGAGAACTTGATTGATAATGAATTATTATCTATTATTGTTTATTATTCCAAACATAATTTATTTTAATATTTTGATAATAATTAGATGGATATTACTGATTGCTATGGTACGCTGTGATATTATAGGTTAGGAAAAACTGCCAGATTTGGTATCAGATTAGGGAATGAAGACTTCAATCAAGACATCGCAATTTTGAATTCTATCTTAATAAAGACTTTTAATTTTTATAAATCAAAGAGATTCTCAAAAGTTACAAGAAGAAGCAACTGATATCCGGACGTCTCAGAAGGTAACAGGTGTGAATGCTGAGTGTTATAATAGACTGTGTCCATTACATACAATACAATTCACAACACTGATACCAGGACGGCAGAGGACAATGATCCTATATGTACTGTTTTGCGTTTAAGTTTCATCACGTTCCAGTGGTTTCTTATCACCTGCAACGTTTCAATGAAAGCTGGTGAACAGGTAATACCTGGCATATGTGTCCTGTATATAAAGGACTGAGTACTGGTTATGGTGCTATATAAAGCAGGAAAGTGTCAAGTTAACCCTTGCTTTACTGACCAAAGACGTCACATCTGTTCCAAAAGTGACACGAGACCAGTGCGGACACACGGAAGATTCCAAAGACGATCCAACGTAAGTCCAGGTGACACTGCACAGATATTAAAGCTACATTTCATCCATGGACTTTGTTTTCTTATCAACTGACACACATGATCTTTCTAATAAAGAGTACAGTTTATGGACTAAAAAATAATGAACACAATTATGGACTGTACAATATCTACATGCTGTAATTTATTTCAAAGAAGTTTTCATCTAAAGACTGTGTTATAAAAGAACCAAGAAGAAGACGAGACGACGACCCGATGACATCAGATGATGACGATTGAACCCGCGATTGCTTCAATTTAGATATAGGGAAGTATAATTATACATATTAAATGAATATTAGTCACGGCTTACCATAACATGAATTCACATCATTATATAACAATAATCCGATATTAATACTATTATTACTATTATTATTATTATGGAAATTTAATGATATTGCCATGGAAGAAGGAAAGAAAAAATGATTGATGAATGTATCTTCTTTTGAGAAATTTCAGTTAAAGTCCTTTTATTCTCAAAAAAGGGGGAAATGTTAAATGGTTAATTATGGAAATTCATTTGGAATGTTAATCGATAATCATTTTTCTGAGTTCTATGCCTCAGCCATCGTGTCTAGTTGACATGCGCTATTTGTGTGTGTATTTTTGGTTCACTACCATATGTAGAACAGGTGTCCATACGACTGGCTATAAAAGCCCATGGTACAGAAAGGGGGGGCTCTCTTGCTCTGCCCACCCCACAAGACACAGAATCTTCATGCTGAGAAGCAGATGACATGTAGGCCTGGACACATGCTGGACAAAAACATGATTTACAAGCCAGGATCCAAGGAAAGATGGGTGAATCTCAACAATTAAGCTAATTATAGACAAATGAACAATTACTTTATAACTAATTATTGTATGTACCTGCTGCAATCTGATTCTTTTTAATGGACAATCCAAGAATAAATAGATACATTTTTTTATAAGAATATCGTGATATTGATACTTTGAGAAGTCCTCAGTAGAAAAAAATAATACAGGAAGAGAATTATTTTACAGTCTCCCATCCAAGTACTAACCAGGCCCGACCCTGGTTAGCTTCCGAGATCAGATGAGATCGGGCGTGTTCAGGGTGGTGTGGCCATAGGCAGAGACAAGCCTCTCACTTGCTGCTTTTCTACTTTGAAGTCTGGCTGCCGGCTGCCCTTTCCAGTGCTCAGCAAGACCAGGTCCTTTTGTGCTTTCCCTTCTCTTCAATTTTTTTGCTGGCTTCATTAAAAGGTCTTGTAGACAGAACGCCCCACTCAGAGCCGCTGAGCTCACTGATCGGCTTCAGCGCTGTCGACGGAACGTCAGCTTCACGGCCAATGCCACAGGCCGGGAACAGAGGCGAGACTCAACGGTAGACTCGGGTAGGGTGAGTAGAGCGCGCTTAGTTGCTTTCTAATAGCCTGCAGCCGGGGATTAACTTTTAATGAAAGGGAACAATCCCTTTGACTGTCTGCAGCGCGCCACACCTAGGAAGCGCACGCTCACACACAAGCCAGCATGCACACGTGCTCGCACGTGACAACACCCCCTATCTGCCCCTACAACCTCTCCGTCACCATGCGTCAGACACTCCTGCCTGTTTTATGATTTCAGGGCCCTATCAGGAATCACCCCCCCCTCCCCAATTCCTTCCGCACCTTCTGCACCTTCCTTGCACTGAGGTTAGCTCTTTGTCAGCCGTCTGGCTTGGTTACACAAGCTTCTTTGCAGAGATACATGTTACTTCTGCTGGCCCTCGCTAGGCGGGCGGCATCCAAAACCTTCCCTGGGCACCTGCTGAAAGCCTTGCCCCTTCACGGCCCCGGGTGCTTTTAATGCCATCATTTCCACACGGCGAGCTGCGGAGTCAATAAGCACTCCTAGCCGTGACAAGGAGCTCGGTGTCAGGCCTGCGTGAAGGCGGCGGGGTAGCGTACTTAGCTGCCAACTGGCTCAGAGGCCTTGGGGCTTCCATCATCTAAGTTACTTAAGGTCGGTGTCCGGCAAGGCGCCGTTCCATGCTAGCCGAGCTGGGCAGTAGGGCAAAACGTTATCAAAATGGTCTACAGCACCCGGTGTTCCCAGGAGGTCTCCCATCCAAGTACTGTCTGAGCCCAGCCCTGCTTTGCTTCCGAGATCAGACGAGAATGCGCGTATCCAAGGTGGTATTGCCAGTAGACGCTGCTTGATCCATCGCCCGGCCAGCCTTTCTCAGGATCGCTTGGTGGCGAGTGTAACATACCTGGCGGCGTCCTTGCATAGTGGTCCATCTCCCACTGTGCAAGAGCGCGCACTTGATCTCCTGTCCAGAATGTCTCTCTGGCTTCCCTCCATGCTGTCTGTTTGTGTCTGTTTCTGCTGCTTAAGGGCGGCGCCCGATCACTTCCTGCTTTTTGTACCTGCTGTGGGTCACACCCCTTGTGCGTCCTCAGCCTATTGCTGTCTGTCACCTGGTATATATCTCAGCTGCTCCCATCTATCCCTGCCTGAGCATAGTGTTTCATTCAGTGTGTGCTTGCACTCTGAAAGTGCCAGGTCCCGTTCTTTGTCTCCTGCCTTGCGGTATCAGTTCCCGTGTCTGAACTGAGTCCTGTCTTTGTCTCCTGCCTTGCGGTATCAGTTCCCGTGTCTGAACTGAGTCCTGTCTTTGTCTCCTGCCTTGCGGTATCAGTTCCCGTGTCTGAACTGAGTCCTGTCTATGTCTCCTGCCTTGCGGTATCAGTTCCCGTGTCTGAACTGAGTCCTGTCTGTGTACTCTTGCCTGCTGCCTCTCCTGGAGGCTATATTTCCAGTCCTGTCTGAACACGCTCCTAGCCTGTTCCTCCCGCCTTCTAGGGGCCGATTACCTAGACCCGCTCCTGTATCTTGTCTGTCCTGTCTGAACACGCTCCTTGCTGTTCGTCCCGCCTCTCTGGGGGCCGTATTCCCAGACCTGCTCCTGTATCCCGCTGCAGTGTCGGTCTCCTCCGTACACTCAGTTCCAGTCTGAACTCTCTCCTATCCTTTACCTGTTTTGCCTCTATGTCCGTTCCCTTCCTTTTCCTGCAGAGTCTGAACTCGTACCTAACTCCTGCTTGTTGTCTCTGTACTCCCGTTTGTGAGTTTGTGGTCCACTCGCTACTTCACTGCAAGTACCCTGTGGGTATCTGGCTCTGCCTTTCTCTTCCTGTCTGTTCCGTGTGAACAGAGCCCTGTCCCCCCTGCTCTGCTTTGTTTGCCGCTCTGCGGTTTCCGCTCTGCTCCTGCCTTGTTTACCGCTCTGCGGTTTCCGCTCTGCTAATTCCTTGTTACCGCTCTGCGGTTTCCGCTCTGCTCCTGCCTTGTTTACCGCTCTGCGGTTTCCGCTCTGCTCCTGCTTAGCTTGCCGCTCTTGCGGTTTCTGCCCTGCTCTTGCCTTGCTTGCCGCTCCTGCGGTTTCTGCTCTGCTCCTGCCTTGTTTGCCGCTCTGCGGTTTCCGCTCTGCTCCTGCATACTTAGCCGCTCTGCGGTTTCCGCTCTGCTCCTGCCTACTTAGCCGCTCTGCGGTTTCCGCTCCGCTCCTGCCTTGTTTACCGCTCTGCGGTTTCCGCTCTGCTCCTGCCTTGTTTGCCGCTCTGTGGTTTTCGCTCTGCTCCTGCCTACCTAGCCGCTCTGCGGTTTCCGCTCTGCTCCTGCCTTGTTTACCGCTCTGCGGTTTCCGCTCTGCTCCTGCCTTGTTTACCGCTCTGCGGTTTCCGCTCTGCTCCTGCCTTGTTTACCGCTCTGCGGTTTCCGCTCTGCTCCTGCTTAGCTTGCCGCTCTTGCGGTTTCCACTCTGCTCTTGCCTTGCTTGCCGCTCCTGCGGTTTCTGCTCTGCATCTGCTCGCTGCTCCGGCAGTCCTGTCCTGCTCTTCTTCTGCTCGCTGCTCCGGCAGTCCCGTCCTGCTCTGCATCTGCTCGCTGCTCCGGCAGTCCTGTCCTGCTCTGCTTGCGCTCGCTGCTCCGGCAGTCCCGTCCTGCTCTGCTCTTGCCCACCGCTTCGGGCATTCCCTCTCTGCTGTGTTTGGCTACCGCATCTGCGGTTCTGTTTCTGTGACCCAGTCTGTACTGGGTCTTGTCCTCTCTGTGCTCCAGCCCGTCCTTTCGGCCAGTACCTCCCCGCCTGCATACTCGCCTGTATCCACCCATCTGCATACCTGCCGTGTTCGCTTATATCCACCAGTCTGTGCCAGCCTAACCTGCCTGTTCCAGTAATCCCTGTGTGGGTTAACTTCCGTGTCCGGAGCTTGACCTGCAGTAGCACCTGGTCCCTCTGCCCGGTTTCTCCTTGGTGCACTGGCGTCGTATGCCGTCGTGCCACCTTGGTCGGATCAGCCAGATACTTAGTCACGCCCCTCCAGGCACTCTCCCGTTCATGGTCCAGTGGAACCACTACTCCCGCACACGCCAGTCAGTCCGGGCGTGTGCATAACAGCATGCTCAGGCCATGGTTCCCGTTGAGCCCCACGGCCTTCGCTCTCTGAGACGTTTTCTAGTGAATACATGCATTAAAAATAAATAGATACATTTTTTTTTCCCTTAGCTGAGTTCCAGGCGAATTACGCACCGTCCAGATGGATCTATCAGCTTTCGTTCCTGCGGATCCGCCACGTTACTATGGGGATCCAAGACAGTGTCGTGCATTTGTGGAGCAATGCATGCTACACTTTAAGGCCTACCCTCTCTATTTTCCTTCCGATTGGGCTAAAGTGGCCTTTATGATTGACTACCTAGCGGGTGATGCCTTGAAATGGGTCACCCCCCTATGGGAAGCATGGGATCCTGTCGTCCTTGACCTGCAGGCCTTCCTGGTGGCCTTTCGTGTGGTCTTCGAGGACCCTAACCCTGAAGCCCCTGCTGAAGCTTCACTTCCCAATATCCCGGAGCAGCCCCGACGGGTAATGTGTGTGGGTAGCGCAATAGTCCTCCAGCCCAATGAGACTACTGCCCACCCAGAATCCTCACAGGGTGACTACGCTTTCCGGAATACTTCTCCCAACCTCAAGAGGCAGTCCAGATGTGCTAGACGTAGAGGCAAGCCGTCACGCCAGGGTCTGTCCTCCCTGAGACCTCCTGACCCCAACCTTGAAGTCCCTACTGAAGCTTCATCTCCCTGTATCCCGGAGAAGCCCCAACGGGTAATGTGCATGGGTAGTGCACCAGTTCTCCTGCCCGAAGAGACTTCTGCCCATCCAGACTCCACACAGGAGAACTTCCTGCACCCGGCATCAGATGCTTCACCCACTTTAACCGGTGTGCATGTCCAAGGATGCTCCAAAGCTGTGGTTACCTCAGAGTCTGTGCACCTCTACTACCTGGTGGAGGACCCCCTGTTGCCTCCTGAATCCTCCGGGATACCACTCGATGACAAATGGAGAGAGACTTCTCTACACCCGGTACTCGATACTTTGTACGCTTCGTCCTGTGAGCCTGACAATGGGTACCCCAAAGTGGTAGTTACCCCCGAGTCTCTACACCCCTCCGACCAGGCGGAGGACCTCCAGTTGTCTCCTGAACCCTTCGGGGTGCTACCTGGTAGCGAAAGGACAGAGACTCTCCTATACTCTGTACCTGATGCCTCGCTCGCTTCGTCCAGTGAGTCCAACCTAGTGTACTCCGAAGCAGAGGTTAACCATGAGTCTCTACACCCCTCTGACCAGGCAGAGGACCTCCAGTTGTCTCCAGAACCATTCGGGGTGCCACATGGTGGTGAATGGACAGAGACTTTCCTATATCCTGGATCTGATACCTCGCTTGCTTCGTCCAGTGAGTCCGACCTAGTGTACTCTGAAGCAGAGGTTACCCGTGAGTCTCTACACCCCTCTGACCAGGCAGAGGACCGCCAGTTGTCTCCAGAACCCTTCGGGGTGCCACCTGGTGGTGAATGGACAGAGACTTTCCTATACTCGGTACCCGATACCTCGCCTGCTTCGTCCAGTGAGTCCGACCTTGTGTACTCTGAAGCAGATGTTTTCTCTGAGCCTCTGCACTCTTCTGACCCGGCGGAGGACCTACAGTTGTTTCCTGAATCCTACGGGGTACCACCAGATAACAAAGAGTCAGTGACTTTTCCTCATCCTGTACCTGATAACCCGTCTATTTCTTCCTGTGAGCTTGACAAGATGTACCTCGAAGCAGAGATTACCCCCAAGTCTCTGTCCCCCTCCAAACCGGTGGAGGACTTCCAGTTGTCTTCTGTACCCTCTGGGATGCCACCTGAAAGTATGTGGAGTGAGACTTCCTTGTGTGCTGTTCCTGGTACTCCACCCATTTCGTCTGTTGCTAAGGGTGGCTGGATGGGAGGTAGCATCCTAGCTACCCAGAGGAGACCAGTTTTTCCGGTGGACAGTGGAAGTGATCTCTTCGAAGGGAAGAATTGGCCCTCAAATTCCCTGCGGGAGATTCTGGCAGGCCTGAAGAAGAGGGGTCGTAACGGGGGGGGGTACTGTAACATAACTGGCGGCGTCCTTGCATAGTGGTCCATCTCCCACTGTGCAAGAGCGCACACTTGATCTCCTGTCCAGAATGTCTCTCTGGCTTCCCTCCATGCTGTCTGTTTGTGTCTGTTTCTGCTGCTTAAGGGCGGCGCCTGATCACTTCCTGCTTTTTGTACCTGCTGTGGGTCACACCCCTTGTGCGTCCTCAGCCTATTGCTGTCTGTCACCTGGTATATAGCTCAGCTGCTCCCATCTATCCCTGCCTGAGCATAGTGTTTCATTCAGTGTGTGCTTGCACTCTGAAGGTGCCAGGTCCCGTTCTTTGTCTCCTGCCTTGCGGTATCAGTTCCCGTGTCTGAACTGAGTCCTGTCTATGTCTCCTGCCTTGCGGTGTCAGTTCCCGTGTCTGAACTGAGTCCTGTCTTTGTCTCCTGCCTTGCGGTATCAGTTCCCGTGTCTGAACTGAGTCCTGTCTATGTCTCCTGCCTTGCGGTATCAGTTCCCGTGTCTGAACTGAGTCCTGTCTGTATACTCTTGCCTGCTGCCTCTCCTGGAGGCTGTATTTCCAGTCCTGTCTGAACAATCTCCTAGCCTGTTCCTCCCGCCTTCTAGGGGCCGATTACCTAGACCCGCTCCTGTATCTTGTCTGTCCTGTCTGAACACGCTCCTTGCCTGTTCGTCCCGCCTCTCTGGGGGCCGTATTCCCAGACCCGCTCCTGTATCCCGCTGCAGTGTCGGTCTCCTCCGTACACACAGTTCCAGTCTGAACTCTCTCCTATCCTTTACCTGTTTTGCCTCTATGTCCGTTCCCTTCCTTTTTCTGCAGAGTCTGAACTCGTACCTAACTCCTGCTTGTTGTCTCTGTACTCCCGTTTGTGAGTTTGTGGTCCACTCGCTACTTCACTGCAAGTACCCTGTGGGTATATGGCTCTGCCTTTCTCTTCCTGTCTGTTCCGTGTGAACAGAGCCCTGTCCCCCCTGCTCTGCTTTGTTTGCCGCTCTGCTCCTGCCTTGTTTACCGCTCTGCGGTTTCCGCTCTGCTCCTGCCTTGTTTACCGCTCTGCGGTTTCCGCTCTGCTCCTGCTTAGCTTGCCTCTCTTGCGGCTTCTGCCCTGCTCTTGCCTTGCTTGCCGCTCCTGCGGTTTCTGCTCTGCTCCTGACTTGTTTGCCGCTCTGCGGTTTCTGCTCTGCTCCTGCCTTGTTTGCCGCTCTGCGGTTTCCGCTCTGCTCCTGCCTACTTAGCCGCTCTGCGGTTTCCGCTCTGCTCCTGCCTTGTTTACCGCTCTGTGGTTTCCGCTCTGCTCCTGCCTTGTTTACCGCTCTGCGGTTTCCGCTCTGTTCCTGCTTAGCTTGCCGCTCTTGCGGTTTCCACTCTGCTCTTGCCTTGCTTGCCGCTCCTGCGGTTTCTGCTCTGCATCTGCTCGCTGCTCCGGCAGTCCTGTCCTGCTCTGCTTCTGCTCGCTGCTCCGGCAGTCCTGTCCTGCTCTGCTTGCGCTCGCTGCTCCGGCAGTCCCGTCCTGCTCTGCTCTTGCCCACCGCTTCGGGCATTCCCTCTCTGCTGTGTTTGGCTACCGCATCTGCGGTTCTGTTTCTGTGACCCAGTCTGTACTGGGTCTTTTCCTCTCTGTAATCCAGCCCGTCCTTTCGGCCAGTACCTCCCCGCCTGCATACTCGCCTGTATCCACCCGTCTGCATACCTGCCGTGTTCGCTTATATCCACCAGTCTGTGCCAGCCTAACCTGCCTGTTCCAGTAATCCCTGTGTGGGTCAACCCCCGTGTCCGGAGTTTGACCTGGAGTAGCACCTGGTCCCTCTGCCCGGTTTCTCCTTGGTGCACTGGCGTCGTA
Organism: Phyllobates terribilis; assembly: GCF_046119375.1. NCBI lineage: Eukaryota > Metazoa > Chordata > Amphibia > Anura > Dendrobatidae > Phyllobates > Phyllobates terribilis. Next base: position 675,510,352 of record NW_027362764.1, on the reverse strand, counting down.
TGCCGTCGTGCCACCTTGGTCGGACCGGCCAGATACTTAGTCACGCCCCTCCAGGCACTCTCCGGTTCATGGTCCAGTGGAACCACTACTCCCGCACACGCCAGTCAGTCCGGGCGTGTGCATAAAAGCGAGAAATCTGGCCGTGACGGGGCGGGCTCCGAAGGGTCCATGCAAAGTCTGTGCCGTCCCTACAGGTGTGGTTTGTTTAGCAGTGATTCACCCGCCACATCAGGTGTCTTCAAAAATGTCTCGGCGCAGGGTCTGCTGCAGGCTAAACCCTTCATCGCGGTAATGTGACAGAAAGAGCAAGCTGGACCCGTAACTTGGGGGCGGAGCGAGACGTCCAGGGGTGAATGAAGGAAGAGGGTGAGATGGTTGCCAGTGACTTTGAGCTGCTCTTCAGGGGGGAGGGTCGTGTTGCCTGCAAATGTCTTCTGCTTGGGGTTACCGGTGGTTGCCTCCAGCCACGCGGGAGACGCTGGTCCTGGTGAAAAGGAGCCTAGTATTAAAAGTAAAGAAGCAACAATGCTGGAGGCCCACGGTGATCAGAAGGATGCTGGTATTTTGCAGAGATGAAATAGCGCAAGAGAGAAAGCAAATGAAAAAAAGAAAAGAGAATGAATGTGTGCACTTGTGAAAGGGAATGGAAAAAAGGCATAGAAGAGAGTGCCCCCTGCTGGTGGAAGGAAGGAAAAATCAAAAGCCTACAGCATGTGGTATTCCCAGGTGGTCTTCCATCCAAGTACTAACCAGGCCCAACACTGCTAAGCTTCCAAGATCATGCGTGTTCAGGGTGGTGTGGCCGTAGGAAGAGAAAAGCCTCTCACTTGCTGCTTTTCTACTTTGAAGTCTGGCTGCAGGCTGCCCTTTCCAGTGCTCAGCAAGACCAGGTCTTTTTGTGCTTTCCCTTCTCTTCAATTTTTTTGCTGGCTTCCTTAAAAGGTCTTGTAGACAGAACGCCCCACTCAGAGCCGCTGAGTTCACTGATCGGCTGCAGCACTGTCGACGGGACGTCAGCTTCACGGCCAATGCCACAGGCCTGGAGAACAGGCGAGACTCACCAGTAGACCCGGGTAGGGGGAGTAGAGCGTGGTTAGTTGCTTTCTAATAGCCTGCAGCCGGGGATTAACTTTTAATGAAAGGGAACAATCCCTTTGACTGTCTGCAGAGCGCAACACCTAGGAAGCGCACTCTCACACACAAGCCAGCATGCACACGTGCTCGCACGTAACAACACCCCCTATCTGCCCCTACAACCTCTCCGTCACCATGCGTCAGACTCTCCTGCCTGTTTTATGATTTCAGGGCCCTAGCAGGAATCACCCCCCCCTCCCCAATTCCTTCTGCACCTTCCTTGACTTCCTTGCACTGAGGTTAGCTCTTTGTCATACATCTGGCTTGGTTACACAAGCTTCTTTGCAGAGAAACATGTTACTTCTGCTGGCCCTCGCTAGGCGGCCGGCATCCAAAACCTTCCCTGGGCACCTGCTGAAAGCCTGGCCCCTTCACGGCCCCGGGTTCTTTTAACGCCATCTTTTCCACACGGCGAGCTGCGGAGTCAATAAGCACTCCTAGCCATGGCAAGGAGCTCGGTGTCAGGCCTGCGTGAAGGCGGCGGGGTAGCGTACTTTACTGCCAACTGGCTCAGAGGCCTTGGGGCTTCCATCATCTAAGTTACTTAAGGTCGGTGTCCGGCCAGGCGCCGTTCCATGCTAGCCGAGCTGGGCAGTAGGGCAAAACGTCATCAAAATGGTCTACAGCACCCGGTGTTCCCAGGAGGTCTCCTATCCAAGTGCTTTCTGAGCCCAGCCATGCTTTGCTTCCGAGATTAGACGAGATCGGGCGTATCCAAGGTGGTATGGCCAGTAGACGCTGCTCGATCCATCGCCCGGCCAGCCTTTCTCAGGATCGCTTGGTGGCGAGCAATCTGGCCGTGACGGGGTGGGCTCCGAAGGGTCCATGCAAAGGCTGTGCCGTCCCTACAGGTGTGGTTTGTTTAGCAGTGATTCATCGGCCGCATCAGGTGTCTTCAAAAATGTCTCAGCGCAGGGTCTCCTGCAGGCTAAACCCTTCATCGCGGTATTGTGACAGAAAGAGCAAGCTGGACCCGTAACTTGGGGACGGAGCGAGACGTCTAGGGGTGAATGATGGAAGAGGGTGAGATGGTTGCCAGTGACTTTGAGTTTCTCTTCAGGGGGGAGGGTCATGTTGCCTGCAAAGGTCTTCTGCTTGGGGTTACCGGTGGTTGCCTGCAGCCACATGGGAGACGCTGGTCCTGGTGAAAAGGAGCCTAGTATTAAAAGTAAAGAAGCAACAATGCTGGAGGCCCACGGTGATCAGAAGGATGCTGGTATTTTGCAGAGATTAAATAGCGCAAGAGAGAAAGCAAATGAAAAAAAGAAAAGAGAATGAATGTGTGCACTTGTGAAAGGGAAAGGAAAAAAGGCATAGAAGAGAGTGCCCCCTGCTGGTGGAAGGAAGGAAAAAGCAAAAGCCTACAGCACCTGGCATTCCCAGGAGGTCTCTGTTAAATGGTTAATTATGGAAATTCATTTGGAATGTTAATCGATAATAATTTTTCTGAGTTCTATGCCTCAGCCATCGTGTCTAGTTGACATGCGCTATTTGTGTGTGTATTTTTGGTTCACTACCGTATGTAGAACAGGTGTCCATACGACTGGCTATAAAAGCCCATGGTACAGAAAGGGGGGGCTCTCTTGCTCTGCCCACCCCACAAGACACAGAATCTTCATGCTGAGAAGCAGATGACATGTAGGCCTGGACACATGCTGGACAAAGACATGATTTACCAGCCAGGATCCAAGGAAAGATGGGTGAATCTCAACAATTAAGCTAATTATGGACAAATGGACAATTACTTTATAACTAATTATTGTATGTACCTGCTGCAATCTGATTCTTTTTAATGGACAATCCAAGAATAAATAGATACATTTTTTTATAAGAATATCGTGATATTGATACTTTGAGAAGTCCTCAGTAGAAAAAAATAATTCAGGAAGAGAATTATTTTTCAGTCTCCCATCCAAGTACTAACCAGGACCTACCCTACTTAGCTTCCGAGATCAGATGAGATTGGGCGTGTTCAGGGTGGTGTGGCCATAGGCAGAGACAAGCCTCTCACTTGCTGCTTTTCTACTTTGACGTCTGGCTGCCGGCTGCCCTTTCCAGTGCTCAGCAAGACCAGGTCCTTTTGTGCTTTCCCTTCTCTTCAATTTTTTTGCTGGCTTCCTTAAAAGGTCTCGTAGACACAATGCCCCACTCAGAGCCGCTGAGCTCACTGATCGGCTGCAGCGCTGTCGACGGAACGTCAGCTTCACGGCCAATGCCACAGGCCGGGAGCAGAGGCGAGACTCACCGGTAGACCCGGGTAGGGTGAGTACAGCGCGGTTAGTTGCTTTCTAATAGCCTGCGGCCGGGGATTAACTTTTAATGAAAGGGAACAATCCCTTTGACTGTCTGCAGCGCGCCACACCTAGGAAGTGCACTCTCACACACAAGCCAGCATGCACACGTGCTCGCACGTGACAACACCCCCTATCTGCCCCTACAACCTCTACGTCACCATGCGTCAGACTCTCCTGCCTGTTTTATGATTTCAGGGCCCTAGCAGGAGTCACCCCCCCCTCCCCAATTCCTTCCGCACCTTCCTTGCCCTGAGGTTAGCTCTTTGTCAGCCGTCTGGCTTGGTTACACAAGCTTCTTTGCAGAGAAACATGTTACTTCTGCTGGACCTCGCTAGGCGGCCGGCATCCAAAACCTTCCCTGGGCACCTGCTGAAAGCCTGGCCCCTTCACGGCCCCTGGTGCTTTTAACGCCATCATTTCCACACGGCGAGCAGAGGAGTCAATAAGCACTCCTAGCCGTGGCAAGGATCTCGGTGTCAGGCCTGCGTGAAGGCGGCGGGATAGCGTACTTAGCTGCCAACTGGCTCAGAGGCATTGGGGCTTCCATCATCTAAGTTACTTAAGGTCGGTGTCCGGCAAGGCGCAGTTCCATGCTAGCCGAGCTGGGCAGAAGGTAAAAACGTCATCAAAATTGTCTACAGCACCCGGAGTACCCAGGCGGTCTCCCATCCAAGTACTGTCCGAGCCCAGCCCTGCTTTGTTTCCGAGATCAGATGAGATCGGGCGTATCCAAGATGGTATGGCCAGTAGAAGCTGCTCGATCCATCGCCCGGCCAGCCTTTCTCAGGATCGCTTGGTGGCGAGCAATCTGGCCGTGACGGGGCGGGCTCCGAAGGGTCCATGCAAAGTCTGTGCCGTCCCTACAGGTGTGGTTTGTTTAGCAGTGATTCACCCGCCGCATCAGGTGTCTTCAAAAATGGCTCGGCGCAGGTTCTCCTGCAGGCTAAACACTTCATTGCGGTAATGTGACAGAAAGAGCAAGCTGGACCCGTAACTTGGGGGCGGAGCGAGACGTCCAGGGGTGAATGAAGGAAGAGGGTGAGATGGTTGCCAGTGACTTTGAGCTGCTCTTCAGGGGGGATGCTCGTGTTGCCTGCAAAGGTCTTCTGCTTGGGGTTACCGGTGGTTGCCTCCAGCCACGCGGGAGACGCTGGTCCTGTTGAAAAGGAGCCTAGTACTAAAAGTAAAGAGGCAACAATGCTGGAGGCCCAAGGTGATCAGAAGGATGCTGGTATTTTGCAGAGATGAAATAGCGCAAGAGAGAAAGCAAATGAAAAAAAGAAAAGAGAATGAATGTGTGCACTTGTGAAAGGGAATGGAAAAAAGGCATAGAAGAGAGTGCCCCCTGCTGGTGGAAGGAAGGAAAAAGCAAAAGCCTACAGCACCTGTTATTCCCAGGTGATCTCCCATCCAAATACTAACGAGGCCGAACCCTGCTTAGCTTTCAAGATCAGACAAGATTGGGCGTGTTCAGGGTGGTGTGGCCATAGGCAGAGACTAGCCTCTCACTTGCTGCTTTTCTATTTTGACGTCTGGCTGCCGGCTGCCCTTTCCAGTGCTCAGCAAGACCAGGTCCTTTTGTGCTTTCCCTTTTCTTCAATTTTTTTGCTGTCTTCCTTAAAAGGTCTTGTAGACAGAAGGCCCCACTCAAAGCCGCTGAGCTCACTGATCGGCTGCAGCGCTGTCGACGGAACGTCAGCTTCACGGCCAATGACACAGGCCGGGAGCAGAGGCGAGACTCACCGGTAGAACCGGGTAGGGTGAGTACAGCGCGGTTAGTTGCTTTCTAATACCCTGCAGCCGGGGATTAACTTTTAATGAAAGGGAACAATCCCTTTGACTGTCTGCAGCGCGCCACACCTAGGAAGCGCACTCTCACACACAAGCCAGCATGTACACGTGCTCGCACGTGACAACACCCCATACCTGCCCCTACAACCTCTCCGTCACCATGCGTCAGACTCTCCTGCCTGTTTTATGATTTCAGGCCCCTAGCAGGAATCATCCCCCCCCTCCCCAATTCCTTCCTTGCCTTCCTTGCACTGAGATTAGCTCTTTGTTAGCCGTCTGGCTTGGTTAAACAAGCTTCTTTGCAGAGAAACATGTTACTTCTGCTGGCCCTCGCTAGGCGGCCGGCATCCAAATCCTTCCCTGGGCACCTGCTGTAAGCCTGGCCCCTTCACGGCCCCGGATGCTTTTAATGCCATCATTTCCACACGGCGAGCTGCGGAGTCAATAAGCACTCCTAGCCGTGGCAAGGAGCTCGGTGTCAGGCCTGTGTGAAGGGCGGCGGGGTAGCGTACTTTGCTGCCAACTGGCTCAGAGGCCTTGGGGCTTCCATCATCTAAGTTACTTAAGGTCGGTGTCCGGCAAGGCGCCGTTCCATGCTAGCCGAGCTGGGCAGTAGGGCAAAACGTCATCAAAATGGTCTACAGCACCCATTGTTCCCAGGATGTCTCCCATTCAAGTACTGTCCGAGCCCAGCCCTGATTTGCTTCCGAGATCAGACGAGATCTGGCGTATCCAAGGTGGTATGGCCAGTAGACGCTGCTCGATCCATTGCCCGGCCATCCTTTCTCAGGATCGCTTGATGGCGAGCAATCTGGCCGTGACGGGGCGGGCTCCGAAGGGTCCATGCAAAGGCTGTGCCGTCCCTACAGGTGTGGTTTGTTTAGCAGTGATTCAACCGCCGCATCAGGTGTCTTCAAAAATGGCTCGGCGCAGGGTCTCCTGCAGGCTAAACCCTTCATCGCGGTAATGTGACAGAAAGAGCAAGCTGGACCCGTAACTTGGGGGCGGAACGAGACATCCAGGGGTGAATGAAGGAAGAGGGTGAGATGGTTGCCAGTGACTTTGAGCTGCTCTTCAGGGGGGAGGGTCGTGTTGCCTGCAAAGGTCTTCTGCTTGGGGTTACCGGTGGTTGCCTCCAGCCACCCGGGAGATGCTGGTCCTGGTGAAAAGGAGCCTAGTATTAAAAGTAAATAAGCAACAATGCTGGAGGCCCACGGTGATCAGAAGGATGCTGGTATTTTGCAGAGATGAAATAGCGCAAGAGAGAAAGCAAATGAAAAAAAGAAAAGAGAATGAATGTGTGCACTTGTGAAAGGGAATGGAAAAAAGGCATAGAAGAGAGTGCCCCCTGCTGGTGGAAGGAAGGAAAAAGCAAAAGCCTACAGCACCTGGCATTCCCAGGCGGTCTCTGTTAAATGGTTAATTATGGAAATTCATTTGGAATATTAATCGATAATTATTTTTCTGAGTTCTATGCCTCAGCCATCGTGTCTAGTTGACATGCGCTATTTGTGTGTGTATTTTTGGTTCACTACCATATGTAGAACAGGTGTCCATACGACTGGCTATAAAAGCCCATGGTACAGAAAGGGGGGGCTCTCTTGCTCTGCCCACCCCACAAGACACAGAATCTTCATGCTGAGAAGCAGATGACATGTAGGCCTGGACACATGCTGGACAAAGACATGATTTACCAGCCAGGATCCAAGGAAAGATGGGTGAATCTCAACAATTAAGCTTATTATGGACAAATGGACAATTACTTTATAACTAATTATTGTATGTACCTGCTGCAATCTGATTCTTTTTAATGGACAATCCAAGAATAAATAGATACATTTTTTTATAAGAATATCGTGATATTGATACTTTGAGAAGTCCTCAGTAGAAAAAAATAATACAGGAAGAGTATTATTTTACAATGGTGAGCCAGCCAGTCCTGTTTTTTTGTTTTTTTAAATTAAGTAAGTGAATTTCTTCCGTGAACAAGGGGGGAGTCCTGACGAGCTGAACAGCTGTTGTTCACGTGTCAGTAAATTCACTAGTTTGTCACGAGAAGCAGAAAGGACCTACAGACTGAGGAAAGACAGGAAGCAGAGGTACTAACAAGGAACAGAATCACACAGGAAAAGAATCAGACGAACTGAAAACAGGACGTGCTGATTAGAGATGAGCGGTGTTCGACTAGAACTGTTCGCCAATCTCAAATTCGAGCTGTTTTGGGCGGTGTTCGAGTTGTTTGACGAACCCGAACGATTTGCAAAAAATTCGGCTGTTCGAGGTTATGTTCGATAACTGTTCGTGCACCAAAAGCGTGTCCTGCATGTCTGGCGCTATTTAGAGCACCAATCATGCAGGGATTGTCTGCCACTCACTGTAATGCCACAGCCATGGTGGTTGTGGCATTACAGTGATTGCCCAAATCGATGGGAACAGTGCCAACAGTGAAACATGAAAAGCCGGCAATTCAGCAGCGGCATAGACCGGTACCCGACAATTTAGAACCGAAAGAATAGAGCTTCACACATAGATTAGATAGATAGAAACATGTCAGTCACATATATAAGAAGTGCAGTGACAGTGTTGATTACTGTACTTGTCATTTAGTGTAAAGGATTTATTTAAAAAAATAATAGTGTTTTCATGCACTGTCTCTTTAAAAAAGCCGGCGGGCAATTCAGCAGCGGTACCCGACAATTTATAACTGACAGAATAGAGCATCATACATAGATTAGATAGATAGAAACATGTCAGCCACATATATACGAAGTACAGTGACAGTGTTGCTTACTGTACTTGTCATTTAGCGTAAAGGATTTATCAAAAAAAATAATAGTGTTTTCATGCACCGTCTCTTTAAAAAAGCCGGCCGGCAATTCAGCAGCGGTACCCGACAATTTATAACAGACAGAATAGAGGTTCACACATAGATTAGATAGATAGAAACATGTCAGTCACATATATATGAAGTACAGTGATAGTGTTGGTTACTGTACTTGTCATTTAGTATTAAAATAAAGGATTTATTATTAAAAAAATTGGCGTGGGGTTCCCCTTAATTTTAGGCTCTAGCGGAGGTTAAGCAGACGGCTGGGGCAGATGTTTGAAGCCTGGGAAGGGGGTAATACCCACGGAGCTTCCCAGGCTACTAATATCAGCCCCCAGCTGAATACATAGCCTTTACTAGCTATTAAAATGGGGGACCCCCCCAAAAAAATGACGTGGGGTCCCCCCTAATTTAATAGCTAGCAAAGGCTAGGCAGACAGCTGGGGGCTGATATTAATAGCCCAGGAAGGGAGCCATGAATATTGGCCCCCTCCCAGGCTAGAAACACCAGCCGTCAGCCGCCCCAGAAATGGCGCATTCATAGGATGCGCCAATTCTGGCACTTAGCCTCGCTCTTCCACGCTGCCCTGGTGCGGTGGCAGGGGGTAATAGGGTTGGGGTTGATGTCAGCTTATAATGCCAGCTGACATCAAGCCCAGGTTAGTAATGGAGAGGCGTCTATAAGACACCCCCATTACTAACCCCATAGTCAAAGTTAAAAAAAGCACAAACACCCAGAATAAAGTCCTTTAATTGAAATAAAGACACAATCCTTTATTGTTCTAAATTAAACCATACTTACCGTCACGCCCATTCCAGCTGAAGCCAACGATCTCCTGCAATAAAAGAAAAATAATAAAGCAACCTCATCCTTACCTTTCCATGGTTCCCACGACAGCTTCAGCTCTGCTACATCGAGATGACAGGCTGGACCGCAGCAGAACGCTGCCATCCAGCCTCTCATCCCACAGACACTGAGAAGCGCAGGCTTGCTTGCGCTGCTCAGCGTCTCTCTGTGACGACATCCAGATGAGCCGAGTTCATGTCCAATGAACTCTGCTCACCTCATGCACGTCACTGACAGCGTGGGAAAATTCTCAAGCTGAAGCGGTGAGTGCAGGAGAATTCTCCCACGCTGTCAGTGACGTGCATAAGGTGAGCTCATGTCCAATGAACTCAGCTCACCTCCTGCACGTCACTGACAGCGTGGGAGAATTCTCCTGCACTCAGCGCTTCAGCGTGAGAATTCTCCCGCTGAAGCGCTGAGTGCAGGAGAATTTTCCCACGCTGTCAGTGACGTGCATAAGGTGAGCTCATGTCCAATGAACTCAGCTCACCTCCTGCACGTCACTGACAGCGTGGGAGTATTCTCCTGCACTCAGCGCTTCAGTGTGAGAATTCTCACACGCTGAAGCGCTGAGTGCAGGAGAATTTTCCCACGCTGTCAGTGACGTGCATGAGGTGAGCCGAGTTCATTGGACATTAACTCGGCTCATCTGGATGCCCTCACAGAGAGACACTGTGGAGCGCAAGCAAGCCTGCGCTTCTCAGTGTCTGCGGGATGACAGGCTGGATGGCAGCGTTCTGCAGCGGTCCAGCCTGTCATCTCGATGTAGCAGAGCTGAAGCTGTCATGGGAACCATGGAAAGGTAAGGATGATGTTGCTTTATTATTTTTCTTTTATTTCAGGAGATCGTTGGCTTCAGCTGGAATGGGCGTGATGGTAATTATGGTTAATTTAGAACAATAAAGAATTGTGTGTTTATTTCAATTAAAGGACTTTTTTCTGGGTGTTGTGTTTTTTTTAAATACTTTACTAGAAATTCATGGTGGTCATGTCTAATATTGGCGTGACCCCATGAATTTCGGGCTTAGGGCCAGCTGATAATGCCAAGCTGGCCCTAACCCCTTTATTACCCAGTGAGCCACCGCATCAGGGCCCTGGATGAGTTGGGTACAGCGCCAGAATATGGCGCTTCTATGAACGCGCCATTTTCCGGGTTGGCTGCGGACTGCAATTTGCAGCAGGGGTGGCCCAGAAAGCTTGGGCCTCCCTGCGCTGCGGATTCCAGCCCCCAGCTGCCTAGTTGTACCTGGCTGGACACAAAAACAGGGCGAAGCCCCACGTCAATTTTCTTTAAATTATTTCATGAAATAATTAAGAAAAAAAGGTCTTCCCTATATTGTTGTGTCCGGTCAGGTACAAATAGGCAGCTGGTGGTTGGGGCAGCCCGTTCCTGCCTGCTCTACCTGGCTAGACACAAATATAGTGCGAAGCCCCACGTCAATTTTTTTTAAATTATTTCATGAATTTCCTGAAATAATTTAAAAAAATTGTAGTGGGGCTTCGCACTATATTTGTGTCCAGCCAGGTACAGCAGGCAGGAACGGGCTGCCCCCATCCACCAGCTGCCTATTTATACCTGGCCAGACACAACAATATAGGGAAGCCCTTTTTTTCTTAATTATTTCATGAATTTCATGAAATAATTAAAAAAAATTGAAGTGGGGCTTCGCACTATATTTGTGTCCAGCCAGGTACAGCAGGCAGGAACGGGCTGCCCCCAACCACCAGCTGCCTATTTGTACCTGGCCGGACACAACAATATAGGGAAGCCCTTTTTTTCTTAATTATTTCATGAATTTCATGAAATAATTAAAAAAAAAGTACGTGGGGCTTCGCCCTATTTTTGTGTCCAGCCAGGTACAACTAGGCAGCTGGGGGCTGGAATCTGCAGCGCAGGGAGGCCCAAGCTTTCTGGGCCCCCCCCGCTACAAATTGCAGTCCGCAGCCACCCCGGAAAATGGCGCGTTCATAGAAGCGCCATCTTCTGGCGCTGTACCCAACTCATCCAGGGCCCTGGTGCGGTGGCTCACTGGGTAATAAAGGGGTTAGGGCCAGCTTGGTATTATCAGCTGGCCCCAAGCCCAAAATTCATGGGGTCACGCCAGTATTAGACATGACCGCCATGAATTTCTAGTAAAGTATTTAAAAAAAACACAACACCCAGAAAAAAGTCCTTTAATTGAAATAAAGACACAATTCTTTATTGTTCTAAATTAAACCATACTTACCATCACACCCATTCCAGCTGAAGCCAACGATCTCCTGCAATAAAAGAAAAATAATAAACCAACCTCATCCTTACCTTTCCATGGTTCCCACGACAGCTTCAGCTCTGCTACATCGAGATGACTGGCTGGACCGCAGCAGAACGCTGCCATCCAGTCTGTCATCCCGCAGACACTGAGAAGCGCAGGCATGCTTGCACTCCTCACTGTATCGCTGTGACGGCATCCAGATGAGCCGAGGTCATGTCCAATGAACTCGGCTCACCTCATGCACGTCACTGACAGCGTGGGAAAATTCTCACGCTGAAGTGCTGAGTGCAGGAGAATTCTCCCACGCTGTCAGTGATGTGCATGAGGTGAGCTCATGTCCAATGAACTCAGCTCACCTCCTGCACGTCACTGACAGCGTGGGAAAATTCTCCTGCAATCAGCGCTTCAGCGTGAGAATTTTCCCACGCTGTCAGTGACGTGCACGAGGTGAGCCGAGTTCATTGGACATGAACTCGGCTCATCTGGATGTCGTCACAGAGAGACGCTGAGCAGCGCAAGCAAGCCTGCGCTTCTCAGTGTCTGCGGGATGACAGGCTGGATGGCAGCCTTCTGCTGCGGTCCAGCCTGTCATCTCGATGTAGCAGAGCTGAAGCTGTCGTGGGAACCATGGAAAGGTAAGGATGAGGTTGCTTTATTATTTTTCTTTTATTGCAGGAGATCGTTGGCTTCAGCTGGAATGGGCGTGATGGTAAGTATAGTCTAATTTAGAACAATAAAGAATTGTGTGTTTATTTCAATTAAAGGACTTTATTCTGGGTGTTTGTGTTTTTTTTAACTTTGACTATGGGGTTAGTAATGGGGGTGTCTTATAGACGCCTCTCCATTACTAACCTGGGCTTGATGTCAGCTGGCATTATAAGCTGACATCAACCCCAACCCTATTACCCCGTGCCACCGCACCAGGGCAGCGTGGAAGAGCGAGGCTAAGTGCCAGAATTGGCGCATCCTATGAATGCGCCATTTCTGGGGCGGCTGACGGCTGGTGTTTCTAGCCTGGGAGGGGGCCAATATTCATGGCTCCCTTCCTGGGCTATTAATATCAGCCTCCAGCTGTCTGCCTAGCCTTTGCTAGCAATTAAATTAGGGGGGACCCCACGTCATTTTTTTTGGGGGATCCCCCATTTTAATAGCTAGTAAAGGCTATGTATTCAGCTGGGGGCTGATATTAGTAGCCTGGGAAGCTCCGTGGGTATTACCCCCTTCCCAGGCTTCAAACATCTGCCCCAGCCGTCTGCTTAACCTCCGCTAGAGCCTAAAATTAAGGGGAACCCCACGACAATTTTTTTAATAATAAATCCTTTATTTTAATACTAAATGACAAGTACAGTAACCAACACTATCACTGTACTTCATATATATGTGACTGACATGTTTCTATCTATCTAATCTATGTGTGATGCTCTATCTTTCTGTTCTAAATTGTCGGGTACCGCTGCTGAATTGCCGGCCGGCTTTTTTAAAGAGACAGTGCATGAAAACACTATTATTTTTTTAAATAAATCCTTTACACTAAATGACAAGTACAGTAATCAACACTGTCACAGTACTTATTATATATGTGACTGACATGTTTCTATCTATCTAATCTATGTGTGAAGCTCTATTCTTTCTGTTCTAAATTGTCGGGTACAGATGCTGAATTGCCGGCCGGCTTTTTTAAAGAGACGGTGCATGAAAACACTAATATTTTTTTTAATAAATCCTTTACACTAAATGACAAGTGCAGTAACCAACACTGTCACTGTGCTTCTTATATGTGTGACTGACATGTTTCTATCTATCTAATCTATGTGTGATACTCTATTCCTTCTTGTCTAAATTGTCGGGTACTGGTGTATGCCGCTGCTGAATTTGCCGGCCGGCTTTTTTAAAGAGAGTGTCTTCTGAGCAGTTTGTCAGCTTTTGGACACCTTTGCAGGTGTTTTCTATGTGTTTCTATGTGTTTTTGTTTGCCTGCCATTGGTTTTAACGGTGTTCGACGGTGTTCTAAGGTGTTCGACGAACAGTTCGACGAACAGTTCCTCGAACATCCCGGTGTTCGACGAACCCAACCGAACCCGAACACTACGGGGGTGGCTCAACACTAGTGCTGATAAAGAGAAGCCAAGGAATCTTAAGGTAAGCAAAATATTTATATAATTTCTTCTTTTGCTAAACAAAGTAATATTAATTTCAAAGTTAATGTAGGAGATGACATAGAAGTTTTGTGGCTTAGTTTATACAAAGAATGTGAATTGCAAAATTTACAGTTAACTTCTAAATTGGTAAATAGAGACAAACAGAAATTGAGAAATATTCTACATTTGGTAGATTTTTTTCATAGTCTTGTGTTAGAGATTTCTAAGCAGGAAAATAGTGTAGAAGTGTCAGACGGTTATACTGATTCTGACTGTAATGTGGAAAATGAACAAGAAGTAAGACACGTGTCTGTAACTGAAGGTGACCTTGGGTCTGACCAAGAGACGGACATACAGAAACCTGACATGGGAGGAGACATGACTGACATACGAGAAACCGATATACTATGTGATGTGGGAGGAGACGTGAGTGACGTAGGAGGAACGGACGTACAAGAGCCACTAAAAATATCAGAGAATTCTGGAATTACCCAGGCTCAACTCCAAATTAAAATGAGGAAAAATTTGCTGAAATTATACAAAATCATGCCAAAATATGATGTCAAAATCCATGCCTGTAGAAATTCAGAGACATTTGAGAGCTTCTCTGATAAGTTTGATTTATCCAATGAGGAGAGGAATCAATTATTTAAAATATGGATTCCTGTGACATTGTCCAGACGTTTACATTTAATGCCCTGTGAAAATGACTCTCCTAATGGATGGGAAAATGATTCGGACAGATTAAGATATTTGATTTATTGTGTCACAAAGAATTTTCCCAACATAGAAGATCTGCAGAAACTAAGGATTGATAGGAAGGAATGTACATATACATTCATGTCCATATTTGAACGGTTGTACAAAGCTCTCATCAAAAATGGAAAAGTACAACATATGATAACAACTTTTGTACAAAAATTCAAATTCCTAAATTCAGTTTCCCAAGTTATGGCATCACAAAAAAATTCATTATTTGAATGTGCGCAGATGCTGGATTTTGTTAGAAAACATGAGAATCGTGAAAAGAAAATAAATCAAGCTAAATTTATAAAACCAGGAAAGGTAAAATCTTACCAAAAGCCAATATCAAACTCTCCTAGACTGAGTCATCCCCATAGTGAACTCTATCAAATACGCTGAAGATTTCATATATGTTATAAGCCATATCAGCCAGTGCAAAGATCCATCTCTCCACAGAATGAGTTAATTCTCAGTCAGAACTGTGATTCTCTAAAAAGGAAAATGGCTGAAACTGATGGACAGAGACAGGTGAGACGACCAACTCACAGTGACATCATGGAATGTGGACAGAAGAACAGGCAGTTCTCTGAGGTTTTGAAGGATAGAAAACTGTCTTTCCTAAATAGGGCGTTCCTGGAGATATTTGAGAGAGACAGAAGATTTGGTTTAGGGAGCGGCTAAGGAAAATCTGTAATTATAATGTTGTATAAAAATGTAATACAATGTCTCAATATTTATTTATAATCTTATACAGTAAAATTGTAGTTACATAGTTTCTAATAGTTCATATATATATATACAGTCATATGAAAAAGTTTGGGCACCCCTATTAATCTTAAGCTTAATGTTTTATAAAAATTGGTGTTTTTGCAACAGCTATTTCAGTTTGATATATGTAATAACTGTTGGATACAGTAATGTTTCTGCCTTGAAATGAGGATTATTGTACTAACAGAAAATGTGCAATCTGCATTCAAACAAAATTTGACATTTGCATAAGTATGGGCACCTCACCAGAAAAGTGACATTAATATTTAGTAGATCCTCCTTTTGCAAAAATAACAGCCTCTAGTCGCTTCCTGTAGCTTTTAATGAGTTCCTGGATCCTGGATGAAGGTATTTTTGACCATTCCTCTTTACAAAACAATTCCAGTTAAGTTAAGTTTGATGGTCGCCGAGCATGGACAGCCTCTTCAAATGATCCCACAGATGATCAATGATATTCAGGTCTGGGGACTGGGATGGCCATTCCAGAACATTGTAATTGTTCCTCTGCATGAATGCCTGAGTAGATTTGGAGCGGTGTTTTGGATCATTGTCTTGCTGAAAGATCCATCCACTGCGTAACTTCAACTTTATCACTGATTCTTGAACACTATTGCCAAGAATCTGCTGATACTGAGTGGAATCCATGCGTCCCTCAACTTTAACAAGATTCCCAGTGCCGGCATTGACCACACAGCCCCAAAGCATGATGGAACCTCCACCAAATTTTACTGTGGGTAGCAAGTGTTTTTCTTGGAATGCTGTGTTTTTTTGCCACCATGCATAACGCCTTTTTGTATGACCAAACAACTCAATCTTGGTTTCATCAGTCCACAGGACCTTCTTCCAAAAAGAAATAGGCTTCTTCAAATGTGCTTTTGCATACATCAGCCGACTCTGTTTGTGCGTACTTGCAGAAACGGCTTCTTTCGCATCACTCTCCCATACAGCTTCTCCTTGTGCAAAGTGCGTTGTATAGTTGACCGATGCACAGTGACACCATCTGCAGCAAGTTGATGCTGCAGCTCTCTGGAGGTGGTCTGAGGATTGTCCTTGACTGATCTCACCATTCTTCTTCTCTGCCTTTCTGATGTTTTTCTTGTCCTGACACTTCTGGCCTTAACAAGAACTGTCCCTATGTTCTTCCATTTCCTTACTATGTTCCTCACAGTGGAAACTGACAGGTTAAATCTCTGAGACAGCTTTTTGTATCCTTCCCCTGAACAACTATGTTGAATAATCTTTGTTTTCAGATCATTTGACAGTTGTTTTGAGGAGCCCATGATGCCACTCTTCAGAGGAGATTCAAACAGGAGAACAACTTGCAAGTGGCCACTTTAAGTAGCTTTTCTCATGATTGCATACACCTGGCTATAAAGTTCAAAGCTCAATGAGGTTACAAAACCAAAAAAAGTGCTTTAGTAAGTCAGTAAAAAGTAGGCAGGAGTATTTAAAACAAGAAAATGATAAGGGTGCCCATACTTATGCACCGGTCAAATTTTGTTTGAATGCAAATTGCACATTTTCTGTTAGCACAATAAACCACATTTCAAGGCAGAAACATTACTGTGTCCAACAGTTATTACATATATCAAACTGAAATAGCTGTTGCAAAAGCACCAATTTTTATAAAACATTAAGCTTAAGATTAATAGGGGTGCCCAAACTTTTAGATATGACTGTATATATATATATATATATATATATATATATATATATATATACTTGTCTAAGTAGAGATTGCGTATAATTGTATTTATATATACGTTTATAAAATATATATATATATATTAATTAATAAATTAGAACTTCATATATATAAATTTAATTAGCAATATTTTGAATTACATTAGAACCATCCAATATATGTATAAGATATTTAAATAATTCTGTTTCTGTATGAATTTGATATTTAATTTTATTTTCTTATATTTCCTTAGAATTTTCATTCCAAAGCAGGATTTGATCAAAGAACTCTAAAATGGATTTATTTCTTTATTCACACAGGAAGTGAAAAAATTGCATGATTTTATGTGTATAACATTTTAAAATAATAACAATATATCTAGTTGAACTATAATATATATGTAATTCTTATTAATTCTTTTGTGTTGCTAATATTTTCTGTGCATGAAGTGTTCGTGCAAATTAAAGTAGCTTTACAGCATGACGTGTGACAGCTGCGGCCTTTGAACTTTGAGCTAATAGTATAGGATCCCATTCATTCTATTTTCAACTGATGTAACTTAAGACCGGGCAGCCAGTGAAAAAAGAATCTAAGACAAGAGTTTTTTCAAGTGTCTGAAATTCCAGTGACTTACTCTCATATTATATAATATGTACTTGGGGAATATTCAAAGAAATATAAAGATATTCAATTGATATGGCAATGCGCATTAATAAATTGGGATACAACAATTTTGGGTTAAATATATATATATACAGTACAGACCAAAAGTTTGGACACACATTCTCATTTAAAGATTTTTCTGTATTTTCTTGACTATGAAAATTGTACATTCACACTGAGGGCATCAAAACTATGAATTAACACATGTGGAATTATATACTTAACAAAAAAGTGTGAAACAACTGAAAATATGTCTTATATTCTAGGTTCTTCAAAGTAGCCACCTTTTGCTTTGATGACTGCTTTGCACACTCTTGGCATTCTCTTGATGAGCTTCAAGAGGTAGTCACCGGAAATGGTCTTCCGTCAATCTTGAAGGAGTTCACAGAGATGCTAAGCACTTGTTGGCCCTTTTGCCTTCACTCTGCGGTCCAGCTCACCCCAAACCATCTCGATTGGGTTCAGGTCTGGTGACTGTGGAGGCCAGGTCATCTGGCCTAGCACCCCATCACTCTCCTTCTTGGTCAAATAGCCCTTACACAGCCTGGAGGTGTATTTGGGGTCATTGTCCTGTTGAAAAATAAATGATGGTCCAACTAAACGCAAACAGGATGGAATAGCATGCCGCTGCAAGATGCTGTTGTAGCCATGCTGGTTCAGTATGCCTTCAATTTTGATTAAATCCCCAACAGTGTCACCATCAAAGCACCCCAACACCATCACACCTCCTCCTCCATGCTTCACGATGGGAACCAGGCATGTAGAGTCCATCCGTTCACCTTTTCTGCGTCGCACAAAGACACGGTGGTTGAAACCAAAGATCTCAAATTTGGACTCATCAGACCAAAGCACAGATTTCCACTGGTCTAATGTCCATTCCTTGTGTTCTTTAGCCCAAGCAAGTCTCTTCTGCTTGTTGCCTGTCCTTAGCAGTGGTTTCCTAGCAGCTATTTTACCATGAAGGCCTGCTGCACAAAGTCTCCTCTTAACAGTAGTTGAAGAGATGTGTCTGCTGCTAGAACTCTGTGTGGCATTGACCTGGTCTCTAATCTGAGCTGCTGTTAACCTGCGATTTCTGAGGCTGGTGACTCGGATAAACTTATCCTCAGAAGCAGAGGAGACTCTTGGTCTTCCTTTCCTGGGGCGGTCCTCATGTGAGCCAGTTTCTTTGCAGCGCTTGATGGTTTTTGCAACTGCACTTGGGGACACTTTCAAAGTTTGCCCAATTTTTCAGATTGACTGACCTTAATTTCTTAATGTAATGATGGCCACTCGTTTTTCTTTGCTTAGCTGATTTTTTCTAGCCATAATACAAATTCTAACAGTCTATTCAGTAGGACTATCAGCTGTGTATCCACCAGACTTCTGCACAACACAATTGAAGGTCCCAAACCCATTTATAAGGCAAGAAATCCCACTTATTAAACCTGACAGGGCACACCTGTGAAGTGAAAACCATTTCCGGTGACTACCTCTTGAAGCTCATCAAGAGAATGCCAAGAGTGTGCAAAGCAGTCATCAATGCAAAAGGTGGCTACTTTGAACAACCTAGAATAGAAGACATATTTTCAGTTGCTTCACACTTTATTGGTTAAGTATATAATTCCACATGTGTTAATTCATAGTTTTGAAGCCTTCAGTGTGAATGTACACTTTTCATAGTCATGAAAATACAGAAAAATCTTTAAATGAGAAGGTGTGTCCAAACTTTTGGTCTGTACTGTATATCTAAAACTTCATATGTGGAATGTTTGAGTTGAACAGATCTGTGAATGTCAGAGTGAAGGTGACAGATGAGTAAATCAGCAGCTGCTAAGTGTGATTGATGTGACAGAGGTCTCGTATGTTTGTATGTTTGAAAATAAAAAAATGTCTCTTTATGTGAAGGTACAAAAATATATTTAATTCTGAGGAAATTATAATACATAATTAGGTATTATCTACATATATATATTTCTATATTTCTTTAATAATTATTATTTCTTGATTTAACTAATAGTGGATAAGGGCAACCACACATCAAAATGGTTTACAAAGCAAATTTAAATTTAGAATAATTTTCCACATGATAATATTCTTGAATAACTATAATATTATTTTTAATGGTTACCTAAATAGGTACACACCTCTCTTTAGTCAAATCTATGCTACTCATCGATATGAAATTTATGCACAATATTTCTAGAAGAATAATTATTTTTAATTTGGTTCTGATATATACATAAATTTTATAAAATAATATTTTTGGTATTAAGGGGGAAAATGTGTTTTTGATCCTGATTACATAATCACTTTTGATCAATACTTATTTTCCACACATTTTAATAAAGAAGAAATAATAATAAAGTACTATGGTATAATTAAGAAGGGTATTACATGCAAAGTTGCATAATTTAATATTTTTTGGTGGTACAAGGTTATGACAAATATGAAATCATCCAGATAATGGAGCTATAAGGGTATTTTTTATGGAGAATATAATTACTCTGCATTTGTCATTAAAATTTAAAGGCCTTATTTTTATTTTTATTCTTATTTTTACTCTTAATTTTATTTTTCATTTTTAAAATTTTATTCTTACTTTATACTTCTTATTTTTCTATTTTTTCATTTTTTAATTCTCATTTGATTTTATTTCAGTTCAATATCTCAATTGAGAAAACAAATTAATATTTAATAAAGTAATGTCTAATACAAGAGTATTGCTTCATTAAATATATATTGCTAAGGAAAAAAATGTTTACATTTTCTGAGTAAACACAACAATTCATTCATTCATTTATTCATTCATTCATTCATACATTCATATATTTATTAATTTTGGTTCAGGAGTATACATTCTTTGATATTATTGGTTTAATAAAGATATAAAAACTTGTTTTTTCAAAATACACTGACACCTATGGGTTGGAAAAGGTAATTACACCTATGACATAAAAATGTTCTATCATATGGAGAACTTGATTGATAATGAATTATTATCTATTATTGTTTATTATTCCAAACATAATTTATTTTAATATTTTGATAATAATTAGATGGATATTACTGATTGCTATGGTACGCTGTGATATTATATGTTAGGAAAAACTGCCAGATTTGGTATCAGATTAGGGAATGAAGACTTCAATCAAGACATCGCAATTATGAATTCTATCTTAATAAAGACTTTTAATTTTTATAAATCAAAGAGATTCTCAAAAGTTACAAGAAGAAGCAACTGATATCCGGACGTCTCAGAAGGTAACAGGTGTGAATGCTGAGTGTTTTAATAGACTGTGTCCATTACATACAATACAATTCACACCACTGATCACCAGGACGGCAGAGGACGATGATCCTATATGTACTGTGTTGTGTTTAAGTTTAATCACGTTCCAGTGGTTTCTTATCACCTGCAACGCTTCAATGAAAGCTGGTGAACAGGTAATACCTGGCATATGTGTCCTGTATATAAAGGACTGAGTACTGGTTATGGTGCTATATAAAGCAGGAAAGTGTCAAGTTAACCCATGCTTTACTGACCAAAGACGTCACATCTGTTCCAAAAGTGACACGAGACCAGTGCGGACACACGGAAGATTCCAAAGACGATCCAACGTAAGTCCAGGTGACACTGCACAGATATTAAAGCTACATTTCATCCATGGACTTTGTTTTCTTATCAACTGACACACATGATCTTTCTAATAAAGAGTACAGTTTATGGACTGAACAATAATGAACACAATTATGGACTGTACAATATCTACATGCTGTAATTTATTTCAAAGGAGTTTTCATCTAAAGACTGTGTTATAAAAGAACCAAGAAGAAGACGAGACGACGACCCGATGACATCAGATGATGATGATTGAACCGGCGATTGCTTCAATTTAGATATAGGGAAGTATAATTATACATATTAAATGAATATTAGTCACGGCTTAACATAACATGAATTCACATCATTATATAACAATAATCCGATATTGATACTATTATTACTATTATTATTATTATAGAAATTTAATGATATTGCCAAGGAAGAAGGAAAGAAAAAATGAATGATGAATGTATCTTCTTTTGAGAAGTTAAAGTCCTTTTATTCTCAAAAAAGGGGGAAATGTTAAATGGTTAATTATGGAAATTCATTTGGAATGTTAATCGATATTCATTTTTCTGAGTTCTTTGCCTCAGCCATCGTGTCTAGTTGACATGCGCTATTTGTGTGTGTATTTTTGGTTCACTACCATATGTAGAACAGGTGTCCATACGACTGGCTATAAAAGCCCATGGTACAGAAAGGGGGGGCTCTCTTGCTCTGCCCACCCCACAAGACACAGAATCTTCATGCTGAGAAGCAGATGACATGTAGGCCTGGACACATGCTGGACAAAAAGATGATTTACCAGCCAGGATCCAAGGAAAGATGGGTGAATCTCAACAATTAAGCTAATTATGGACAAATGGACAATTACTTTATAACTAATTATTGTATGTACCTGCTGCAATCTGATTCTTTTTAATGGACAATCCAAGAATAAATAGATACATTTTTTTATAAGAATATCGTAATATTGATACTTTGAGAAGTCCTCAGTAGAAAAAAAATAATACAGGAAGAGTATTATTTTACAGTCTACCATCCAAGTACTAACCAGGCCTGACCCTGCTTAGCTTCCGAGATCAAATGAGATCGGGCGTGTTCAGGGTGGTGTGGCCGTAGGCAGAGACAAGCCTCTCACTTGCTGCTTTTCTACTTTGACGTCTGGCTGCCGGATGCCCTTTCCAGTGCTCAGCAAGACCAGGTCCTCTTGTGCTTTCCCTTCTCTTCAATTTTTTTGCTGGCTTCCTTAAAAGGTCTTGTAGACACAACGCCCCACTCAGAGCCGCTGAGCTCACTGATCGGCTGCAGCGCTGTCGACGGAACGTCAGCTTCACGGCCAATGCCACAGGCCGGGAGCAGAGGCGAGACTCACCGGTAGACCCGGGTAGGGTGAGTAGAGCGCGGTTAGTTGCTTTCTAATAGGCTGCAGCCGGGGATTAACTTTTAATGAAAGGGAACAATCCCTTTTACTGTCTGTAGCGCGCCACATCTAGGAAGCGCAATCTCACACACAAGCCAGCATGCACACGTGCTCGCACGTGACAACACCCCCTATCTGCCCCTACAACCTCTCCGTCACCATGCGTCAGACTCTCCTGCCTGTTTTATGATTTCAGGGCCCTAGCAGGAATCACCCCCAACCCTCCCCAATTCCTTCCGCACCTTCCTTGCCTTCCTTGCACTGAGGTTAGCTCTTTGTCAGCCGTCTGGCTTGGTTACACAAGCTTCTTTGCAGAGAAACATGTTACTTCTGCTGGCCCTTGCTAGGCGACCGGCATCCAAAACCTTCCCTGGGCACCTGCTGAAAGCCTGGCCCCTTCACGGCCCCGGGCACATTTAACGCCATCATTTCCACACAGCGAGCTGCGGAGTCAATAAGCACTCCTAGCCATGGCAAGGAGCTCGGTGTCAGACCTGCGTGAAGGCGGCGGGGTAGCGTACTTAGCTGCCAACTGGCTCAGAGGCCTTGGGGCTTCCATCATCTAAGTTACTTAAGGTCGGTGTCCGGCAAGGCGCCGTTCCATGCTAGCCGAGCTGGGCAGTAGGGCAAAACGTCATCAAAATGGTCTACAGCACCCGGTGTTCCCAGGAGGTCTCCGATCCAAGTACCGTCTGAGCTCAGCCCTGCTTTGCTTCCGAGATCAGACGAGATCGGGCGAATCCAAGGTGGTATGGCCAGTTTGCGCTGCTCGATCCATCGCCCGGCCAGCCTTTCTGAGGATCGCTTGATGGCGAGCAATCTGGCCGTGACGGGGCGGGCTCCGAAGGGTCCATGCAAAGTCTGTGCCGTCCCTACAGGTGTGGTTTGTTTAGCAGTGATTCACCCGCCGCATCAGGTGTCTTCAAAAATGTCTCGGCGCAGGGTCTCCTGCAGGATAAACCCTTCATCGTGATAATGTGACAGAAAGAGCAAGCTGGACCCGTAACTTGGGGGCGGAGCGAGACGTCCAGGGGTGAATGAAGGAAGAGGGTGAGATGGTTGCCAGTGACTTTGAGCTGCTCTTCAGGGAGGAGGGTCGTGTTGCCTGCAAAGGTCTTCTGCTTGGGGTTACCGGTTGTTGCCTCCAGCCACACGGGAGACGCTGGTCCTGGTGAAAAGGAGCCTAGTATTAAAAGTAAAGAAGTAACAATGCTGGAGGCCCACGGTGATCAGAAGGATGCTGGTATTTTGCAGAGATGAAAGAGCGCAAGAGAGAAAGCAAATGAAAAAAAGAAAAGGGAATGAATGTGTGCACTTGTGAAAGGGAATGGAAAAAAGGCATATAAGAGAGTGACCCCTGCTGGTGGAAGGAAGGAAAAAGCAAAAGCCTACAGCACCTGGTATTCCCAGGCAGTCTTCAATCCAGGTATTAACCAGGCTCAACCATGCTTAGCTTCCAAGATCAGACGAGATTGAGCGTGTTCAGGGTGGTGTGGCTGTAAGCAGAGACAAGCCTCTCACTTGCTGCTTTTCTACTTTGACGTCTGGCTGCCGGCTGCCCTTTCCAGTGCTCAGCAAGACCAGGTCCTTTTGTGCTTTCCCTTCTCTTCAATTTTTTTGCTGGCTTCCTTAAAAGGTCTTGTAGACAGAACGCCCCACTCAGAGCCACTGAGCTCACTGATCGGCTGCAGCGCTGTCGACGGAACGTCAGCTTCACGGCCAATGCCACAGGCCGGGAGCAGAGGCGAGACTCACCGGTAGACCCGGGTAGGGTGAGTAGAGCGCGGTTAGTTGCTTTCTAATAGCCTGCAGCCGGGGATTAACTTTTAATGAAAGGGAACAATTCCTTTGACTGTCTGCAGCGCGCCACACCTAGGAAGCGCACTCTCACACACAAACCAGCATGCACACGTGCTCGCACGTGACAACACCCCCTATCTGCCCCTACAACCTTTCCGTCACCATGCGTCAGACTCTCCTGCCTGTTTTATGATTTCAGGGCCCTAGCAGGAATCACCCCCCCCTCCCCAATTCCTTCCGCACCTTCCTTGCCCTGAGGTTAGCTCTTTGTCAGCCGTCTGGCTTGGTTACACAAGCTTCTTTGCAGAGAAACATGTTACTTCTGCTGGACCTCGCTAGGCGGCCGGCATCCAAAATCTTCCCTGGGCACCTGCTGAAAGCCTGGCCCCTTCACGGCCCCGGGTGCTTTTAATGCCATCATTTCCACACGGCGAGCAGAGGAGTCAATAAACACTCCTAGCCGTGGCAAGGAGCTCGGTGTCAAGCGTGCGTGAAGGTGGCGGGGTAGCGTACTTAGCTGCCAACTGGCTCAGAGGCCTTGGGGCTTCCATCATCTAAGTTACTTAAGGTCGGGGTCCGGCAAGGCGCCGTTCCATGCTAGCCGAGCTGGGCAGTAGGGCAAAACGTCATCAAAATGGTCTACAGCACCCGGTGTTCCCAGGAGGTCTCCCATCCAAGTACTGTCCGAGCCCAGCCCTGCTTTGCTTCCGAGATCAGACAAGATGAGGCATATCCAAGGTGGTATGGCCAGTAGACGCTGCTTGATCCATCGCCCGGCCAGCCTTTCTCAGGATCGCTTGGTGGTGAGCAATCTGGCCGTGACGGGGCGGGCTCCGAAGGGTCCATGCAAAGGCTGTGCGGTCCCTACAGGTGTGGTTTATTTAGCAGTGATTCACCCGCCGAATCAGGTGTCTTCAAAAATGTCTCGGCACAGGGTCTCCTGCACCCTAAACCCTTCATCGCGGTAATGTGACAGAAAGAGCAAGCTGGACCCGTAACTTGGGGGCTGAGCAAGATGTCCAGGGGTGAATGAAGGAAGAGGGTGAGATGGTTGCCAGTGACTTTGAGCTGCTCTTCAGGGGGGAGGGTCGTGTTGCCTGCAAAGGCCTTCTGCTTGGGGTTACCGGTGGTAGCCTCCAGCCACCCGGGAGACGCTGGTCCTGGTGAAAAGGAGCCTAGTATTAAAAGTAAAGAAGCAACAATGCTGGAGGCCCACGGTGATCAGAAGGATGCTGGAATTTTGCAGAGATGAAATAGCGCAAAAGAAAAGAAAAGAGAATGAATGTGTGCACTTGTGAAAGGGAATGGAAAAAAGGCATAGAAGAGAGTGCCCCCTGCTGGTGGAAGGAAGGAAAAAGCAAAAGCCAACAGCACCTGGCATTCCCAGGCGGTCTCTGTTAAATGGTTAATTATGGAAATTCATTTGGAATGTTAATCGATAATCATTTTTCTGAGTTCCATGCCTCAGCCATCGTGTCTAGTTGACATGCGCTATTTGTGTGTGTATATTTGGTTCACTACCATATGTAGAACAGATGTCCATACGACTGGCTATAAAAGCCCATGGTACAGAAATGGGGGGCTCTCTTGCTCTGCCCACCCCACAAGACACAGAATCTTCATGCTGAGAAGCAGATGACATGTAGGCCTGGACACATGCTGGTCAAAGACATGATTTACCAGCCAGGATCCAAGGAAAGATGGGTGAATCTCAACAATTAAGCTAATTATGGACAAATGGACAATTACTTTATAACTAATTATTGTATGTACCTGCTGCAATCTGATTCTTTTTAATGGACAATCCAAGAATAAATAGATACATTTTTTATAAGAATATCGTGATATTGATACTTTGAGAAGTCCTCAGTAGAAAAAAATAATACAGGAAGAGTATTTATTATTTTACAATGGTGAGCCTGCCAGTCCTGTTTTTTTTTTTTTAAATTAAGTAAGTGAATTTCTTCCGTGAACAAGGGGGGAGTCCTGACGAGCTGAACAGCTGTTGTTCACGTGTCAGTAAATTCACTAGTTTGCCACGAGAAGCAGAAAGGACCTACAGACTGAGGAAAGACAGGAAGCAGAGGTACTAACAAGGAACAGAATCACACAGGAAAAGAATCAGACGAACTGAAGACAGGACGTGCTGATAAAGAGAAGCCAAGGAATCTTAAGGTAAGCAAAATATGGATATAATTTCTTGTTTTGCTAAACAAAGTAATATTAATTTCAAAGTTAATGTAGGAGATGACATAGAAGTTTTGTGGCTCAGTTTATACAAAGAATGTGAATTGCAGAATTTACAGTTAACTTCTAAATTGGTAAATAGAGACAAACAGAAATTGAGAAATATTCTACATTTGGTAGATTTTTTTCATAGTCTTGTGTTAGATATTTCTAAGCAGGAAAATAGTGTAGAAGTGTCAGACGGTGATACTGATTCTGACTGTAATGTGGAAAATGAACAAGAAGTAAGACACGTGTCTGTAACTGAAGGTGACCTTGGGTCTGACCAAGAGACGGACATACAGAAACGTGACATGGGAGGAGACATAACTGACATACGAGAAACCGACATACTAGGTGATGTGGGAGGAGACGTGAGTGACGTAGGAGGAACGGACGTACAAGAGCCACTAAAAATATCAGAGAATTCTGGAATTACCCAGGCTCAACTCCAAATTAAAATGAGGAAAAATTTGCTGAAATTATACAAAATCATGCCAAAATATGATGTCAAAATCCATGCCTGTAGAAATTCAGAGACATTTGAGAGCTTCTCTGATAAGTTTGATTTATCCAATGAGGAGAGGAATCAATTATTTAAAATATGCATTCCTGTGACATTGTCCAGACGTTTACATTTAATGCCCTGTGAAACTAACTCTCCTAATGGATGGGAAAATGATTCGGACAGATTAAGATATTTGATTTATTGTGTCACAAAGGATTTTCCCAACATAGAAGATCTGCAGAAACTAAGGATTGGTAGGAAGGAATGTACATATACATTCATGTCCATATTTGAACGGTTGTACAAAGCTCTAATCAAAAATGGAAAAGTACAACATATGATAACAACTTTTGTACAAAAATTCAAATTCCTAAATTCAGTTTCCCAAGTTATGGCATCACAAAAAAATTCATTATTTGAATGTGCGCAGATGCTGGATTTTGTTAGAAAACATGAGAATCGTGAAAAGAAAATAAATCAAGCTAAACTTATAAAAACAGGAAAGGTAAAATCTTACCAAAAGCCAAAATCAAACTCTCCTAGACTGAGTCATCCCCATAGTGAACTCTATCAAATACGCAGAAGATTTCATATATGTTATAAGCCATATCAGCCAGTGCAAAGATCCATCTCTCCACAGAATGAGTTAATTCTCAGTCAGAACTGTGATTCTCTAAAAAGGAAAATGGCTGAAACTGATGGACAGAGACAGGTGAGACGACCAACTCACTGTGACGTCATGGAATGTGGACAGAAGAACAGGCAGTTCTCTGAGGTTTTGAAGGATAGAAAAATGTCTTTCCTAAATAGGGCATTTCTGGAGATATTTGAGAGAGACAGAAGATTTGGTTTAGGGAGTGGCTAAGGAAAAACTGTAATTATAATGTTGTATCAAAATGTAATACAATGTCTCAATATTTATTTATAATCTTATACAGTAAAATTGTAGTTACATAGTTTCTAATAGTTCATATATATATATATGTATATATATATATATATACACTTGTCTAAGTAGAGATTGCGTATAATTGTATTTATATATACTTTTATAAAATATATATATATATACATATTATTTAATAAATTAGAATTTCATATATATAACTTTAAGTAGCAATATTTTGAATTACATTAGAACCAACCAATATATGTATAAGATATTTAAAGAATTCTGTTTCTGTATGAATTTGATATTTAATTTTATTTTCTTATATTTCCTTAGAGTTTTCATTCCAAAGCAGGATTTGATCAAAGAACTCTAAAATGGATTTATTTCTTTATTCACACAGGAAGTGAAAAAATTGCATGATTTTATGTGTATAACATTTTAAAATAATAACAATATATCTAGTTGAACTATAATATATATGTAATACTTATTAATTCTTTTGTGTTGCTAATATTTTCTGTGCATGAAGTGTTCGTGCAAATTAAAGAAGCTTTACAGCATGACGTGTGACAGCTGCGGCCTTTGAACTTTGAGCTAATAGTATGGGATCCCATTCATTCTATTTTCAACTGATGTAACTTAAGACCGGGCAGCCAGTGAAAAAAGAATCTAAGACAAGAGTTTTTTCAAGTGTCTGAAATTCCAGTGACTTACTCTCATATTATATAATATGTACTTGGGGAATATTCAAAGAAATATAAAGATATTCAATTGATATGGCAATGCGCATTAATAAATTGGGATGCAACAATTTTGGGTTAAATATATATATATATACAGTGACTATAAGTAGTATTCAACCCCCTGCAGATTTAGCTGGTTTGATAAGATGCAAATAAGTTAGAGCCTTCAAACTGCAAACGAGAGTAGGTTTTATGAACAGAAGCATAAATCTTACAAACCAAAAAGTTATGTTGCTCAGTTGAATTTTATTAAATTTTTAACATAAAAGTGTGGGTCAATTATTATTCAACCCCTATGTTTAATATTTTGTGGAATAACCCTTGTTTGCAATTACAGCTAATAATCGTCTTTTATAAGACCTGATCAGCCCGGCACAGGTCTGTGGAGTTATCTTGGCCCACTCCTCCATGTAGATCTTCTCCAAGTTATCTAGGTTCTTTGGGTGTCTCATGTGGACTTTATTCTTGAGCTCCTTCCACAAGTTTTCAAGTGGGTTAAGGTCAGGAGACTGACTAGGCCACTCTAACACCTTGACTTTTTCCCTCTTGAACCAGGCCTTGGTTTTCTAGGCTGTGTGCTTTGGGTCGTTGTCTTGTTGGAAGATCAAATTACGACCTATCTTAAGATCCTTGATGGAGGAGCGGAGGTTCTTGGCCAAAATCTCCCGGTAGGCCGTGCTATCCATCTTCCCATGGATGCGGACCAGATGGCCAGGCCCCTTGGCTGAGATACAGCCCCACAGCATGATGCTGCCACCACCATGCTTGACTGTAGGGATGGTATTCTTGGGGTCGTATGCAGTGCCATCCAGTCTCCAAACGTCACGTGTGTGGTTGGCACCAAAGATCTCGATCTTGGTCTCATCAGACCATAGAACCTTGAACCAGTCTGTCTCAGAGTCCTCCAAGTGATCATGAGCAAACTGTAGACGAGCCTTGACATGACGCTTTGAAAGTAAAGGTACCTTACGGGCTCGTCTGGAACGGAGACCATTGCGGTGGAGTACGTTACTTATGGTATTGACTGAAACAAATGTCGCCACTGCCATGAGATCTTCCCGGAGCTCCTTCCCTGTTGTCCTTGGGTTAGCCTTGACTCTTCGGACAAGCCTGGCCTCGGCACGGGAGGACACTTTCAAAGGCTGTCCAGGCTGTGGAAGGCTAACAGTAGTTCCATAAGCCTTCCACTTATGGATGATGCTCCCAACAGTGGAGACAGGGAGGCCCAACTCCTTGGAAAGGGTTTTGTACCCCTTGCCAGCCTTGTGACCCTCCACGATCTTGTCTCTGATGGCCTTGGAATGCTCCTTTGTCTTTCCTATGTTGACCATGTCTGAGTGCTGTTCACAAGTTTGGGGAGGGTCTTAAATAGTCAGAAAAGGCTGGCAAAAGAGATCTTTAATCCACACATGTGAAGCTCATTATTCTTGATGCCTGAACTACTTCTTAATACTTTAGGGGGACCAAACAGAATTCTTGTGGTTTGAGGGGTTGAATAATAAATGACACTCTGAAATAACTTTTAACGTTTTAAAAAAAAAACAAAAAAAAAAAACAAAAACAAAATTTGCTGCAGTGCATTTCCCACTTCCAGGCTGATCTACAGTACAAATGTCACAATGCCAAGTTAATTCCGCATGTGTCAACCAGCTAAATCTGCAGGGGGTTGAATACTACTTGTAGGCACTGTATCTAAAACTTCATATGTGGAATGTTTGAGTTGAACAGATCTGTGAATGTCAGAGTGAAGGTGACAGATGAGTAAATCAGCAGCTGCTAAGTGTGATTGATGTGACAGAGGCCTCGTATGTTTGTATGTTTAAAAAAAAAAAAATGTTTCTTTATGTGAAGGTACAAAAATATATTTAATTCTGAGGAAATTATAATACATAATTAGGTATTATCTACATATATATATTTCTATATTTCTTTAATAATTATTATTTCTTGATTTAACTAATAGTGGATAAGGGCAACCACACATCAAAATGGTTTACAAAGCAAATTTATATTTAGAATAATTTTCCACATGATAATATTCTTGAATAACTATAATATTATTTTTAATGGTTACCTAAATAGGTACACACCTCTCTTTAGTCAAATCTATGCTACTCATCAATATGAAATTTATGCACAATATTTCTAGAAGAATAATTATTTTTAATTGGGTTCTGATATATACATAAATTTTATAAAATAATATTTTTGGTATTAAGGGGGAAAATGTGTTTTTGATCCTGATTACATAATCACTTTTGATCAATACTTATTTTCCACACATTTTAATAAAGAAGAAATAATAATAAGGTACTATGGTATAATTAAGAAGGGTATTACATGCAAAGTTGCATAATTTAATATTTTTTGGTGGTACAAGGTTATGACAAATATGAAATCATCCAGATAATGGAGCTATAAGGGTATTTTTTATGGAGAATATAATTACTCTGCATTTGTCATTAAAATTTAAAGGCCTTATTTTTATTCTTATTTTTACTCTTAATTTTATTTTTCATTTTTAAAATTTTATTCTTACTTTATACTTCTTATTTTTCTATTTTTTCATTTTTTAATTCTCATTTGATTTTATTTGAGTTCAATATCTCAATTGAGAAAACACATTAATATTTAATAAAGTAATGTCTAATACAAGAGTATTGCTTCATTAAATATATATTGCTAAGGAAAAAAATGTTTACATTTTCTGAGTAAACACAACAATTCATTCATTCATTTTTTCATTTATTCATTCATTCATTCATTCATTCATTCATACATTCATATATTTATTCATTTTGTTTCAGGAGTATACTGTAACGGGTCTGGGAGGCGGAACCTCTGAGCTACTATACAAGGGGGCGGTCCTTGTAAGGGAGCGGGTGGCGACCAGGCAGGCAGTCACAGCAGGTGACCGGGACAGTCTCTGGAAGAACGGGCAGGAGGTCACGGCAAGTGACCGGGACAGTCTCTGGAAGAACGGGCAGGAGGTCACGGCAAGTGACCGGGGCAATCTCTGGATGAACGGGCAGATGGTCACGGCAAGTGACCGGGGCAGTCTCTGGGTAAAGGGTTGGTACGACCTGTGGCGGCTGATGGTAGACGTGAGCTCCCAGGTGAGCAGGCGAGAGTCTCTGGATAAACGGGTGGTCACAGCATGTGACGGCGGAGCCTCCAGGTAGGCTAGCAGGCAGGTAGCAGATGTGCGCTCCCAGGTGAGCGGGCAAGCTGGTCCATAGACAGACTGACAAGAGTTGGAAGGCAGACCGTCGGACCTCAGGCAAGCAGGCAGGTAGTTGATATGCGCTCCCAGGTGAGCGGGCAAGCTGGTCCTTAGACAGACTGACAGGAGTTGTAAGGCAGACCGTCAGACCTCAGGCTAGCAGACAGGTAGCAGAATATCAGGCAGGAATAAGACAGCAAGCTGGCAGGAATCTGGCAGGTATCTGGCAGGTAACTGGCAACGGGACCTGAGGGCTGAAGCAGAGTGGTGAACAGTGCAACAACATTGCTCGGGCACCTCCATTTTGGAGGAGGTGCCTTATATATGGTGAAGTCCTCCGGCCATTGGCCGGGGACTCCTTAGGACGGCGCGCGCGGCCCCTTTAAGAGGGAGGGAGAGTGCGCGCACCCTAAGCACAGTGGCCAGGAAGGAGCGCGCGCTGCCAGCAGAGCGGGAGGAGGACGCCGGGCACGGAGCAGAGAGGTGAGGGGAACAGCGTTCCTGCCTAGCAGAGGGCAGGGACGCCGGCACTACATATACATTCTTTGATATTATTGGTTTAATAAAGATATAAAAACTTGTTTTTTCAAAATACACTGACACCTATTGGTTGGAAAAGGTAATTACACCTATGACATAAAAATGTTCTATCATATGGAGAACTTGATTGATAATGAATTATTATCTATTATTGTTTATTATTCCAAACATAATTTATTTTAATATTTTGATAATAATTAGATGGATATTACTGATTGCTATGGTACGCTGTGATATTATAGGTTAGGAAAAACTGCCAGATTTGGTATCAGATTAGGGAATGAAGACTTCAATCAAGACATCGCAATTATGAATTCTATCTTAATAAAGACTTTTAATTTTTATAAATCAAAGAGATTCTCAAAAGTTACAAGAAGAAGCAACTGATATCCGGACGTCTCAGAAGGTAACAGATGTGAATGCTGAGTGTTATAATAGACTGTGTCCATTACATACAATACAATTCACACCACTGATCACCAGGATGGCAGAGGACGATGATCCTATATGTACTGTGTTGTGTTCAAGTTTCATCACGTTCCAGTGGTTTCTTATCACCTGCAACGCTTCAATGAAAGCTGGTGAACAGGTAATACCTGGCATATGTGTCCTGTATATAAAGGACTGAGTACTGGTTATGGTGCTATATAAAGCAGGAAAGTGTCAAGTTAACCCTTGCTTTACTGACCAAAGACGTCACATCTGTTCCAAAAGTGACACGAGACCAGTGCGGACACACGGAAGATTCCAAAGACGATCTAACGTAAGTCCAGGTGACACTGCACAGATATTAAAGCTACATTTCATCCATGGACTTTGTTTTCTTATCAACTGACACACATGATCTTTCTAATAAAGAGTACAGTTTATGGACTGAACAATAATGAGCACAATTATGGACTGTACAATATCTACATGCTGTAATTTATTTCAAAGGAGTTTTCATCTAAAGACTGTGTTATAAAAGAACCAAGAAGAAGACGAGACGTCGACCCGATGACATCAGATGATGATGATTGAACCCGCGATTGCTTCAATTTAGATATAGGGAAGTATAATTATACATATTAAATGAATATTAGTCACGGCTTATCATAATATGAATTCACATCATTATATAACAATAATCCGATATTGATACTATTATTACTATTACTATTATTATTATGGAAATTTAATGATATTGCCAAGGAAGAAGGAAAGAAAAAATGATTGATGAATGTATCTTCTTTTGAGAATTTTCAGTTAAAGTCCTTTTATTCTCAAAAAGGGGGAAATGTTAAATGGTTAATTATGGAAATTCATTTGGAATGTTAATCGATAATCATTTTTCTGAGTTCTATGCCTCAGCCATCGTGTCTAGATGACATGCGCTATTTGTGTGTGTATTTTTGGTTCACTACCATACGTAGAACAGGTGTCCATACGACTGGCTATAAAAGCCCATGGTACAGAAAGGGGGGGCTCTCTTGCTCTGCCCACCCCACAAGACACAGAATCTTCATGCTGAGAAGCAGATGACATGTAGGCCTGGACACATGCTGGACAAAGACATGATTTACCAGCCAGGATCCAAGGAAAGATGGGTGAATCTCAGCAATTAAACAATTAAGCTAATTATGGACAAATGGACAATTACTTTATAACTAATTATTGTATGTACCTGCTGCAATCTGATTCTTTTTAATGGACAATCCAAGAATAAATAGATACATTTTTTTATAAGAATATCGTGATATTGATACTTTGAGAAGTCCTCAGAAAAAAAAAATAATACAGGAAGAGTATTAGTTTACAGTCTCCCATCCAAGTACTAACCAGGCCCTACCCTGCTTAGCTTCCGAGATCAGATGAGATCGGGCGTGTTCAGGGTGGTGTGGCCATAGGCAGAGACATGCCTCTCACTTGCTGCTGAAGGCTAAACCCTTCATCGCGGTAATGTGACAGAAAGAGCACGCTGGACCCGTAACTTGGGGGCGGAGCGATACGTCCAGGGGTGAATGAAGGAAGAGGGTGAGATAGTTGCCAGTGACTTTGAGCTGCTCTTCAGGGGGGAGGGTCATGTTGTCTGCAAAGGTCTTCTGCTTAGGGTTACCGGTGGTTGCCTCCAGCCACGCGGGAGACGCTGGTCCTGGTGAAAAGGAGCCTAGTATTAACCGGTTCAGGACCGCCCACTGTACATAAACGTCGGCGCTGCCTGGGCTCTGTGCAGCGCCGACGTTTAAAAACAGTGGGTTTTCCCGCAGCGCTCAGGACCCCCAGGGTCCTGCTAGCGCTGCGGTACTGGTTCAGAGCGTTAGCTCTGACATGTGGCATCATGGGGACCTGATTGGATCAGGTCCCCATGATGTTAACCTGTTCCTATCTTCTATATGCCGCGATCCATAGCGATCGCGGCATTTAAAAGATAGGGACAGCCGGTGGTCGGCGATCGGGACCCCCCACATACCTGTCAGCGGTGGGGATCCCGGTGCTGTGACCTCTGACATCATCGAGACCTGATTGGCTCAGGTCTCGATGATGTCAGAGTCACACCAGCCAATCAGAGACATCACCAGGGAAGTTTGTTTTAGCAACAAACTTTCCCGGGCGATCTGCCTGATAAATGCAGTTTCTCCTCCGATCTCAGTGAGAGAGCAGAGGAGAAACAGTGTGACAAGAGCTGTCAGCCTTGCCACTGTGAAAGTAAAAAAAAAAATAAAATAAAAAAGAAAGTAAGAGTTAGGGTTAGTGAGTCTGTCAGATCAGTCAGTCCTGTCAGATCAGTCCAGTCAGATCTGTCAGTCCTGTCAGATCTGTCAGTCAGATCTGTCAGTCCTGTCAGATCTGTCAGTCAGTCAGTCCTGTCAGATCTGTCAGTCAGTCCTGTCAGATCTGTCAGTCAGTCCTGTCAGTCCTGTCAGATCTGTCAGTCAGTCAGTCCTGTCAGATCTGTCAGTCAGTCCTGTCAGATCTGTCAGTCAGTCAGTCCTGTCAGATCTGTCAGTCAGTCAGTCAGTCCTGTCAGATCTGTCAGTCAGTCAGTCCTGTCAGATCTGTCAGTCAGTCAGTCCTGTCAGATCTGTCAGTCAGTCAGATCTGTCAGTCAGTCAGTCCTGTCAGATCTGTCAGTCCTGTCAGATCTGTCAGTCAGTCAGTCCTGTCAGATCTGTCAGTCAGTCAGATCTGTCAGTCAGTCAGTCCTGTCAGATCTGTCAGTAAGTCAGTCCTGTCAGATCAGTCAGTCAGTCCTGTCACATCAGTCAGTCAGTCCTGTCAGATCAGTCCGGTCAGTCCAGTCCGGTCCCGTCCTTTCAGTCCGGTCCGTTCAGTCCAGTCAAAAAATATAAAAATAAAATGGCCCGTCAGACTTATACCGCAGAGGAGGTGTATGCCCTGCTGTGTTCTGACACTGATGACAGCGCAATCTCAGATGGAGATATGGATTTTGAGGGCTTTAGTAGCGGCGACACTGAGAGCCCAGAAATGAGCAATGATTCTGTTCCATCCTCAAGCCCAAGGACCAGTACAGCAATAGGGGCAAATAGCGCTACTGGAGAAACGTCTCCAAATCAGGGAACACTGCCCAGTACAAGCGCTGTCCCTGCTACTAGTGAATTGGCGCACGCCAGTGTACAAGGGGCGTTGCCACATGATCTAGCATTTCCCAGATGGGAGGCTTCAGATTCGGCTGCTCCATTCAGCCCTGATTTCAATGCCATTCCTGGTATAAATGTGGAGGTGGAAGATTTTGGACCAATTCATTTTTTTAATTTGTTTTTTACAGACAGCTTGCTAGAGCATATTGCCGTGCAAACAAATTTATACGCGTCCCAATTCATAAGCCAGAATCCCCGATCTTACTATGCTAGGGCAAATTTATGGACACCAACTAATGTCCCGGAAATAAAAAAATTTTTAGGACTTACATTTGCCATGGGGCTTGTTGAAAAACCGAGCATTCAATCCTACTGGTCCAACCACCCTGTTCAAGCCACCCCTATGTTTTCAGTCATTCTGCCTAGGACCCGTTATGAAATGCTCATGCGGTTTTGGCATTTTAACGACAATAGTCAATGCCTGCCCAGAAATGCCCCAGAACATGACAGGTTATATAAAATTAGACCCATCATTGAAAATTTGTCAGAAAAATTCTTAAGCCTCTACACCCCAACACAAAATATTTCTATAGACGAGTCCCTTGTAAAATTCAAAGGAAGACTGCACCTCAAGCAATTTATCCCATCTAAAAGGGCAAGGTTTGGAATAAAGCTCTATAAAATGTGCGAAAGTTCAACCGGATACACATCCGCTTTTCGCATATATGAGGGGAAAGATAGCCAACTAAACCCACCAGGATGCCCTACTTATCTGGGGACATCTGGAAAAATTGTTTGGGAGCTGATAAGTCCATTTTTTCAAAAAGGCTACAATCTATATGTGGACAATTATTACACCAGCATACCCCTATTTAAAAGTCTGGTTGAACACAACATCGGGGCTTGTGGGACCATCCGTAAAAACCGTCTAGGGTTTCCACAACCATTGGTCAACCAAAAGTTTCAAAAGGGGCAGTCAGGGACTGTACGCAACGGAGATCTGCTTGCCCTGAAATATAGGGATAAGAGGGATATTTTTGTCCTCAGCTCGATCCACACAGATGCCACAAGGGCCACTGTAGAACTAGGATCCACCACTCCGAAGCAAAAACCTGTGTCAGTCATTGACTACAAGAAACACATGGGGGGTGTGGACCTTGCAGACCAGGTTCTACAGCCATACCAGGTATCAAGAAAGTCCTATACCTGGTATAAAAAGTTGGTTATTTATTTGTTTCAGGTGGCCACATACAATTCTTTTGAGTTGTACAAAAAAGCAGGAAATTCAGATCCTTTTCTTGATTATCAAGAAAAGGTAATTGAAAATCTTGTCTTTCAAAGTGTTAGCCCCGCTCATCCATTAGAATCTGAGGATGTGAAAAGACTCACTGAGCGACATTTTATTGCACTTATTCCAGCAACGGAAACAAGAAGGAACCCCCAGAAAAGATGTTGTGTATGTACTAAGAGAGCAATGAGGCGTGATACCCGCTACTATTGCCCACAATGCCCATCATTGCCAGCCTTATGCGTCACTGACTGCTTTAAAATCTTCCACACAGAACCACGTTTTTAAACTGTAAAAATGTATCCCAATTTGTCATTCAAACATTTGGTTCATTTAGTGAATGACACATTCGAGTAGAGCTCACTTAATTTCCAGGGGGGGTTCTCCAGAATCTAAACCTTCCATTGCGTGCTTGTTTCTGGAAATCATCCATTGAGTTAAAATGGTCACTAAACCCATAGATGAATTCCCAGAGGGGTTTCATTTCCAAAATGGGGTCACTTCAGGGGGGATTCTTTAGCTCTGGTACTCTGAAAAGTGCCAGAACAGCATAATCCCCCCTGAAGTGACCCCATTATAGAAATGACACCTCTGTGGGAATTCATCTATAGGTTTAGTGACCATTTACCTATCTACTTATTTTCCCACCACTAGATTAATTTATACAGAGGAGTAGATTGTAAAATTCGGTCACTTGTTGTGGGCTTCCTCTGTTTAGGCACCTCAGGGGCTCTCCAAATGCAACATGGCGTCCGCTATCCATTCCAGTCAAATTTCCATTCCAAAAGTCAAATGGCGCTCCTTACCTTCCAAGCCATGCCGTGCGCCCAAACAGTGGCTTTGCACCACATATGGGGTATCAGCGTGCTCAGGAGAAAATGCACAACACATTTTGGGGTCCATTTTTTCTGGCTGCCCTTGTGAAAATTAAAAATTTGAGGCTAAAGTAGCAGTTTTGTGTTAAAAATGTGTTTTTTTATTTTCACACTTCAACATTATAAAATTCTGTGAAGCCCCTGGGGGTTCAAGGTGCTCACCACACATCTAGATAAGTTCCTTGAGGGGTCTAGTTTCCAAAATGGGGTCACTTGTTGGGGGTTTCCTCTGTTTAGGCACCTCAGGGGCTCTCCAAATGCAACATGGCGTCCGCTATCCATTCCAGTCAAATTTCCATTCCAAAAGTCAAATGGCGCTCCTTACCTTCCAAACCATGCCGTGCGCCCAAACAGTGGCTTTGCACCACATATGGGGTATCAGCGTGCTCAGGAGAAATTGCACAACACATTTTGGGGTCCATTTTTTCTGGCTGGCCTTGTGAAAATTAAAAATTTGAGGCTAAATTAGCAGTTTTGTGTTAAAAATGTGTTTTTTTATTTTCACACTTCAACATTATAAAATTCTGTGAAGCCCCTGGGGGTTCAAGGTGCTCACCACACATCTAGATAAGTTCCTTGAGGGGTCTAGTTTACAAAATGGGGTCACTTGTTGAGGGTTTCCTCTGTTTAGACACCTCTGGGGCTCTCCAAATGCAACATGGCGTCCGCTATCCATTCCAGTCAAATTTCCATTCCAAAAGTCAAATGGCGCTCCTTACTTTCCAAGCAATGCCGTGCACCCAAACAGTGGCTTTGCACCACATATGGGGTATCAGCGTGCTCAGGAGAAATTACACAACACATTTTGGGGTCCATTTTTTCTGGCTACCCTTGTGAAAATTAAAAATTTGAGGTTAAAGTAGCAGTTTTGTGAAAAAAAGTTAAATGTTGATTGTTTTCTTCCACATTCCAAAAATTCCTGTGAAGCACCTGAAGGGTTAATAAACTTCTTGAATGTGGTTTTGAGCACCTTGAGGGGTGCAGTTTTTAGAATGGTATCACTTTTGGGTATTTTCTGTCATAAAGGCTCCTCAAAGTCACTTCAAATAAGATGTGGTCCCTAAAAAAAATGTTTTTGTAAATTTTGTTGTAAAAATGAGAAATCGCTGGTCAATTTTAACCCTTATAGCTTCCTAACAAAAAAAAATTTTGGTTCCAAAATTGTGCTGATGTGAAGTAGACATGTGGGCAATGTTATTTATTAACTATTTTGTGTGATATATCTCTCTGATTAAAGGGCATGAAAATTCAAAGTTTGAAAATTGCAAAATTTTCAAAATTTTCGCCAAATTTCCGATTTTTTCACAATCAAACGCAAGTGATATCAAAGAAATTTTATCACTATCATGAAGTACAATATGTCACAAAAAAACAATCTCAGAATCAGGGGGATCCGTTGAAGCGTTCCAGAGTAATTACCTCATAAAGTGACAGTGGTCAGAATTGAAAAAATTGGCCCGGTCACGAAGGCAAAAACAGGCTCTGGCGCGAAGTGGTTAAAAGTAAAGAAGCAACAATGCTGGAGGCCCACGGTGATCAGAAGGATGTTGGTATTTTGCAGAGATGAAATAGCGCAAGAGAGAAAGCAAATGAAAAAAAGAAAAGAGAATGAATGT
This sequence comes from Phyllobates terribilis, assembly GCF_046119375.1. NCBI lineage: Eukaryota > Metazoa > Chordata > Amphibia > Anura > Dendrobatidae > Phyllobates > Phyllobates terribilis. The sequence continues at coordinate 675,470,909 of NW_027362764.1, read as the reverse complement.
GTGCACTTGTGAAAGGGAATGGAAAAAAGTCATAGAACAGAGGGCCCCCTGCTGGTGGAAGGAAGGAAAAAGCAAATGCCTACAGCACCTGGTATTCCCAGGTGGTCTCCCATCCAAATACTAACCAGGCCCAACCTTGCTTAGTTTCCAAGATGAGACAAGATCAGGCGTGTCCAGGGTGGTGTGGCCGTAGGCAAAGACCAGCCTCTCATTTGCTGCTTTTCTACTTTGACGTCTGGCTGCCGGCTGCCCTTTCCAGTGCTCAGCAAGACCAGGTCCTTTTGTGCTTTCCCTTCTCTTCAATTTTTTTTGCTGGCTTCCTTAAAAGGTCTTGTAGACACAACGCCCCACTCAGAGCCGCTGAGCTCACTGATCGGCTGCAGCGCTGTCGATGGAACGTCAGCTTCACGGCCAATGCCACAGGCTGGGAGCAGAGGCGAGACTCACCGGTAGACCTGGGTAGGGTGAGTAGAGCGCGGTTAGTTGCTTTCTAATAGCCTGCAGCCGGGGATTAACTTTTAATGAAAGGGAACAATCCCTTTGACTATCTGCAGCACGCCACACCTAGGAAGCGCACTCTCACACACAAGCCAGCATGCACACGTGCTCGCACGTGACAACACCCCCTATCTGCCCCTATGCGTCAGACTCTCCTGCCTGTTTTATGATTTCATGGCCCTAGCAGGAATCACCCCCCCCTCCCCAATTCCTTCCGCACCTTCCTTGCCTTCCTTGCACTGAAGTTAGTTCTTTGTCAGCCGTCTGGCTTGGTTACACAAGCTTCTTTGCAGAGAAACATGTTACTTCTGCTGGCCCTCGCTAGGCGGCCGGCATCCAAAACCTTCCCTGGGCACCTGCTGTAAGCCTGGCCCCTTCACGGCCCCGGTTGCTTTTAATGCCATCATTTCCACACGGCGAGCTGCGGATTCAATAGGCACTCCTAGCCGTGGCAAGGAGCTCGGTTTCAGGCCTGCATGGTAGCGTACTTAGCTGCCAACTGGCTCAGAGGCCTTGGGGCTTCCATCATCTAAGTTACTTAAGGTCGGTGTCCGGCATGGCGCCGTTCCATGCTAGCCCAGCTGGGCAGTAGGGCAAAACGTCATCAAAATGGTCTACAGCACCCGGTGTTCCCAGGAGATCTCCCATCCAAGTACTGTCTGAGCCCAGCCCTGCTTTGCTTCCGAGATCAGACGAGATCGGGCGTATCCAAGGTGGTATGGCCAGTAGACGCTGCTCGATCCATCGCCCGGCCAGCCTTTCTCAGGATCGCTTGGTGGCAAGCAATCTGGCCGTGACGGGGCGGGCTCTGAAGGGTCCATGCAAAGGCTGTGCCGTCCCTACAGGTGTGGTTTGTTTAGCAGTGATTCACCCGCCGCATCAGGTGTCTTCAAAAATGTCTCGGCGCAGGGTCTCCTGCAGGCTAAACCCTTCATCACGGTAATGTGACAGAAAGAGCAAGCTGGATCCGTAACCTGGGGGCGGAGTGAGACGTCCAGGGGTGAATGAAGGAAGAGGGTGAGATGGTTGCCAGTGACTTTGAGCTGCTCTTCAAGGGGGAGGGTCGTGTTGCCTGAAAAGGTCTTCTGCTTGGGGTTACCGGTGATTGCCTCCAGCCACGCGGGAGACGCTGGTCCTGGTGAAAAGGAGCCTAGTATTAAAAGTAAAGAAGCAACAATGCTGGAGGCCCACGGTGATCAGAAGGATGCTGGTATTTTGCAGAGATGAAATAGCGCAAGAGAGAAAGCAAATGAAAAAAAGAAAAGAGAATGAATGTGTGCACTTTTGAAAGGGAATGGAAAAAAGGCATAGAAGAGAGTGCCCCCTGCTGGTGGAAGGAAGGAAAAAGCAAAAGCCTACAGCACCTGGTATTCCCAGGCAGTCTCCTATCCAAGTACTAACCAGGCCTGACACTGCTTAGCTTCTGAGATCAGGCCTGTTCAGGATGGTGTGGCCGTAGACAGAGAAAAGCCTCTCATTTGCTGCTTTTCTACTTTGACGTCTGGCTGCCGGCTGCCCTTTCCAGTGCTCAGCAAGACCAGGTCCTTTTGTGCTTTCCCTTCTCTTCAATTTTTTTGCTGGCTTCCTTAAAAGGTCTTGTTGACAGAAGGCCCGACTCAGAGCCGCTGAGCTCACTGATCGGCTGCAGCGCTGTCGACGGAACGTCAGCTTCACGGCCAATGCCACAGGCCGGGAGCAGAGGCGAGACTCACCGGTAGACCCGGGTAGGGTGAGTAGAGCGCGGTTAGTTGCTTTCTAATAGCCTGCAGCCGGGGATTAACTTTTAATGAAAGGGAACAATCCCTTTGATTGTCTGCAGCGCGCCACACCTAGGAATCGCACTCTCACACACAAGCCAGCATGCACACGTGCTCGCACGTGACAACACCCCCTATCTGCCCCTACAACCTCTCCGTCACCATGCGTCAGACTCTCCTGCCTGTTTTATGATTTCAGGGCCCTAGCAGGAATCACCCCCCCCTCCCCAATTCCTTCCGCTCCTTCCTTGCCTTCCGTGCACTGAGGTTAGCTCTTTGTCAGCCGTCTGACTTGGTTACACAAGCTTCTTTGCAGAGAAACATGTTACTTCTGCTGGCCCTCGCTAGGAGGCCGGCATCCAAAACCTTCCCTGGGCACCTGCTGAAAGCCTGGCCCCTTCACGGCCCCGGGTGCTTTTAACACCATCATTTCCACACGGCGAGCTGCGGAGTCAATAAGCACTCCTAGCCGTGGCAAGGAGCTCGGTGTCAGGCCTGCGTGAAGGCGGCGGGCTAGCGTACTTAGCTGCCAACTGGCTCAGAGGCCTTGGGGCTTCCATGATCTAAGTTACTTAAGGTCGGTGTCCGGCAAGGCGCCGTTCCATGCTAGCCGAGCTGGGCAGTAGGGCAAAACGTCATCAAAATGGTCTACAGCACCCGGTGTTCCCAGGAGGTATCCCATCCAAGTACTGTCCGAGCCCAGCCCTGCTTTGCTTCCGAGATCAGATGAGATCATGCGTATCCAAGGTGGTATGGACAGTAGATGCTGCTCAATTCATCGCCCGGCCAGCCTTTCTCAGGATCGCTTGGTGGCGAGCAATCTGGCCGTGACGGGGCGGGCTCCGAAGGGTCCATGCAAAGGCTGTGCCATCCCTACAGGTGTGGTTTGTTTAGCAGTGATTCACCCGCCGCATCAGGTGTCTTCAAAAATGTCTCGGCGCAGGGTCTCCTGCAGGCTAAACCCTTCATCGCGGTAATGTGACAGAAAGAGCAAGCTGGACCCGTAACTTGGGGGCGGAGCGAGACGTCCAGGGGTCTACAGCACCCGGTGTTCCCAGGAGGTATCCCATCCAAGTACTGTTCGAGCCCAGCCCTGCTTTGCTTCCGAGATCAGACGAGATCAGGCGCATCCATGGTGGTATGGCCAGTAGACGCTGCTCGATCCATCGCCCGGCCAGCCTTTCTCAGGATCGCTTTGTTATGATCTGCTACAGAGACTAAGGAAAGAAAGGAGATCTATCCCTACAATAGAACTAAGCTAGATCCCTACGATGTAACGGGGAACCTGATCCTGCGATCAGACCCGCTAAAGTCCTCGGCTAGTCTGAACGCAGACCTATAGATGTGAGGGAGGGATCCCTACAAGATCTAGGGACTGGGAAAAGTTGGACACCTCCTAGCAGAAATAGTAGAAGTCAAAGACAAACACACAACAAAAAGGCATAGGGGTCAGAAGACCTAGCAAAACTAACAGAGAACGGCAACAGAGCAACAAGCTAGCTCAACAGTAGTAAATACAAATGAAGTCCAGCAAAGCCAGGTGGGCGGAGCCGGATTAAATAGGCAAAATGGTCATGTGACCAGCAAACAAAAAAAAACCTAACAGGAGAGTTGTAACAGTACCCCCTCTTCTAAGAGGATCCTCCGGATCCCCTAGGCCCAGGCTTACCAGGAAACCTCCTGTGAAATGCTTGGACAAGTCTGGGGGCAGAAACATAATCCGCTCTCACCCATGAGTTATCCTCAGGTCCGAAACCCTTCCAAGCGACGAGATACTGCAAACTCCCTCTATACCGTCTAGAATTTAGGATGCGGGAAATTTCATATTCCCCGTCCTCCACCACCGGAGGAACAGTGGCAGAGGCGTCACCATCCGACACATCAGCTTTTTTCAACAGAGAAACATGAGACACCGGATTAATCCTCCAGGACGTAGGAACCTTCAGCCTAACAGCAGATTGGTTAACTATCTGAAGTACCTTAAAGGGCCCTACGAACTTGGGACCCAATTGTTTAGAAGGAATCCTCAATCGCAGATTCTTAGAGGACAACCAAACCATGTCACCAACCGCAAACAAAATCTCTTGCCGTTTCCTATCAAAGTACCTCTTAGATTTTTTGTTAGCCTCCTGAAGATTACCACGCACATCCGTCCAAACTCTCTCCGAATCACCGGAAAAACTCTCCTCCTCAGGCACAGCCGAAACCAATTTGGAAAATGACCCAAAAGACGGATGTCTCCCAGAACAACAAAAAAAAGGCGAATACCCAGAAGAAGAGGATGTATGGTTGTTAAGAGCAAATTCAGCAAGTGGCAGAAACTCAGACCACCCCTCTTGATTGTCTGCCCCAAAACAACGCAAGAACTGCTCAACATCCTGGTTCTTCCTTTCTGTCTGGCCATTAGACTCAGGATGATATCCGGATGAAAACGACAAATGAACTCCCAACCTGTCACAAAAGGCACGCCAAAAACGAGCCACGAACTGAGGTCCCCTATCAAAAATAATGTCAGTAGGAACACCATGTAGTCTGATAATCTCCTTGACAAAGGCCTTAGCGAGTGTCTTAGCGCAAGGCAGTTTGATGAAGGGAACCAAGTGACACATCTTGCTAAAACGGTCCATGACCACCCAGATGACCGTGAAACCTTCAGAGGGAGGAAGGTCAGTAATAAAGTCCATAGCCAGATGTGTCCAAGGTGCACTAGGAACCTCCAGAGGGCAAAGCAACCCCACAGCAGGAGCATGCGAAGACTTGGATCTTGCACACACAGTACATTGGCGCACCCACTTAATGACTTCCTTCTGCCATCCAGGCCACCAAAAACTGCGACACACAAGTCTCTTGGTCTCAGAAATTCCTGGATGACCTGCCAACCGAGATTCATGACACTCAACAAACAAATCTCTCCTAAAGGTCCTAGGCACAAACAACCTCCCATGGGGAGTGTTAGATGGGGCATTCTCCTGTGCTTTAAGAATCTCATCCTCCAAAATGGAGTCCAAAGCAGCAATCACAACACCTTCTTGTAAAATGGTCTCCTCTTCCTCCTCAACACCGACCATGGGAGAAAAGCTGCGAGACAAAGCATCCGCTTTAACATTCTTGGTACCCGGGATGTAAGCAACGGAAAAATTAAACCGCGAGAAAAAAAGTGCCCACCTAGCCTGACGGGCATTCAAGCGCTTGGCAGCATCAAGATAGATCAGATTTTTATGATCAGTGAAAACCTGAATGGGAAATTCAGCACCTTCCAAGAGATGACGCCAGTGTTCAAATGCGAGTTTAATCGCCAGCAATTCCCGATTATCAATATCGTAATTAAGTTCAGTCTCGGAAAATTTTTTTGAAAAAAAGGCACAGGGATGTACTCCATCCTTGTTTTCCTGAGACAACACCGCACCAACCCCCACCGAAGAAGCATCAACCTCAGCCAAAAACGGCTTAGTCACATCAGGCTGCATAAGGATGGGAGCAGAGGTAAACCTCTCCTTTAGAAACACAAAAGCTTCAATGGCCTCAGAAGTCCACTGAACCGCATTAGCACCTTTCCTGGTGAGATCGGTCAGCGGTTTGACAATAATAGCAAACTTTTTTATGAATTTTCTGTAATAATTGGCGAAACCCAAAAACCTCTGTATCGATTTCAAACCAATAGGCCTAGGCCATTCCTGCACAGCTTGAACTTTAACCGGGTCCATCTCAAAACCTTCACTGGAGATAATGTAGCCCAAAAAACGAATTCTCTGTACAGCGAACTCACATTTCTCCAGCTTAGCAAAAAGCGAATTGTCCATTAATAACTGTAATACCTCACGTACGCTTCGCCAATGAGACTCCAGATCCGGCGAATAAATCAAAATGTCATCCAAATACACAACCACATTTTTGCCGATTAAAGGTCTAAGGATATCATTAATAAGATTCTGAAAAAATGCTGGAGCATTAGTGAGACCAAAAGGCATAACCAGATTCTCAAAATGACCCACAGGAGTGTTAAAAGCAGTCTTCCATTCATCACCCTCCTTCATGCGCAACAAATTGTATGCCACCCGGAGATCAATTTTAGAGAACCACTTGGACCCCACTAACTGGTTAAATAAATCAGGAATCAATGGCAGTGGGTAAGGATTGCGTACAGTAATTTTATTAATCTTACGAAAGTCCAGACAAGGACGTAAACCGCCATCTTTTTTTTTTACAAAAAAAAATCCAACAGCCACAGGAGACTTGGAAGGCCTAATGTGACCGGCGGCCAAGCTTGTCTGTATGTATTCTTCCAAAGCCTTTCTTTCAGGAATAGTAAGATTAAATAAACGACTCTTAGGAAGAGTCGCGCCAGGGACAAATTCAATGGTACAATCATAGTCTCTATGGGGAGGCAAAACCTGCGACTCCTCCTCAGAAAAAACTCTCCAAAAGTCCTGAATAGGTACAGGCAATTCCCCTCTATCCACAGCAGCAATGCGCCCGTTACAACACTTGTCATGACACTTAGGGCTCCAGGACTTAATTTCATTGGTAGACCAATCCAGTACAGGATTGTGCAATTTTAACCAGGGTAGCCCCAATATTACTGGAGAAGGCAAATTATCCAATACCACCAAATCCAAATTCTCTTGATGAATACCATTAATAGTGAGGGGAAATTCACAGACCTTGTGAGTAACACTCTTCAAGGGAGAGCCATCGACAGAAACCACAGCAATAGGGGATGACAAAGTTTTAGGTTCTAATCTAAGTTTTTCCAAGAATCCCCCATCAATCACATTCAGAGTAGATCCACAATCCACAAATTCCCGAAATTCAATTAATTCATCCTGAGCAGCAGTAGTGGCAGATAGGAATACTCCCTTAGAATTTAAACAGGCAATACGAGCATGACTGACCATTTTTTTTTCTTTCTTCTTACGAAGCACACAGCTCTTAATAAAATGACCTGAATTTCCGCAATAGAAACACAAGCCTTCAGAAAGTCGGCGGTCTTTTTCCTGAGAGCGGGGTGCCATCGGCTCTCCATTGTCAGCACAGAACCTCTCAGGACTCGAAGCTGACATAGCAGAGGATTTGCTCTCATTAACCATTTCACGCAGTCTCCTGTCCACCCGTATAGCTAATTGCATTGCCTCCTGCAAGTTTCCAGGTGTGGGATAAGCAATCAGTAAATCCTTTACCCTTTCACATAGCCCTGCAAGAAACAAGCTTTTCAAAGCAGAATCGTTCCACCCCACCTGGGCAGACCACCGACGGAAGTGAGAACAATATTTTTCCACATTACCTGATCCCTGCCTCAAACGTCTTAATTCAGACTCAGCAGATGAGACACGATCAGGATCATCGTACAACAAACCCAAAGCAGAAAAAAAACTATCCACTGATCTAAGGCACGGATCACTAGGTTGGAGAGAGAAGGCCCATCCCTGAAGATCTTTGCGCAAAAGTGACATTATGATCCCTATGCGCTGTGATTCATCACCAGAGGATCCGGGTCTCAAATGAAAATACAATAGACAAGCATTTTTAAAAGAAAAAAAATCTTGTTGTTTGCCAAAAAATAGATCAGGCAGACGTACCTTAGGTTCCACAAAATGCGCTTCAGAACAGCTACTCACGTGTTGTTGGAGCTTGGTCACCTCCAGAGAGAGTCCCTGCAAGCGTTGAGCCAAATCTTGCACCGAGACCATGATGGAAAACTGGAGGTCTTTTCTTAGAGAAATTTTTTTTTTTTTTTTTTTTTTATGGCTGGAATTACTGTTATGATCTGCTACAGAGACTAAGGAAAGAAAGGAGATCTATCCCTACAATAGAACTAAACTAGATCCCTACGACGTAACGGGGAACCTGATCCTGCGATCAGACCCGCTAAAGTCCTCGGCTAGTCTGAACGCAGACCTATAGATGTGAGGAGGGATCCCTACAAGATCTAGGGACTGGGAAAAGTTGGACACCTCCTAGCAGAAATAGTAGCAGTCAAAGACAAACACACAACAAAAAGGCATAGGGGTCAGAAGACCTAGCAAAACTAACAGAGAACGGCAACAGAGCAACAAGCTAGCTCAACAGTAGTAAATACAAATGAAGTCCAGCAAAGCCAGGAGGGCAGAGCCGGATTAAATAGGCAAAATGGTCATGTGACCAGCAAACTAAAAAAAAACTAACAGGAGAGTTGTAACACGCTTGGTGGCGAGCAATCTGGCCGTGATGGGTCAGGCTCCGAAGGGTCCATGCAAAGGCTGTGCCGTCCCTACAGGTGTGGTTTGTTTTGCAGTGATTCACCCGCCGCATCAGGTGTCTTCAAAAATGTCTCGGCGCAGGATCTCCTGCAGGCTAAACCCTTCATCGCGGTAATGTGACAGAAAGAGCAAGCTGGACCCGTAACTTGGGGGCGGAGCGAGACGTCCAGGGGTGAATGAAGGAAGAGGGTGATATGGTTGCCAGTGACTTTGAGCTGCTCTTCAGGGGGGAGGGTCGTGTTGCCTGCAAAGGTCTTCTGCTTGGGGATACCGGTGGTTGCCTCCAGCCACACGGGAGATGCTGGCCCTGGTGAAAAGCAGCCTAGTATTAAAAGTAAAGAAGCAACAATGCTGGAGGCCCACGGTGATCAGAAGGATGCTGGTATTTTGCAGAGATGAAATAGCGCAAGAGAGAAAGCAAATGAAAAAAAGAAAAGAGAATGAATGTGTGCACTTGTGAAAGGGAATGGAAAAAAGGCACAGAAGAGAGTGCAACCTGCTGGTGGAAGGAAAAAAAAAGCAAAAGCCTACAACACCTGGTATTCCCAGGCGGTCTCCCATCCAAGTACTAACCAGGCCCAACCCTGCTTTGCTTCCGAGATCAGGCGCATTCAGGGTGGTGTGGCCGTAGGCACAGACAAGCCTCTCACTTGCTGCTTTTCTACTTTGAAGTCTGGCTGCCGGCTGCCCTTTCCAGTGTTCAGCAAGACCAGGTCCTTTTGTGCTTTCCCTTCTCTTCAATTTTTTTGCTGGTTTCCTTAAAAGGTCTTGTAGACAGAACGCCCCACTGAGAGCCGCTGAGTTCACTGATCGGCTGCAGCGCTGTCGACGGAACGTCAGCTTCACGGCCAATGCCACAGGCCGGTAGCAGAGGCGAGACTCACCAGTAGACCCGGGTAGGTTGAGTAGAGCGTGGTTAGTTGCTTTCTAATAGCCTGCAGCCGGGGATTAACTGTTAATGAAAGGGAACAATCCCTTTGACTGTCTGCAGCACGCCACACCTAGGAAGCGCACTCTCACACTGAAAGCCAGCATGCACACGTGCTCGCAAGTGACAACACCCCCTATCTGCCCCTACAACCTCTCCGTCACCATGCGTCAGACTCTCCTGCCTGTTTTATGATTTCAGGGCCCTAGCAGGAATCACAACACCCCCTCCCCAATTCCTTCCTCACCTTCATTGCCTTCCTTGCACTGAGGTTAGCTCTTTGGCAGCCGTCTGGCTTGGTTACACAAGCTTTTTTGCAGGGAAACATGTTACTTCTGCTGGCCCTCGCTAGGCGGCCGGCATCCAAAACCTTCCCTGGGCACCTGCTGAAAGCCTGGCCCCTTCACGGCCCCGGGTGCTTTTAACGCCATCATTTCCACACGGCGAGCTGCGGAGTCAATAAGCACTCCTAGCCGTGGCAAGGAGCTCGGTGTCAGGCCTGCGTGAAGGCGGCGGGGTAGCGTACTTAGCTGCCAACTGGCTCAGAGGCCTTGGGGCTTCCATCATCTAAGTTACTTAAGGTCGGTGTCCGGCAAGGCGCCGTTCCATGCTAGCCGAGCTGGTCAGTAGGGCAAAACATCATCAAAATAGTCTACAGCACCCGGTGTTCCCACGAGGTCTCCCATCCAAGTACTGTCCGAGCCCAGCCCTGCATCCGAGATCAGACGAGATCGCGCGTATCCAAAGTGGTATGGCCAGTAGACGCTGCTCGATCCATCGCTCGGCCAGCCTTTCTCAGGATCGCTTGGTGGCGAGCAATCTGGCCGTGACGGGGCGGGCTCCGAAGGGTCCATGCAAAGGCTGTGCCGTCCATACAGGTGTGGTTTGTTTAGCAGTGATTCACCCGCCGCATCAGGTGTCTTCAAAAATGTCTCGGCGCAGGGTCTCCTGCAGGCTAAACCCTTCATCGCGGTAATGTGACAGAAAGAGCAAGCTGGACCCGTAACTTGGGGGCTGAGCGAGACGTTCAGAGGTGAATGAAGGAAGAGGGTGAGATGGTTGCCAGTGACTTTGAGCTGCTCTTCAGGGGGGAGGGTCGTGTTGCCTGCTAAGGTCTTCTGCTTGGGGATACTGGTGATTGCCTCCAGCCACGCGGGAGACGCTGGTTCAGGTGAAAAGAAGCCTAGTATTAAAAGTAAATAAGCAACAATGCTGGAGGCCCACGGTGATCAGAAGGATGCTGGTATTTTGCAGAGATGAAATAGCGCAAGAGAGAAAGCAAATGAAAAAAAGAAAAGAGAATGAATGTGTGCACTTGTGAAAGGGAATGGAAAAAAGGCATAGAAGAGAGTGCCCCCTGCCGGTGGAAGGAAAGAAAAAGCAAAGGCCTAGAGCACCTGGTATTCCCAGGCAGTCTCCCATCCAAGTACTAACCAGGCCCAACCCTGCTTGGCTTCCAAGATTAGACAAGGTCGGGCGTGTAGAGAGTGGTTTGGCCGTAGGCACAGACAAGCCTCTCACTTGCTGCTTTTCTACTTTGAAGGCGCAGACAAGCCTCTCACTTGCTGCTTTTCTACTTTGAAGGCACAGACAAGCCTCTCACTTGCTGCTTTTCTACTTTGAAGTCTGGTTGCCGGCTGCCCTTTCCAGTGCTCAGCAAGACCAGGTCTTTTTGTGCTTTCCCTTCTCTTCAATTTTTTTGCTGGCTTCCTTAAAAGGTCTTGTAGACAGAAGGCCCCACTCAGAGCCGCTGAGCTCACTGATCGGCTGCAGCGCTGTCGACGGAACGTCAGCTTCACAGCCAATGCCACAGGCCGGGAGCAGAGGCGAGATTAACCGGTAGACCTGGGTAGGGTAAGTAGAGCGCGGTTAGTTGCTTTCTAATAGCCTGCAGCCGGGGATTAACTATTAATGAAAGGGAACAATCCCTTTGACTGTCTGCAGCGTGCCACACCTAGGAAGCGCACTCTCACACACAAGCCAGCATGCACACGTGCTCGCACGTGACAACACCCCCTATCTGCCCCTACAACCTCTACGTCACCTTGCGTCAGACTCTCCTGCCTGTTTTATGATTTCAGGGCCCTAGCAGGAATCACCCCCCCCTCCCCAATTCCTTCCGCACCTTCCTTGCCCTCCTTGCACTGAGGTTAGCTCTTTGGCAGCCGTCTGGCTTGGTTACACAAGCTTCTTTGCAGAGAAACATGTTACTTCTGCTGGCCCTCGCTAGGCGGCCGGCATCCAAAACCTTCCCTGGGCACCTGCTGAAAGCCTGGCCCCTTCACGGCCCCGAGTGCTTTTAACGCCATCATTTCCACACGGCGAGCTGTGGAGTCAATAACACTCCTAGCCGTGGAAAGGAGCTCGGTGTCAGGCCTGCGTGAAGGCGGCAGGGTAGCGTACTTAGCTGCCAACTGGCTCAGAGGCCTTGGGGCTTCCATCATCTAAGTTACTTAAGGTCGGTGTCCGGCAAGGCGCCGTTCCATGCTAGCCGAGCTGGGCAGTAGGGCAAAACGTCATCAAAATGGTCTACAGCACCCGGTGTTCCCAGGAGGTCTCCCATTCAAGTACTGTCCAAGCCCAGCCCTGCTTTGCTTCCGAGATCAGACGAGATCGGACATATCCAAGGTGGTATGGCCAGTAGACGCTGCTTGATCCATCGCCCGGCCAGCCTTTCTCAGGATCGCTTGGTGGCGAGCAATCTGGCCGTGACGGGGCGGGCTCCGAAGGGTCCAAGCAAAGGCTGTGCCGTCCATACAGGTGTGGTTTGTTTAGCAGTGATTCACTCGCCGCATCAGGTGTCTTCAAAAATGGCTTGGGACAGGGTCTCCTGCAGGCTAAACCCTTCATCGCGGTAATGTGACAGAAAGAGCAAGCTGGACAAGTAACTTGGGGGCGGAGCGAGACGTCCAGGGGTGAATGAAGGAAGAGGGTGAGATGGTTGCCAGTGATTTGGAGCTGCTCTTCAGGGGGGAGGGTCGTGTTGCCTGCAAAGGTCTTCTGCTTGGGGTTACCGGTGGTTGCCTTCAGCCACCCGGGAGATGCTGGTCCTGGTGAAAAGGAGCCTAGTATTAAAAGTAAATAAGCAACAATGCTGGAGGCCCAAGGTGATCAGAAGGATGCTGGTATTTTGCAGAGATGAAATAGCGCAAGAGAGAAAGCAAATGAAAAAAAGAAAAGAGAATGAATGTGTGCACTTGTGAAAGGGAATGGAAAAAAGGCATAGAAGAGAGTGCCCCCTGCTGGTGGAAGGAAGGAAAAAGCAAAAGCCTACAGCACCTGGCATTCCCAGGCGGTCTCTGTTAAATGGTTAATTATGGAAATTCATTTGGAATGTTAATCGATAATCATTTTTCTGATTTCTATGCCTCAGCCATCGTGTCTAGTTGACATGCGCTATTTGTGTGTGTATTTTTGGTTCACTACCATATGTAGAACAGGTGTCCATACGACTGGCTATAAAAGCCCATGGTACAGAAAGTGTGCTCTGCCCACCCCACAAGACACAGAATCTTCATGCTGAGGAGCAGATGACATGTAGGCCTGGACACATGCTGGACAAAGACATGATTTACCAGCCAGGATCCAAGGAAAGATGGGTGAATCTCAACAATTAAGCTAATTATGGACAAATGGACAATTACTTTATAACTAATTATTGTATGTACCTGCTGCAATCTGATTCTTTTTAATGGACAATCCAAGAATAAATAGATACATTTTTTTATAAGAATATCGTGATATTGATACTTTGAGAAGTCCTCAGTAGAAAAAAATAATACAGGAAGAGTATTATTTTACAATGGTGAGCCAGCCAGTCCTGTTTTTTTGTTTTTTAAATTAAGTAAGTGAATTTCTTCCGTGAACAAGGGGGGAGTCCTGACGAGCTGAACAGCTGTTGTTCACGTGTCAGTAAATTCACTAGTTTGTCACGAGAAGCAGAAAGGACCTACAGACTGAGGAAAGACAGGAAGCAGAGGTACTAACAAGGAACAGAATCACACAGGAAAAGAATCAGACAAACTGAAGACAGGACGTGCTGATAAAGAGAAGCCAAGGAATCTTAAGGTAAGCAAAATATGGATATAATTTCTTCTTTTGCTATACAAAGTAATATTAATTTCAAAGTTAATGTAGGAGATGACATAGAAGTTTTGTGGCTCAGTTTATACAAAGAATGTGAATTGCAGAATTTACAGTTAACTTCTAAATTGGTAAATAGAGACAAACAGAAATTGAGAAATATTCTACATTTGGTAGATTTTTTTCATAGTCTTGTGTTAGAGATTTCTTAGCAGGAAAATAGTGTAGAAGTGTCAGACGGTGATACTGATTCTGACTGTAATGTGGAAAATGAACAAGAAGTAAGACACGTGTCTGTAACTGAAGGTGACCTTGGGTCTGACCAAGAGACGGACATACAGAAACCTGACATGGGAGGAGACATGACTGACATACGAGAAACCGACATACTAGGTGATGTGGGAGGAGACGTGAGTGACGTAGGAGGAACGGACGTACAAGAGCCACTTAAAATATCAGAGAATTCTGGAATTACCCAGGCTCAACTCCAAATTAAAATGAGGAAAAATTTGCTGAAATTATACAAAATCATGCCAAAATATGATGTCAAAATCCATGCCTGTAGAAATTCAGAGACATTTGAGAGCTTCTCTGATAAGTTTGATTTATCCAATGAGGAGAGGAATCAATTATTTAAAATATGGATTCCTGTGACATTGTCCAGACGTTTACATTTAATGCCCTGTGAAAATGACTCTCCTAATGGATGGGAAAATGATTCGGACAGATTAAGATATTTGATTTATTGTGTCACAAAGGATTTTCCCAACATAGAAGATCTGCAGAAATTAAGGATTGGTAGGAAGGAATGTACATATACATTCATGTCCATATTTGAACGGTTGTACAAAGCTCTCATCAAAAATGGAAAAGTACAACATATGATAACAACTTTTGTACAAAAATTCAAATTCCTAAATTCAGTTTCCCAAGTTATGGCATCACAAAAAAATTCATTATATGAATGTGCGCAGATGCTGGATTTTGTTAGAAAACATGAGAATCGTAAAAAGAAAATAAATCAAGCTAAATTTATAAAACCAGGAAAGGTAAAGTCTTACCAAAAGCCAATATCAAACTCTCCTAGACTGAGTCATCCCCATAGTGAACTCTATCAAATACGCAGAAGATTTCATATATGTTATAAGCCATATCAGCCAGTGCAAAGATCCATCTCTCCACAGAATGAGTTAATTCTCAGTCAGAACTGTGATTCTCTAAAAAGGAAAATGGCTGAAACTGATGGACAGAGACAGGTGAGACGACCAACTCACAGTGACGTCATGGAATGTGGACAGAAGAACAGGCAGTTCTCTGAGGTTTTGAAGGATAGAAAAATGTCTTTCCTAAATTGGGCGTTCCTTGAGATATTTGAGAGAGACAGAAGATTTGGTTTAGGGAGTGGCTAAGGAAAAACTGTAATTATAATGTTGTATCAAAATGTAATACAATGTCTCAATATTTATTTATAATCTTATACAGTAAAATTGTAGTTACATAGTTTCTAATAGTTCATATATATATATATATATATATATATATATATATACACTTGTCTAAGTAGAGATTGTGTATAATTGTATTTATATATACGTTTATAAAATATATATATATATATATATTAATTAATAAATTAGAACTTCATATACAGTACAGACCAAAAGTTTGGACACACCTTCTCATTTAAAGATTTTTCTGTATTTTCATGACTTTGAAAATTGTACATTCACACTGAAGGCATCAAAACTATGAATTAACACATGTGGAATTATATACTTAACAAGAAAGTGTGAAACAACTGAAAATATGTCTTATATTCTAGGTTCTTCAAAGTAGCCACCTTTTGCTTTGATGACTGCTTTGCACACTCTTGGCATTCTCTTGATGAGCTTCAAGAGGTAGTCACCGGAAATGGTCTTACAACAATCTTGAAGGAGTTCCCAGAGATGTTTAGCACTTGTTGGCCCTTTTGCCTTCACTCTGCGGTCCAGCTCATCCCATACCATCTCGATTGGGTTCAGGTCTGGTGACTGTGGAGGCCAGGTCATCTGACGTAGCACCCAATCACTCTCCCTCTTGGTCAAATAGCCCTTACACAGCCTGGAGGTGTGTTTGGGGTCATTGTCCTGTTGAAAAATTAATGATGGTCCAACTAAACGCAAACCGGATGGAATAGCATGCCGCTGCAAGATGCTGTGGTAGCCATGCTGGTTCAGTATGCCTTCAATTTTGAATCCCCAACAGTGTCACCAGCAAAGCACCCCCACACCATCACACCTCCTCCTCCATGCTTCACGGTGGGAACCAGGCATGTAGAGTCCATCCGTTCACCTTTTCTGTGTCGCACAAAGACACGGTGGTTGGAACCAAAGATCTCAAATTTGGACTCATCAGACCAAAGCACAGATTTCCACTGGTCTAATGTCCATTCCTTGAGTTCTTTAGCCCAAACAAGTCTCTTCTGCTTGTTGCCTGTCATTAGCAGTGGTTTCCTAGCAGCTATTTTACGATGAAGGCCTGCTGCACAAAGTCTCCTCTTACCAGTTGTAGAGATGTGTCTGCTGCTAGAACTCTGTGTGGCATTGACCTGGTCTCTAATCTGAGCTGCTGTTAACCTGCGATTTCTGAGGCTGGTGACTCGGATAAACTTATCCTCAGAAGCAGAGGTGACTCTTGGTCTTCCATTCCTGGGGCGATCCTCATGTGAGCCAGTTTCTTTGTAGCACTTTATGGTTTTTGCAACTGCACTTGGGGACACTTTCAAAGTTTGCCCAATTTTTCGGACTGACTGACCTTAATTTCTTAAAGCAATGATGGCCACTCGTTTTTCTTTACTTAGCTGCTTTTTTCTTGCCATAATACAAATTCTAACAGTCTATTCAGTAGGACTATCAGATGTGTATCCACCAGACTTCTGCACAACACAACTGATGGTCCCAACCCCATTTATAAGGCAAGAAATCCCACTTATTAAACCTAACAGGGCACACCTGTGAAGTGAAAACCATTTCCGGTGACTACTTCTTGAAGCTCATCAAGAGAATGACAAGAGTGTGCAAAGCAGTCATCAAAGCAAAAGGTGGCTACTTTGAAGAACCTAGAATATAAGACATATTTTCAGTTGTTTCACACTTTTTTGTTAAGTATATAATTCCACATGTGTTAATTCATAGTTTTGATGCCTTCAGTGTGAATGTACAATTTTCAAAGTCATGAAAATACAGAAAAATCTTTAAATGAGAAGGTGTGTCCAAACTTTTGGTCTGTACTGTATATAAGTTTAAGTAGCAATATTTTGAATTACATTAGAACCAACCAATATATGTATAAGATATTTAAATAATTCTGTTTCTGTATGAATTTGATATTTAATTTTATTTTCTTATATTTCCTTAGAGTTTTCATTCCAAAGCATAATTTGATCAAAGAACTCTAAAATGGATTTATTTCTTTATTCACACAGGAAGTGAAAAAATTGCATGATTTTATGTGTATAACATTTTAAAATAATAACAATATATCTAGTTGAACTATAATATATATGTAATACTTATTAATTCTTTTGTGTTGTTAATATTTTCTGTGCATGAAGTGTTCGTGCAAATTAAAGTAGCTTTACAGCATGACGTGTGACAGCTGTGGCCTTTGAACTTTGAGCTAATAGTATAGGATCCCATTCATTCCATTTTCAACTGATGTAACTTAAGACCGGGCAGCCAGCGAAAAAAGAATCTAAGACAAGAGTTTTTTCAAGTGTCTGAAATTCCAGTGACTTACTCTCATATTATATAATATGTACTTGGGGAATATTCAAAGAAATAGAATCATAGAATCATAGAATGGTAGAGTTGGAAGGGACCTCCTGGGTCATCTGGTCCAACCCCCTGCTCAAAGCAGGATTCACTAGATCATCTCAGACAGATGTCTGTCCAGCCTGTTATGCACACGCTCGGGCTGAGCGGCGTGTGCGTGTGATTGTAGTGATTCCACTGGACCGTGCCGGAGAGTGAATGCCTGGAGGGGCGTAACTAGGTATTCACCCGATCCGACCAGGGTCGCACGACGGCATACGACGCCAGTGCACCAAGGAGGAACCGAGCAGAGGGACCAGGTGCTACTCCAGGACAGACCCCGGACACGGCTGTTGACCCACACAGGGGAATACAGGAACAGACTGGTAGGCTGGCACACAGACTGGTGGGTATAGGCAGGCACGACTGGTATGCAGGCAGGTGGGTATGCAGGCCGGGGGGTACAGGCAAGCACAGCTAGAGTGCAGACAGGGAGGCACTAGCAGGTAGGAACACAGGCGGGATAGGACCCAGTACACACTGGGACTCAGGAACAATACAGGCAGAGGGGTACAGGCAAGCACAGCTAGAGTGCAGACAGGGAGGCACTAGCAGGTAGGGACACTGGCGGGATAGGACCCAGTACACACTGAGACTCAGGAACAGAACCACAGATGTGGCGGACAAACACAGCAGAGTGAGGCCGCCCAGAGAGGTGAGCGAGAACAGGGCAGGACAAGGCCGCCTGGAGCGGTGAGCAAAGGATCAGAGCTGAGCGAGACTGCCGGAGCAGTGAGCAAGAGTAAAGCAGGACGAGACCGCCTGGAGCGGTGAGCAAGAGTGGAGCAAGACTGCCGGAGCAGTGAGCAAAAGGATAAGAGCGGAGCGAGACTGCCGGAGCAGAGAGCAAAAGGGTCTGAGCGGAGCAAGGCTGCCGGAGCAGCGAGCAAAGGAGTCAGAGCAGGCTAGAACCGCCGGAGCGGTGAGCAAAGGAGTCAGAGCAGGCTAGAACCGCCGGAGCGGTGAGCAAAGGAGTCAGAGCAGGCTAGAACCGCCGGAGCGGTGAGCAAAGGAGTCAGAGCAGGCTAGAACCGCCGGAGCGGTGAGCAAAGGAGTCAGAGCAGGCTAGAACCGCCGGAGCGGTGAGCAAAGGAGTCAGAGCAGGCTAGAACCGCCGGAGCGGTGAGCAAAGGAGTCAGAGCAGGCTAGAACCGCCAGAGCGGTGAGCAAAGGAGTCAGAGCAGGCTAGAACCGCCAGAGCGGTGAGCAAAGGAGTCAGAGCAGGCTAGAACCGCCGGAGCGGTGAGCAAAGGAGTCAGAGCAGGCTAGAACCGCCGGAGCGGTGAGCAAAGGAGTCAGAGCAGGCTAGAACCGCCGGAGCGGTGAGCAAAGGAGTCAGAGCAGGCTAGAACCGCCGGAGCGGTGAGCAAAGGAGTCAGAGCAGGCTAGAACCGCCGGAGCGGTGAGCAAAGGAGTCAGAGCAGGCTAGAACCGCCGGAGCGGTGAGCAAAGGAGTCAGAGCAGGCTAGAACCGCCGGAGCGGTGAGCAAAAGAGTCAGAGCAGGCTAGAACCGCCGGAGCGGTGAGCAAAGGAGTCAGAGCAGGCTAGAACCGCCGGAGCGGTGAGCAAAGGAGTCAGAGCAGGCTAGAACCGCCGGAGCGGTGAGCAAAGGAGTCAGAGCTGGCAAGGCTGAGCAGGGGGGACAGGGCTCTGTTCACACGGAACAGACAGGAAGGGAAAGGCAGAGCCAGATACTCACAGAGTACTTGCAGAGAAGTAGCGAGTGGACCACAAACTCACAAACGGGAGTACAGAGACAACAAGCAGGAGTTAGGTAAGAGTTCAGACTCTGCAGAAAAAGGAAGGGAACGGACATAGCGGCAAAACAGGTAAAGGATAGGAGAGAGTTCAGACTGGAACTGAGTGTACGGAGGAGACCGACACTGCAGCAAAATACAGGAGCGGGTCTGGGAATACGGCCCCCAGAGAGGCAGGACGAACAGGCAAGGAGCGTGTTCAGACAGGACAGACAAGATACTGGAGCGGGTCTAGGTAATCGGCCCCTAGAGGGCGGGAGGAACAGGCTAGGAGCGTGTTCAGACGGGTCAGACAAGATACAGGAACAGGTCTAGGTAATCGGCCCCTAGAAGGCAGGAGGAACAGGCTAGGAGCGTGTTCAGACAGGCCTGGAAATACAGCCTCCAGGATAGGCAGAAAAGAGAACACAGAACGGGACCTGGCACCTTCAGAGTGCAAGCACACACTGAAAGAAACACTATGCTCAGGCAGGGATAGATGGGAGCAGCTGAGCTATATACCAGGTGACAGACAGCAATAGGCTGAGGACGCACAAGGGGTGTGACCCACAGCAGGTACAAAAAGCAGGAAGTGATCGGGCGCCGCCCTTAAGCAGCAGAAACAGACACAAACAGACAGCATGGAGGGAAGCCAGAGAGACATTCTGGACAGGAGATCAAGTGCGCGCTCTTGCACAGTGGGAGATGGACCACTATGCAAGGACGCCGCCAGGTATGTTACAGTACCCCCCCCTTACGCCCCCTCTTCTTCAGGCCTGCCAGAATCTTCCGCAGGGAATTCGAGGGCCAATTCTTCACTTCGAAGAGATCACTTCCACTGTCCACCGGAAAAACTGGTCTCCTCTGGGTAGCTAGGATGCTACCTCCCATCCAGCCACCCTTAGCAACAGACGAAACGGGTGGAGTACCAGGAACAGCACACAAGGAAGTCTCTCTCCACATATTTTCAGGTGGCACCCCAGAGGGTACAGGAGACAACTGGAAGTCCTCCACCGGGTTGGAGGGGGACAGAGACTTGGGGGTAATCTCTGCTTCGAGGTACATCTTGTCAAGCTCACAGGAAGAAATAGACGGGTTATCAGGTACATAATGAGGAAAAGTCACTGTCTCTTTGCTTTCTGGTGGTACCCCGGAGGATTCAGGAAACAACTGGAGGTCCTCCGCCGGGTCAGAAGAGTGCAGAGGCTCAGAGAAAACATCTGCTTCAGAGTACACTAGGTCGGATTCACTGGACGAAGCAGGCGAGGTATCGGGTACCGAGTATAGGAAAGTCTCTGTCCATTCTCCACCAGGTGGCACCCCGAAGGGTTCTGGAGACAACTGGCGGTCCTCCGCCTGGTCAGAGGGGTGTAGAGACTCACGGGTAACCTCTGCTTCAGAGTACACTAGGTCGGACTCACTGGACGAAGCAAGCGAGGTATCAGATCCAGGATATAGGAAAGTCTCTGTCCATTTACCACCAGGTGGCACCCCGAAGGGTTCTGGAGACAACTGGAGGTCCTCCGCCTGGTCAGAGGAGTGTAGAGACTCGGGAGTAACCACTGCTTCAGAGTACACTAGGTTGGACTCACTGGACGAAGCGAGCGAGGTATCAGGTACAGAGTATAGGAGAGTCTCTGTCCTTTCGCTACCAGGTAGCACCCCGAAGGGTTCAGGAGACAACTGGAGGTCCTCCGCCTGGTCGGAGGGGTGTAGAGACTCGGGAGTAACCTCTGCTTCGGAGTACACTAGGTTGGACTCACTGGACGAAGCGAGCGAGGTATCAGGTACAGAGTATAGGAGAGTCTCTGTCCTTTCGCTACCAGGTAGCACCCCGAAGGGTTCAGGAGACAACTGGAGGTCCTCCGCCTGGTCGGAGGGGTGTAGAGACTCGGGGGTAACTACCACTTTGGGGTACCCATTGTCAGGCTCACAGGACGAAGCGGACAAAGTATCGAGTACCGGGTGTAGAGAATTCTCTCTCCATTTGTCATCGAGTGGTATCCCGGAGGATTCAGGAGGCAACAGGGGGTCCTCCGCCAGGTAGTAGAGGTGCACAGACTCTGAGGTAACCACAGCTTTGGAGCATCCTTGGACATGCACACCGGTTAAAGTGGGTGAAGCATCTGATGCCGGGTGCAGGAAGTTCTCCTGTGTGGAGTCTGGATGGGCAGAAGTCTCTTCGGGCAGGAGAACTGGTGCACTACCCACGCACATTACCCGTTGGGGCTTCTCCGGGATACAGGGAGATGAAGCTTCAGTAGGGACTTCAAGGTTGGGGTCAGGAGGTCTCAGGGAGGACAGACCCTGGCGTGACGGCTTGCCTCTACGTCTAGCACGTCTGGACTGCCTCTTGAGGTTGGGAGAAGTATTCCGGAAAGCGTAGTCACCCTGTGAGGATTCTGGGTGGGCAGTAGTCTCATTGGGCTGGAGGACTATTGCGCTACCCACACACATTACCCATTGGGGCTGCTCCGGGATATTGGGAAGTGAAGCTTCAGCAGGAGCCTCCGGGTTAGGATCATCGAAGACCATTAGAAAGGCCACCAGGAAGGCCATTAGGTCCAGGAGGATCGGATCCTGTGTTTCATATAGGGGGTTGATCCATTCCAAGGCATCACCCGCCAGGTAAGACATAATGAATGCCACCTTAACCTGATCGGTGGGAAAACATAGAGGGTAGAACTTGAAGTGTAGCATGCATTGCTCCACAAATGCACGACTTTGTCTAGGATCCCCATAATAACGTAGCGGATCCGCGGGAACGAGAGCAGATAGATCCATCTGGACGGGTGCGTAATTCGCCTGGAACTCAACTAAAGGAAAAAAAAAAATATTTATTTATTTATTTTAATGCATGTATTCGCTGAAAAACTTCTCAGAGAGCGAAGGCCGTGGGGCTCAACGGGAACCATGGCCTAAGCATGCTGTTATGCACACGCCCAGGCTGAGCGGCGTGTGCGTGTGATTGTAGTGATTCCACTGGACCGTGCCGGAGAGTGAATGCCTGGAGGGGCGTAACTAGGTATTCACCCGATCCGACCAGGGTCGCACGACGGCATACGACGCCAGTGCACCAAGGAGGAACCGAGCAGAGGGACCAGGTGCTACTCCAGGACAGACCCCGGACACGGCTGTTGACCCACACAGGGGAATACAGCAACAGACTGGTAGGCTGGCACACAGACTGGTGGGTATAGGCAGGCACGACTGGTATGCAGGCAGGTGGGTATGCAGGCCGGGGGGTACAGGCAAGCACAGCTAGAGTGCAGACAGGGAGGCACTAGCAGGTAGGAACACAGGCGGGATAGGACCCAGTACACACTGGGACTCAGGAACAATACAGGCAGAGGGGTACAGGCAAGCACAGCTAGAGTGCAGACAGGGAGGCACTAGCAGGTAGGGACACTGGCGGGATAGAACCCAGTACACACTGAGACTCAGGAACAGAACCACAGATGTGGCGGACAAACACAGCAGAGTGAGGCCGCCCAGAGAGGTGAGCGAGAACAGGGCAGGACAAGGCCGCCTGGAGCGGTGAGCAAAGGATCAGAGCTGAGCGAGACTGCCGGAGCAGTGAGCAAGAGTAAAGCAGGACGAGACCGCCTGGAGCGGTGAGCAAGAGTGGAGCAAGACTGCCGGAGCAGTGAGCAAAAGGATAAGAGCGGAGCGAGACTGCCGGAGCAGTGAGCAAAAGGGTCTGAGCGGAGCAAGGCTGCCGGAGCAGCGAGCAAAGGAGTCAGAGCAGGCTAGAACCGCCGGAGCGGTGAGCAAAGGAGTCAGAGCAGGCTAGAACCGCCGGAGCGGTGAGCAAGGGAGTCAGAGCAGGCTAGAACCGCCGGAGCGGTGAGCAAAGGAGTCAGAGCAGGCTAGAACCGCCGGAGCGGTGAGCAAAGGAGTCAGAGCAGGCTAGAACCGCCGGAGCGGTGAGCAAAGGAGTCAGAGCAGGCTAGAACCGCCGGAGCGGTGAGCAAAGGAGTCAGAGCAGGCTAGAACCGCCAGAGCGGTGAGCAAAGGAGTCAGAGCAGGCTAGAACCGCCAGAGCGGTGAGCAAAGGAGTCAGAGCAGGCTAGAACCGCCGGAGCGGTGAGCAAAGGAGTCAGAGCAGGCTAGAACCGCCGGAACGGTGAGCAAAGGAGTCAGAGCAGGCTAGAACCGCCGGAGCGGTGAGCAAAGGAGTCAGAGCAGGCTAGAACCGCCGGAGCGGTGAGCAAAGGAGTCAGAGCAGGCTAGAACCGCCGGAGCGGTGAGCAAAGGAGTCAGAGCAGGCTAGAACCGCCGGAGCGGTGAGCAAAGGAGTCAGAGCAGGCTAGAACCGCCGGAGCGGTGAGCAAAGGAGTCAGAGCATGCTAGAATCGCCGGAGCGGTGAGCAAAGGAATCAGAGCAGGCTAGAACCGCCGGAGCGGTGAGCAAAGGAGTCAGAGCAGGCTAGAACCACCGGAGCGGTGAGCAAAGGAGTCAGAGCAGGCTAGAACCGCCGGAGCGGTGAGCAAAGGAGTCAGAGCTGGCAAGGCTGAGCAGGGGGGACAGGGCTCTGTTCACACGGAACAGACAGGAAGGGAAAGGCAGAGCCAGATACTCACAGAGTACTTGCAGAGAAGTAGCGAGTGGACCACAAACTCACAAACGGGAGTACAGAGACAACAAGCAGGAGTTAGGTAAGAGTTCAGACTCTGCAGAAAAAGGAAGGGAACGGACATAGCGGCAAAACAGGTAAAGGATAGGAGAGAGTTCAGACTGGAACTGAGTGTACGGAGGAGACCGACACTGCAGCAAAATACAGGAGCGGGTCTGGGAATACGGCCCCCAGAGAGGCAGGACGAACAGGCAAGGAGCGTGTTCAGACAGGACAGACAAGATACAGGAGCGGGTCTAGGTAATCGGCCCCTAGAGGGCGGGAGGAACAGGCTAGGAGCGTGTTCAGACAGGTCAGACAAGATACAGGAACAGGTCTAGGTAATCGGCCCCTAGAAGGCAGGAGGAACAGGCTAGGAGCGTGTTCAGACAGGCCTGGAAATACAGCCTCCAGGATAGGCAGAAAAGAGAACACAGAACGGGACCTGGCACCTTCAGAGTGCAAGCACACACTGAAAGAAACACTATGCTCAGGCAGGGATAGATGGGAGCAGCTGAGCTATATACCAGGTGACAGACAGCAATAGGCTGAGGACGCACAAGGGGTGTGACCCACAGCAGGTACAAAAAGCAGGAAGTGATCGGGCGCCGCCCTTAAGCAGCAGAAACAGACACAAACAGACAGCATGGAGGGAAGCCAGAGAGACATTCTGGACAGGAGATCAAGTGCGCGCTCTTGCATAGTGGGAGATGGACCACTATGCAAGGACGCCGCCAGGTATGTTACACAGCCTCTGTTTGAAGACGTCCATTGAAGGGGAACTCACCACCTCTCGTGGCAGCCTGTTCCACTCATTAATCACCCTAACTGTCAAAAAGTTTTTTCTAATATCTAATCTGTGTCTCCTCCCATTTAGTTTCATCCCATTGCTTCTAGTCTTTCCTTGTGCAAACGAGAATAAAGATGATCCTTCTACAATGTGACAGCCCTTGACATATTTCTAGACAGCTATTAAGTCTCCTCTCAGTCTTCTTTTTTCCAAGCTAAACATTCCCAAATCCTGCAACCGTTCCTCATAGGACATGGTTTGCAGACCAGTCACCATTCTGGTCGCTCTTCTCTGAACTTGCTCCAGTTTGTCTATGTCTTTTTTAAAATGTGGTGCCCAAAACTGTACACAGTATTCCAGATGAGGTCTGACCAAAGAGGAGTAAAGACCGATAATGACTTCACGTGATCTAGACTGTATGCTTCTGTTAATACATCCCAGAATTGTATTTGCCTTTTTTGCTGCTGCATCACACTGTTGACTCATGTTCAGTCTATGATCTATTAGTATACCTAAGTCTTTTTCACATGTACTGTTGCTTAGCTCTATTCCTCCCATTCTGTATATGCTTTTTTCATTTCTTATTGCCCAGATGTAGTACTTTGCATTTTTCCCTGTTAAAAACCATTCTGTTGGTTGCTGCCCACTGCTCCAGTTTATTTAGGTCTTTTTGAATCCTCTCTCTCTCTTCTCTAGTAATAGCTATCCCTCCTAGCTTTGTGTCATCAGCAAATTTAATCAGTTTACCCTCAATTCCTTCCTCTAAATCATTGATAAAGATGTTGAACAATACAGGTCCCAGGACGGAGCCCTGTGGTACCCCACTTGAGACATTCATCCAGCTGGATGTGAAGCCATTTACAACCACCCTTTGAGTCCGATCACTAAGCCAGTTATGAATCCACCTAACAGTTGCCTGGTCCATTGCATACTTGGTCATTTTTTCAATAAGGATGGTGTGAGATACTTTGTCAAATGCTTTGCTGAAGTCAAGATATACTATATCTACAGCATTTCCCTGATCCACCCAGTCAGTGATTCTGTCATAGAAGGAAATTAAGTTAGTCTGACATGACTTGTTAGTTACAAACCCATGCTGACTCTGGTTAATCACTTCATTCTTATCCATGTACTTACATACATGTTGTTTAATAATTTGTTCAAAGATCTTTCCTGGTATAGAAGTCAGACTCACCGGCCTATAGTTCCCTGGGTCCACCTTCTTCCCCTTTTTGAAGATAGGAACAACATTTGCTCCTCTCCAGTCTTCTGGGACTTCTCCTGTTCTCCAAGAATTTTCAAAGATTATGGAGAGTGGTTCTAAAATTTCTTCTACGATCTCCTTCAGTACTCTGGGGTGTAATTCATCTGGACCTGGAGACTTGAACTCATTTATGTTAGCTAAATATTCCCTCACAATCTTTCTGTTTACAGATAACTTGGATTCCTCTATTCCTTTAAAAGGACAGTGGAGATCAGTTGATGTTACATTTTCTTTCTGAGAGAAAACAGATGCAAAATAAGAATTAAAACGTTCGGCCTTCTCAACATCCTCTCTTACCATTTCTCCATTTTCATCCTGTAAAAATCCTATAGCATCTTTGACTTTTCTTTTACTTTTGACATACCCCCAAAATCCTTTTTTATTGCTTTTGACATCTCTTGCAAGCCTTAATTCATTGTCAGCTTTAGCTAACCTGATACGTGCCCTACTGGATCTGCAGACTGCATTATAATCTTCTTTAGATATGGCTCCCTCTTTCCATTTAATAAACATTTCTTTCTTTCTTTTTAGCATGTGTTTAAGTTCTGTGTTCATCCATCCTGGTTTCCTTAAATGCTTCCCATTCTTCCTACTTTTCGGGATTGTTAACGATTGTGCTTTGAGAATCTCATTTTTAAAAATTTCCCATCCTTCCTGGACATTTTTGTCCTTAAGGACATCCAGCCATTGGATCCCTCCTATTCTCTTTCTGAGTCTCTTAAAATCTGCCTTTCTAAAATCTAACCTTGAAGTTTGAGTCTTCACATGTCTTCCTCCTCTAGTTATCCAAAATTCTATAATAGCATGATCGCTGCCTCCTAGGGTCCCAGCCACCTTTGCCTCCTCAACCATTTCCTCCCTGTTTATAAGGATTAGATCCAAAGTAGCAGATCCACTTGTTTTCTCCCCTACCTTTTGGAAGATAAAGTTGTCAGCAAGAGAGGATAAGAATTTGCTTGACCTGTTAGTTTTACTTGACAGAGATTCCCAACAAATGTCTGGATAGTTGAAATCTCCCATGACCACTACGTCATATTTTTTGGAGAACTTGGTCATTTGATACATAAAGAGTTCATCCATATCTTCAGCTTGCCCAGGTGGCCTGTAGTAAATGCCTACAATGGTGTCCTTTCCGTTGTTCTCTCCTTGTATTCTTACCCAAACAGTTTCCACAGAACTCCCAGTCTCTGAAGCTTCAATCTCTGTGCAGATATACGCTTTTCTAACATACAATGCAACACCTCCTCCTCGTTTATCAAGTCTGTTTCTTGCAAATAAGTTGTATCCTTTTAGCCTTTTATTCCAATCATGTGTATCGTCCCACCAAGTTTCAGTGATTCCAATGACATCATATTCCTTTTCCTGCGTTAGTAGTTCCAATTCTCCTTGTTTGTTGCCCATGCTTTGTGCATTTGTATAAAAACATTTTAGTTTGTGATTGGTTTCTCTTCCTCCCATATTTTTATTATTTAAATTGTTTTGTCTTTGTTCTTCCTTTCCACTTCCAGTAGCAGAGATCTCAATAGTATTTGTCAGCTGTATGGCTTTTTCTGGCCTTTTGCTTCCCTTCCCACATTGTTCTAGTTTAAAGCTCTTCTGATGAGTGTAGCAAGGCGACTTCCAAATACATGTTTTCCAGTCTTCGTAAGGTGCACCCCATCTCTAGCAAGTAGTCCATCGTATAGGTAATTCATTCCGAGATCCAGAAATCCAAATCCTTGTTGACGGCACCATCGACGTAGCCAGTTGTTCACCTGTAGAATCTTATTCCACCTCATTGTTCCATGGTCATCCACTGGGAGGATGGATGAGAAGACCACCTGCACTCACAATTCTTTCACTTTCTTGCCTAAGTCTTCAAAGTCACTGCAGATGGTTTCCAGGTCCTTTCTTGCGGTGTCATTTGTCCCCACATGTAGTAGCAGGAATGGGTAGTGATCGGTAGGTCTGAAGAATCTTGATATCCTGTCAGACACATCTTTAATTTTTGCTCCTGGAAGACAGCACATTTCTCTTGAGGTTATGTCTGGTCTGCAGATAGCGGCCTCTGTTCCTCTTAACAGGGAATCCCCCATGACCACCACTCTCCGTTTTTTCTTCACAACATTCTTCTTTTTCCATCCAGGAGGATTCTGAGGGCTTACAAGGTTATTCATTGCTGGCAAAGTCTTATTTTGCTGTATTTCTTCATGGTTCTCCTGCGTGAGAGCCTGGTACTGGTTCCTGAGCAGTATGGGTGCTGACTGCCTCTCGATCCTCCTGCTTCTGTGGGTCACATGCTTCCATTCCTCTGTTTCGTCAGGTGCAGTTCGAATTTCTTCTCTTTCTGAATCATGAAGAGATAATTCTGCTCTGTCTAAGAACTCTTCACCTTCCTTAATGATTTTCAAGGTAGTTAACCTCTCTTCTAGAATTCGCAACTTTTCCTCCAACAGGGACACAAGCTTGCATTTCTGGCATGTGAAGTTTGGCTTTTCCACTGGCAAGTCTGTGAACATGTAGCAGGATATGCAGCTCACCAAATGGCTCCTGGACTCTTCCATGTTCTTATTGTTAATGTTCTGAAAACAGTGAAAAAAGCTTAAAAAAAAAGCGTCAAAATGCGCGCGCCAGTAGGCGCGCGGTTTACCGATGTCCTCTTTTCAGCTCTAACAGCCAAAATCTAGCGTTCTTTGAGCTCGCGGAGACTCTTCACTTACCCAAAAATGCAGCGGGAATATGCAAATTATCTCCTCAGGACTCCTCTCCTGGTTTACCGATGTCCTCTTTTCAGCTCCAACAGCCAAAATCCAGTGTTCTTTGAGCTCGCGGAGACTCTTCACTTACCCCAAAATGCAGTGGGAATATGCAAATTATCTCCTCAGGACTCCTCCCCTGGTTTACCGATGTCCTCTTTTCAGCTCCAACAGCCAAAATCCAGTGTTCTTTGAGCTCGCGGAGACTCTTCACTTACCCCAAAATGCAGTGGGAATATGCAAATTATCTCCTCAGGACTCCTCCCCTGGTTTACCGATGTCCTCTTTTCAGCTCCAACAGCCAAAATCCAGTGTTCTTTGAGCTCGCGGAGACTCTTCACTTACCCCAAAATGCAGTGGGAATATGCAAATTATCTCCTCAGGACTCCACCCCTGGTTTACCAATGTCCTCTTTTCAGCTCCAACAGCCAAAATCCAGTGTTCTTTGAGCTCGCGGAGACTCTTCACTTACCCCAAAATGCAGTGGGAATATGCAAATTATCTCCTCAGGACTCCTCCCCTGGTTTACCGATGTCCTCTTTTCAGCTCCAATAGCCAAAATCCAGTGTTCTTTGAGCTCGCGGAGACTCTTCACTTACCCCAAAATGCAGTGGGAATATGCAAATTATCTACTCAGGACTCCTCCCCTGGTTTACCAATATCCTCTTTTCAGCTCCAACAGCCAAAATCCAGTATATAAATATAAAGATATTCAATTGATATGGCAATGCGCATTAATAAATTGGGATACAACAATTTTGGGTTAAATATATATATATATATATTTATATATATATATATCTAAAACATCATATGTGGAATGTTTGAGTTGAACAGATCTGTGAATGTCAGAGTGAAGGTGACAGATGAGTAAATCAGCAGCTGCTAAGTGTGATTGATGTGACAGAGGCCTCGTATGTTTGTATGTTTGAAAAAAAAAATGTTTCTTTATGTGAAGGTACAAAAATATATTTAATTCTGAGGAAATTATAATACATAATTAGGTATTACAGTGCCTACAAGTAGTATTCAACCTCCTGCAGATTTAGGTGGTTGACACATGCGGAATTAACTTGGCATTGTGACATTTGTACTGTAGATCAGCCTGGAAGTGGGAAATGCACTGCAGCAACTTTTTTTTGTTTTTTTGTTTTTTTAAAACGTTAAAAGTTAATTCAGAGTGTCATTTATTATTCAATCCCTCAAACCACAAGAATTCTGTTTGGTCCCCCTAAAGTATTAAGAAGTAGTTCAGGCACCAAGAATAATGAGCTTCACATGTGTGGATTAAAGATCTCTTTTGCCAGCCTTTTCTGACTATTTAAGACCCTCCCCAAACTTGTGAACAGCACTCAGACATGGTCAACATGGGCAAGACAAAAGAGCATTCCAAGGCCATCAGAGACAAGATCGTGGAGGGTCACAAGGCTGGCAAGGGGTACAAAACCCTTTCCAAGGAGTTGGGCCTAGCTGTCTCCACTGTTGGGAGCATCATCCGTAAGTGGAAGGCTTATGGAACTACTGTTAGCCTTCCACGGCCTGGACAGCCTTTGAAGTTGTCCTCCCGTGCCGAGGCCAGGCTTGTCCGAAGAGTCAAGGCTAACCCAAGGACAACAAGGAAGGAGCTCCGGGAAGATCTCATGGCAGTGGGGACATTGGTTTCAGTCAATACCATAAGTAACGTACGCCACCGCAATGGTCTCGGTTCCAGACGAGCCCGTAAGGTACCTTTACTTTCAAAGCGTCATGTCAAGGCTTGTATACAGTTTGCTCATGATCACTTGGAGGACTCTGAGACAGACTGGTTTAAGGTTCTATGGTCTGATGAGACCAAGATCGAGATCTTTGGTGCCAACCACACACGTGACGTTTGGAGACTGGATGGCACTGCATACGACCCCAAGAATACCATCCCTACAGTCAAGCATGGTGGTGGCATCATCATGCTGTGGGGCTGTTTCTCTGCCAAGGGGCCTGGCCATCTGGTCTGCATCCATGGGAAGATGGATAGCACGGCCTACCTGGAGATTTTGGCCAAGAACCTCCGCTCCTCCATCAAGGATCTTAAGATGGATCGTAATTTCATCTTCCAACAAGACAACGACCCAAAGCACACAGCCAAGAAAACCAAGGCCTGGTTCAAGAGGGAAAAAGTCAAGGTGTTGGAGTGGCCTAGTCAGTCTCCTGACCTTAACCCAATTGAAAACTTGTGGAAGGAGCTCAAGAATAAAGTCCACATGAGACACCCAAAGAACCTAGATAACTTGGAGAAGATCTGCATGGAGGAGTGGGCCAAGATAACTCCACAGACCTGTGCCGGCCTGATCAGGTCTTATAAAAGACGATTATTAGCTGTAATTGCAAACAAGGGTTATTCCACAAAATATTAAACATAGGGGTTGAATAATAATTGACCCACACTTTTATGTTTAAAATTTAATAAAATTCAACTGAGCAACATAACTTTTTGGTTTGTAAGATTTATGCTTCTGTTCATAAAACTTACTCTCGTTTGCAGTTTGAAGGCTCTAACTTATTTGCATCTTATCAAACCAGCTAAATCTGCAGGGGGTTGAATACTACTTGTAGGCACTGTATCTACATATATATATTTCTATATTTCTTTAATAATTATTATTTCTTGATTTAACTAATAGTGGATAAGGGCAACCACACATCAAAATGGTTTACAAAGCAAATTTATATTTAGAATAATTTTCCACATGATAATATTCTTGAATAACTATAATATTATTTTTAATGGTTACCTAAATAGGTACACACCTCTCTTTAGTCAAATCTATGCTACTCATCGATATGAAATTTATGCACAATATTTCTAGAAGAATAATTATTTTTAATTTGGTTCTGATATATACATAAATTTTATAAAATAATATTTTTGGTATTAAGGGGGAAAATGTGTTTTTGATCCTGATTACATAATCACTTTTGATCAATACTTATTTTCCACACATTTTAATAAAGAAGAAATAATAATAAGGTACTATGGTATAATTAAGAAGGGTATTACATGCAAAGTTGCATAATTTAATATTTTTTGGTGGTACAAGGTTATGACAAATATGAAATCATCCAGATAATGGAGATATAAGGGTATTTTTTATGGAGAATATAATTACTCTGCATTTGTCATTAAAATTTAAAGGCCTTATTTTTATTTTTATTCTTATTTTTACTCTTAATTTTATTTTTCATTTTTAAAATTTTATTCTTACTTTATACTTCTTATTTTTCTATTTTTTCATTTTTTAATTCTCATTTGATTTTATTTGAGTTCAATATCTCAATTGAGAAAACACATTAATATTTAATAAAGTAATGTCTAATACAAGAGTATTGCTTCATTAAATATATATTGCTAAGGAAAAAAATGTTTACATTTTCTGAGTAAACACAACAATTCATTCATTCATTTATTCATTCATTCATACATTCATATATTTATTCATTTTGGTTCAGGAGTATACATTCTTTGATATTATTGGTTTAATAAAGATATAAAAACTTGTTTTTTCAAAATACACTGACACCTATGGGTTGGAAAAGGTAATTACACCTATGACATAAAAATGTTCTATCATATGGAGAACTTGATTGATAATGAATTATTATCTATTATTGTTTATTATTCTCCCTTTGACTGTCTGCAGCGCGCCACACCTAGGAAGCGCACTCTCACACACAAGCCAGCATGCACACGTGCTCGCACGTGACAAAACCCCCTATCTGCCCCTACAACCTCTCCGTCACCATGCGTCAGACTCTCCTGCCTGTTTTATGATTTCAGGGCCCTAGCAGGAATCACCCCCCCCTCCCCAATTCCTTCCGCACCTTCCTTGCCTTCCTTGCACTGAGGTTAGCTCTTTGTCAGCCGTCTGGCTTGGTTACACAAGCTTCTTTGCAGAGAAACATGTTACTTCTGGCCCTCGCTAGGCGGCCGGCATCCAAAACCTTCCCTGGGCACCTGCTGAAAGCCTGGCCCCTTCACGGCCCCGGGTGCTTTTAACGCCATCATTTCCACACGGCGAGCAGCGGAGTCAATAAGCACTCCTAGCCGTGACAAGGATCTCGGTGTCAGGCCTGCGTGAAGGCGGCGGGGTAGCGTACTTATCTGCCAACTGGCTCAGAGGCCTTGGGGCTTCCATCATCTAAGTTACTTTGGGTCGGTGTCCGGCAAGGCGCCGTTCCATGCTAGCCGAGCTGGGCAGTAGGTAAAAACGTCATCAAAATGGTCTACAGCACCCGGTATTCCCAGGAGGTCTCCCATCCAAGTACTCTCCGAGCCCAGCCCTGCTTTGTTTCCGAGATCAGATGAGATCAGGCATATCCAAGGTGGTATGGCCAGTAGAAGCTGCTCGATCCATCGCCCGGCCAGCCTTTCTCAGGATCGCTTGGTGGCGAGCAATCTGGCCGTGACGGGGCGGGCTCCGAAGGGTCCATGCAAAGTCTGTGCCGTCCCTACAGGTGTGGTTTGTTTAGCAGTGATTCACCTGCCGCATCAGGTGTCTTCAAAAATGTCTCGGCGCAGGGTCTCCTGCAGGCTAAACCCTTCATCGCGGTAATGTGACAGAAAGAGCAAGCTGGACCCGTAACTTGGGGGCGGAGCGAGACGTCCAGGGGTGAATGAAGTAAGAGGGTGAGATGGTTGCCAGTGACTTTGAGCTGCTCTTCAGGGGGGAGGGTCGTGTTGCCTGCAAAGGTCTTCTGATTGGGGTTACCGGTGGTTGCCTCCAGCCACGGGGGAGACGCTGGTCCTGGTGAAAACGAGCCTAGTATTAAAAGTAAAGAAGCAACAATGCTGGAGGCCCACAGTGATCAGAAGGATGCTGGTATTTTGCAGAGATGAAATAGCGCAAGAGAGAAAGCAAATGAAAAAAAGAAAAGAGAATGAATGTGTGCACTTGTGAAAGGGAATGGAAAAAAGGCATAGAAGAGAGTGCCCCCTGCTGGTGGAAGGAAGGAAAAAGCAAAAGCCTACAGCACCTGGTATTCCCAGGTGGTCTCCCATCCAAGTACTAACCAGGCCCAACCCTGCTTAGCTTTTGAGATCAGACGAGATTGGGCGTGTTCAGGGTGGTGTGGCCGTAGGCAGAGACTAGCCTCTCACTTGCTGCTTTTCTACTTTGACGTCTGGCTGCCAGCTGCCCTTTCCAGTGCTCAGCAAGACCAGGTCCTTTTGTGCTTTCCCTTCTCTTCAATTTTTTTGCTGGCTTCCTTAAATGGTCTTGTAGACACAACGCCCCACTCAGAGCCGCTGAGCTCACTGATCGGCTGCAGCGCTGTCGACGGAACGTCAGCTTCACGGCCAATGCCACAGGCCGGGAGCAGAGGCGAGACTCACCGGTAGACCCGTGTAGGGTGAGTAGAGCGCGGTTAGTTGCTTTCTAATAGGCTGCAGCCGGGGATTAACTTTTAATGAAAGGGAACAATCCCTTTGACTGTCTGCAGCGCGCCACACCTAGGAAGCGCACTCTCACACACAAGCCAGCATGCACACGCTGCCCCTACAACCTCTCCGTCACCATGTGTGTCACCCTGGCCTGGATGCCACAAAATGTATTAAAGCTGTGTCTGAGAGCAAGGGGGAGGTTCTCTGGTCAGGGGAATATTAGCATGCAATGCTTCCTGTCTCAGGCCAGTAGGGGGAGCAGGCTGCCCCTATAAAAGTTGGTGCTGGGGGCAGGGTTAGAGAGAACTGGATTGCCTGTCTCAGCTCTGAGACGTGTCCCAGAGTGGAGCAGGGACAGAAAGTTGATTGCACCTAAGAGGAAGTGTGGCAGGAGGAGAGCCACAAGCCAGAGACAAGAGGCAAAGAGAGCCTGTCTTGGCAGAGAAAAGACTTAATTTTACCAGACTTTGGTGTCTGAGGCTGGAAGAATTCCATATCCCCCAGCAGAGAACCAGTCCGCAAGGGACTGTACATTCCTTGGCCTAAGAAGCCTGGAGGCCCTGCCACAACCGAAGGG
Organism: Phyllobates terribilis; assembly: GCF_046119375.1. Lineage (NCBI taxonomy): Eukaryota > Metazoa > Chordata > Amphibia > Anura > Dendrobatidae > Phyllobates > Phyllobates terribilis. The sequence goes on along the minus strand of NW_027362764.1, from coordinate 675,436,424 downwards.
ACCAGTAAAGCCGTACAAGGCTGGGAGCAGAAAGGAACCCACGTCGCAGGCCATAAAGGCGAGAATACACAGAAAGCTCGGAAACGTGGGCTGTTACCCTATCAGGAGGAGATAGCCAGAAGGAGCGCAGAAAGCACAGTAGGCCTACACCCTCACCCTGACCAGGGCCAATTTCCCCGTTGCTCTCAGACATCCAGGTCCCCTCCTAGCCGGGACTGTTTATGGGTCAGTTTACCTGTTGTAGTAAAGACCCTGGACTGCAACTTGTTGTCTGTGTGCTCCTTGCTCCTCCCGCACTATCAGCACTGGGATTATCACTACCATCACTCCCACCATCCATTATACTGCCCTGGGGCCGCACTCTTCCCGTGGGGAGTCACACTACCCTAGCTGCACACCTCATCAGCCCCAGCGGTCTGCATGCAGCAGCGGTTCCTAATAACCGCAATCCACGGGTGGCGTAGTCGGACATTATCAGCAGAACGTAGCAGACTACCATTGGCCTGACCACCCTGAGCCACGGAACCGGGTCGCCACTACTACCCCCATCGTCTCCCTATTGCCCGGATCCGAGTGCCCCACGGCCCAGGGGGCCAGTCAGCTTTGGCGTAGTCGGCATGATTTCGTGCCCGCAACCACCGGGTACTGCGTGCCTGAAAAAGACTTTTGTAACTTACCTGTGGCGAAGTTTCCCGCCATCCGTAGCCGATTCCCGCCATCGGACGCCATCTTGGACCGTTTCCCGCCGTCTTCTGCCTTCTTCCCGCCATCCGCAGCTGCTTCCCGCCATCGGACGCCATCTTCAGGACGCCGCGCGGGAAGAAGAGGGGCGTGGACGTCAAAACCGCGTGAGATCCGAAGCTCCGTCCCACGCTTCGACGCTGCGCAAGGTCCTGGAAGGGAGAGAGAGCGACGCTGACGTCATCAGGACGCTACGCCAGGTCCTCGTCCATAGCAGCAGCAGCGGAGCTGCGGCCTACAGAAGAGGATCGCCGGAAGGTAGGCCACGCTTAACTAGGGGGGAGGAAGATGTCAGACACAGAGGCGCCCACTACCACCAACGCAGCTGCAGCAGCAGTGATGCCCTTTTCCCTGCCCTACATCCCTGGAGCGGCCTGGCTGCCCAAATACTCAGGGGAGCCCCATGCCCTAACTGACTTTAAGGAAAGGCTATACAGTTTGTTCCAGGTTTACCCCCTGACAGAGGAGCAGAAGGTCAGCATATTGACAGGGCAGTTAACTGGCGCAGCCCAAAGGGAGGTAAAATCATGGCCCACTGAGGAGAAAAGGACTGTGAAGGGTATCCTGGCCCGGCTGCGGGGTACCTTTGATACACGTACCTCCGCTGAGATTAAAATGAGGTTCTATGGATGTAGGCAGCGGGCACAGGACAGCATTAGAGACTATGCCCTAAATCTGCAGGAAGCCTTGAGGGCTATTCAACAAACTGACCCTGGCAGTGTGCAGGAAACCGATAAGCTGCTAACAGAACAATTTATAGAAGGTCTGCTGTCTAGCGCCCACAGGGCCCAACTGCGCCTCATGTTCTTTCAGAACCCCGACCTGACCTTTGCCCAATTTAAGGACAGGGCCATAAGTGTGCTCCGTGAATCTGTAACCAGTGGCGCTATAAACCCCCGCGCCCTGCTATCACCTACCACCAGGAGGTGGCGCCCTCCTCTATGGACTCCGTGGAGGCTGATGCACAGGCCCTGAACCAAGCCCCGTCGAAAGGCCTGCACCACCAAGTCCAGGAGCTAACCAGGAGCGTCGCGGCGTTCACCAGAACCGTCCAGGCGTTGCAAGTGGACCCGTCAAGACCCATCGAGCTGGCTTCAAGTCTGGAGGATGTCCCGTGGCGTCGACAGAGGAGGATCCCGTCATTCCGAGGGAGGCCCACAGACCGCTACGCAGAGGATGGACAGCCCATTTGCCGTCGATGCAACCAGCCCGGACACATTTCCAGGTACTGTAATTTAAACGGGTCCAACCTGGGGCAGAGGGCCGACCCCCAGGCATAAGATCACCAGGCCCTTATAATTGGCGTGATAAGTACGTTGGGGGGCACCCAGTTTTACCCGTGGTGCTGGACGGTATCCCCATGAGCGCCTTGCTGGATACTGGGTCGCAAGTAACCACAATCCCTTATGTACTTTTTAAGCAGTATTGGACTGATGCTGATATCACACGGTATCCAGACAGTAACTTGAGCATCATCGCCAGTAATGGCTTACCCGTGCCGCAGATGGGGTTCAAGGAGATGACCATTAAAATTGGTAAAGTTGAACTGCCGGCACAGGGAGTGATTATTGTGGACATTGACGGTCATGAAAGTCACCCTAAAATAACTGTGGGTACTAACATAATTGAAAATTGTCTTTCAGAGGTAATTGTAATTCTACAACAGGTGGCGGTGAATGCTAGTTCCAGCCAACAGAGGGTCCTCAACAAGGAGATAAAAGCCCTGATGAGACGGCAGCAGGTAGAACTGTCTGGTGGTGAGATCGGTAGTGTAAGACTGAGTGACTCATTCCCCATTTCCATGCCTCCCAAAAGTGAAATGATGATCTGGTGTCGGACTGCAATCGGGTTGAGAGGTAGAGACTACCAAGCCATGGTAGAACCCGTGTACTCAGACAGCAGGCCCACCATTTTGACAGCCCGGGGGGTCGTTGATGTCCGTCATGGGAGGGTGCCCGTCCGCATCCTCAACATTGGGGAGAGGGAAGTACACTTACCCAGGTACGCTACACTCGCCAAACTGTTTGTTGTCGAACACCAAGCTATCAGGGCCGTGGAACCCTTGCCTCCATCTCCTCAGGCGGAGGGTAATGGCTCCCAGAAACAAAAGGAGGACTGGTGCCAGAAACTCCATGTGGGTGCTGACTCCACTCCCCTGCACCAAAAACAAGGAGTCTACCGGGTGGTACAGGAGTACGAGAGAGTCTTTAGTAAGCACCCGCTGGACTTCGGCAGAGTAAAGGGGATAGAACACCACATCCCGACAGGGAGCCACCCACCAATAAAAGAGAGACACAGGCCTCTACCCCCTGCACATTATCAGAACGCCAAGGGCATGCTAAGAGAGATGAAGGAAGCTGGGGTCATTAGAGATAGCTGTAGCCCCTGGGCAGCCCCCTTGGTTCTGGTGAAAAAGAAAGACGGCACCATGAGAATGTGCGTGGACTATAGACAAATCAACCGTATCACCCACAAAGACGCATACCCGCTGCCTAGAATAGAGGAGTCTTTAGCCGCACTAAAATCTGCTAACTTCTTTTCTACTTTGGACCTTACTAGCGGGTACTGGCAGGTTCTTGTGGCAGAGGCTCACAAGGAGAAGACAGCCTTCACCACCCCGATGGGACTGAGCGAGTTCAACTGTATGCCTTTCGGGCTCTGCAACGCACCAGGGACCTTCCAACGGCTGATGGAATGCTGTCTAGGGCACCGAAACTTCAATACGGTCCTCCTTTACCTGGACGACGTGATCGTCTATTCGAAGACCTACGAGGACCATCTAAAGCACCTGGCCGAGGTGTTCGAAGCCCTGGCAGGCTATGGCCTGAAGGTGAAACCATGGAAGTGTCACCTGCTGAAACCAAAGGTCCAGTACCTAGGGCACGTGGTAAGCGCGGAAGGAGTGGCCCCCGACCCTGACAAAGTCACGGGAATCAAGAGCTGGCCAAGCCCCTCGAACATCAAAGAGGTGAGACAGTTTCTCGGGTTGGTAGGCTACTACCGAAGGTTCATCCCCGGGTTCACTAAGATGGCAGCTCCTATGCAGGACCTCCTGATCGGACAGTCTAAGTCCCGAAGTCAAAAGCCACCCTTCAAGTGGGATAAACCGGAAGAGGAGTCCTTCCGCCAGCTAAAGATGGCCCTCACGGGGGATGAGATCCTGGCCTACCCTGATTACGGCCAGCCTTTCATTCTCCACACAGATGCCAGTAATGTGGGACTGGGAGCCGTACTGTCCCAAAACCAACAGGGCAGAGAACGCGTGATCGCATACGCCAGTCGGAAGCTGAGGCCCACCGAGAGGATCGCGGAGAATTACAGCTCCTTCAAGCTAGAATTCTTGGCGGTGGTGTGGGCCGTGACGGAACACTTCAAGCATTACCTGGCCTCCGCAAAGTTCACCGTGTACACGGACAACAACCCGTTGACACACCTGGACAATGCAAGACTGGGTGCCCTGGAACAGCGGTGGATGGCCCGTCTCTCCAACTATGACTTCGTGATCAAGTACCGGGCAGGCAAAACCAACGCCAACGCGGACGCCCTATCAAGAATGCCTCACTTACCTGAAGGTGACGAAGACCCAGAAGAGCTGGAGGAGGTAGAACTCCCCGCGTTTCACCGGTATGGAGCCGCTCAACACTCTCACCGTGTGAAGGAGGAGGATCTAACAACTGTGATGATGAATCCCCTACCTCACCACAGCTGGGCCGAGACCCAAGATAGTGACCCTGCAGTCCGCCTGGTGAAAAATCTGCTGACCCGGGAAGACGCCCGCCTAGATCCAGATGCCCCAGAGGAAGCCAAGCAGCTATGGAAGGAGAAGAGCAAGCTGTTCCTCTACGAAGGCAAGTTGTGCAGAAGGATTGTCAACCACCGGACGCACGAGCTGACCTGGCAAGTCGTGGTCCCAAGGCGAGATGCAGCTATGGTCTTGGGGGCTTTCCATGACAGAGCGGGACACTTCGGTTGGAAGAAACTGGAGTTCCTACTAAGAGGAAGGTTCTTTTGGGTCGGCATGAGAGGAGCTGTAGAAAAATGGTGCAGAGACTGTGGCCCTTGTCACCTGAGGAGGAAGGACCGCACCAGCCAGAAGACACCCTTGAGGCCCATCGTCACCACGCAGCCTCTTGAGCTGGTAGCTCTGGACCATGTCAAATTGGCTCCCAGCCGGTCAGGATACATCTATGCCCTGACAATCGTGGACCACTATTCCCGTTTTCTAGTGGTGGTCCCGGTAAAGGACTTGACAGCCCAAACAGCGGCCAGAGCCTTCCAGCAATACTTCTGCCGTCCACACGGGTATCCGGAACAGGTCCTGACAGACCAGGGTCCAGCGTTCGAGGCTGAAATCTTCCAGGAGTTCTGCAACCTCTATGGCTGTAAGAAAATTCGGACAACGCCTTACCATCCACAAACCAACGGGATGTGTGAGAAGATGAACAATATAGTCATTGATCTCCTGAAGACGTTGCCCCTGGAGGAACGCAGCCTGTGGCCAGAAAAACTGCCGGACCTGATAGACCTATACAACAATATCCCGGTGAATGCTACCAACTGCACCCCGGCTTACCTGATGCGAGCCAGACCGGGTAAGCTGCCCGTAGACCTGGAGATGGGAGTCCTAATACCTGAGGACACCTCCCCGGATGCGGACTGGGATACGGAAAGGCAACTGCAGTACAAGAAGGTACAGGAGAGTGTGGAGAAGAGCCTGGCCCAGGTGAGAGAGAAGCAAGAAAGACTCTTCAATCAACACGCCCCTGCTGGTCCCGTAGAACCTGGTGAGCAAGTCCTAAAGCGATAAAGAAGGCTACATAAGTTGGACGACCAGTGGGAAAGGGAACCCTACACCGTACTGCAGTCTGACCACGACAACCCAAAGGTGTGCGTAATCACCAAGGACGGAGGAGAAACCACTAGTGTCGTCTCCAGAGACCACCTCAAAAGGTGCCCCGAGCAACTCCGTAGTGCAGAAGAGGATCAGAGTGACCTTGAACCCGCAGAGGACAAGGAAGAAATGATCAGCACCATTATCGGAGAGTTCCCTCAGTCCTGGACTCGCATAAATGATGCCATAGTGGTACCCATCCTGCATTTCCTTCAACCGGCCCAGCAACAACCAACACCAGAGCCGGAAGGTGAAGAGGAGCCAGCAGTTCCAGAGGCAGAAGAGCCTGTACCAGCAGCCCAGGAGAGTCAACCCTCTGCTGACAGTGAGCCTGCCATGCCTGCGGTAAGCCAAAGAACCCGCAGACAGCTGCCTGCCTTACCTGTACACCCAGCTGGTAGCTGTACCCCTAACGCTAGTGGGGAAAGCCAGGTTGGTCCACCACCAGACAGTGGGTTAAGGAGGTCAACCAGGAGCACAAAGGGGCAGATACCCGCTCGCTGGAGAATATAGAGTGTACTAAGATTGTAAATAACCCTGTTGCCAAATGTTGAAATGTTTGCCAAGTTACCTGCATTTTTATTAATAGTGTGTTTCAGTTTCTTGCAGCTACCGTAAGGACTCACAGGTTATGGACTTTTTATAACCGGGACCTTGTATGGACTGCATTCTGAGCCTAACCCAGGAATGAACTAAGACTGTGAAGGACTTGGGGTAGGACAGACCCCCACCTGGTTAAGGCTCCCGTTGTATTGGTGATATGGACACCCGGTCACAGGCCACACTGTGACCTTAAGAACTCAATTTGTGCGTCGTCTGTCTATTAATGTTTTATTGTTATGCATATTGTCTTTGTTTATTGTTTAGTCCCGGAGTACTAAATTTCACTAGGGGGGAATGTGTCACCCTGGCCTGGATGCCACAAAATGTATTAAAGCTGTGTCTGAGAGCAAGGGGGAGGTTCTCTGGTCAGGGGAACATTAGCATGCAATGCCTCCTGTCTCAGGCCAGTAGGGGGAGCAGGCTGCCCCTATAAAAGCTGGTGCTGGGGGCAGGGTTAGAGAGAACTGGATTGCCTGTCTCAGCTCTGAGACGTGTCCCAGAGTGGAGCAGGGACAGAAAGTTGATTGCACCTAAGAGGAAGTGTGCAGGAGGAGAGCCACAAGCCAGAGACAAGAGGCGAAGAGAGTCTGTCTTGGCAGAGAAAAGACTTAATTTTACCAGACTTTGGTGTCTGAGGCTGGAAGAATTCCACATCCCCCAGAAGAGAACCAGTCCGCAAGGGACTGTACATTCCTTGGCCTAAGAAGCCTGGAGGCCCTGCCACAACTGAAGGGACCAGTAAAGCCGTACAAGGCTGGGAGCAGAAAGGAACCCACGTCGCAGGCCATACAGGCGAGAATACACGGAAAGCTCGGAAACGTGGGCTGTTACCCTATCAGGAGGAGATAGCCAGAAGGAGCGCAGAAAGCACTGTAGGCCTACACCCTCACCCTGACCAGGGCCAATTTCCCCGTTGCTCTCAGACGTCCAGGTCCCCTCCTAGCCGGGACTGTTTATGGGTCAGTTTACCTGTTGTAGTAAAGACCCTGGACTGCAACTTGTTGTCTGTGTGCTCCTTGCTCCTCCCGCACTATCAGCACTGGGATTCTCACTACCATCACTCCCACCATCCATTATACTGCCCTGGGGCCGCACTCTTCCCGTGGGGAGTCACACTACCCTAGCTGCACACCTCATCAGCCCCAGCGGTCTGCATGCAGGAGCGGTTCCTAATAACCGCAATCCACGGGTGGCGTAGTCGGACATTATTAGCAGAACGTAGCAGACTACTATTGGCCTGACCACCCTGAGCCACGGAACCGGGTCGCCACTACTACCCCCATCGTCTCCCTATTGCCCGGATCCGAGTGCCCCACGGCCCAGGGGGCGAGTCATATGCATCAGACTCTCCTGCCTGTTTTATGATTTCAGGGCCCTATCAGGAATCACCCCCCCCCTCCCCAATTCCTTCTGCACCTTCCTTGCCTTCCTGGGCACCTGCTGAAAGCCTGGCCCCTTCACGGCCCCGGGTGCTTTTAACGCCATCATTTCAACACGGCGAGCTGCGGAGTCAATAAGCACTCCTAGCCGTGACAAGGAGCTCGGTGTCAGGCCTGCGTGAAGGCGGCGGGGTAGCATACTTAGCTGCCAACTGGCTCAGAGGCCTTGGGGCTTCCATCATCTAAGTTACTTAAGGTCGGTGTCCGTCAAGGAGGCGTTCCATGCTAGCCGAGCTGGGCATAGGGCAAAAATGGTCTACAGCACCCGGTGTTCCCAGGAGGTCTGCCATCCAAGTACTGTCTGAGCCCAGCCCTGCTTTGCTCCCGAGATCAGACGAGATCGGGCGTATCCAAGGTGGTATGGCCAGTAGACGCTGCTCGATCCATCGCCCGGCCAGCCTTTCTCAGGATCGCTTGGTGGCGAGCAATCTGGCCGTGACGGGGCGGGCTCCGAAGGGTCCATGCAAAGTCTGTGCCGTCCCTACAGGTGTGGTTTGTTTAGCAGTGATTCACCCGCCGCATCAGGTGTCTTCAAAAATGTCTCGGCGCAGGGGCTCCTGCAGGCTAAACCCTTCATCACGGTAATGTGACAGAAAGAGCAAGCTGGACCCGTAACTTGGGGGCGGAGCGAGACGTCCAGGGGTGAATGAAGGAAGAGGGTGAGATGGTTGCCAGTGACTTTGAGCTGCTCTTCAGGGGGGAGGGTCGTGTTGCCTGCAAAGGTCTTCTGCTTGGGGTTACCGGTGGTTGCCTCCAGCCACCCGGGAGACGCTTGTCCTGGTGAAAAGGAGCCTAGTATTAAAAGTAAAGAAGCAACAATGCTGGAGACCCACGGTGATCAGAAGGATGCTGGTATTTTGCAGAGATGAAATAGCGCAAGAGAGAAAGCAAATGAAAAAAAGAAAAGAGAATGGATGTGTGCACTTGTGAAAGGGAATGGAAAAAAGGCATAGAAGAGAGTGCCCCCTGCTGGTGGAAGGAAGGAAAAAGCAAAAGCCTACAGCACCTGGTATTCCCAGGATATCTCCCATCCAAGTACTAACGAGGCCCAACCAAGCTTAGCTTCCAAGATCAGACAAGATCGGTCGTGTTCAGGGTGGTGTGGCCGTTGGCAGAAACAAGCCTCTCACTTGCTGCTTTTCTACTTTGACGTCTGGCTGCCGGCTGCCCTTTCCAGTGCTCAGCAAGACCAGGTCCTTTTGTGCTTTCCCTTTTCTTCAATTTTTTTGCTGGCTTCCTTAAAAGGTCTTGTAGACTCAACGCCCCACTCAGAGCCGCTGAGCTCACTGATCGGCTGCAGCGCTGTCGACGGAACGTCAGCTTCACGGCCAATGCCACAGGCCGGGAGCAGAGGCGAGACTCACCGGTAGACCCGGGTAGGGTGAGTAGAGCGCGGTTAGTTGCTTTCTAATAGGCTGCAGCCGGGGATTAACTTTTAATGAAAGGGAACAATCCCTTTGACTGTCTGCAGCACGCCACACCTAGGAAGCGCACTCTCACACACATGCCAGCATGCACACGTGCTCGCACGTGACAACACCCCCTATCTGCCCCTACAACCTCTCCGTCACCATGCGTCAGACTCTCCTGCCTGTTTTATGATTTCAGGGCCCTAGCAGGAATCACCCCCCCCCTCCCCAATTCCTTCCACACCTTCCTTGCCCTGAGGTTAGCTCTTTGTCAAATGTCTGGCTTGGTTACGCAAGCTTCTTTGCAGAGAAACATGTTACTTCTGCTGGCCCTCGCTAGGCTGCCGGCATCCAAAACCTTCCCTGCGCACCTGCTGAAAGCCTGGCCCCTTCACGGCCCCGGGTGCTTTTAACGCCATCATTTCCACGCGGCGAGCTGCGGAGTCAATAAGCACTCCTAGCCGTGACAAGGAGCTCGGTGTCAGGCCTGCGTGAAGGCGGTGGGGTAGCGTACTTAGCTGCCAACTGGCTCAGATGCCTTGGGGCTCCCATCATCTAAGTTACTTAAGGTCGGTGTCCGGCAAGGCGCCGTTCCATGCTAGCCGAGCTGGGCAGTAGGGCAAAACGTCATCAAAATGGTCTACAGCACCCGGTGTTCCCAGGAGGTCTCCCATCCAAGTACTGTCCGAGCCCAGCCCTGCTTTGCTTCCGAGATCAGACGAGATCGTGCATATCCAAGGTGGTATGGCCAGTGGATGCTGTTTGAGCCATCGCCCGGCCAGCCTTTCTCAGGATCGCGTGGTGGCGAGCAATCTGGCCGTGTCGGGGCGGGCTCCGAAGGGTCCATGCAAAGGCTGTGCCGTCCCTACAGGTGTGGTTTGTTTAGCAGTGATTCACCCGCCGCATCAGGTGTCTTCAAAAATGTCTCGGCGCTGGGTCTCCTGCAGGCTAAACCCTTCATCGCGGTAATGTGACAGAAAGAGCAAGCTGGACCCGTAACTTGGGGACGGAGCGAGACGTCCAGAGGTGAATGAAGGAAGAGGGTGAGATGGTTGCCAGTGACTTTGAGCTGCTCTTCAGGGGGGAGGGTCGTGTTGCCTGCAAAGGTCTTCTGCTTGGGGTTACCGGTGGTTGCCTCCAGCCACCCGTGAGACGCTGGTCCTGGTGAAAAGGAGCCTAGTATTAAAAGTAAATAAGCAACAATGCTGGAGGCCCACGGTGATCAGAAGGATGCTGGTATTTTGCAGAGATGAAATAGCGCAAGAGAGAAAGCAAATGAAAAAAAGAAAAGAGAATGAATGTGTGCACTTGTGAAAGGGAATGGAAAAAAGGCATAGAAGAGAGTGCCCCCTGCTGGTTGAAGGAAGGAAAAAGCAAAAGCCTACAGCACCTGGCATTCCCAGGCGGTCTCTGTTAAATGGTTAATTATGGAAATTCATTTGGAATGTTAATCGATAATCATTTTTCTGAGTTCTATGCCTCAGCCATCGTGTCTAGATGACATGCGCTATTTGTGTGTGTATTTTTGGTTCACTACCATATGTTGAACAGGTGTCCATACGACTGGCTATAAAAGCCCATGGTACAGAAAGGGGGGGCTCTCTTGCTCTGCCCACCCCACAAGACACAGAATCTTCAATGCTGAGAAGCAGATGACATGTAGGCCTGGACACATGCTGGACAAAGACATGATTTACAAGCCAGGATCCAAGGAAAGATGGGTGAATCTCAACAATTAAGCAAATTATGGACAAATGGACAATTACTTTATAACTAATTATTGTATGTACCTGCTGCAATCTGATTCTTTTTAATTTACAATCCAAGAATAAATAGATACATTTTTTATAAGAATATCGTGATATTGATACTTTGAGAAGTCCTCAGTAGAAAAAAATAATACAGGAAGAGTATTATTTTACAATGGTGAGCCAGTCAGTCCTGTTTTTTTGTTTTTTAAATTAAGTAAGTGAATTTCTTCCGTGAACAAGGGGGAAGTCCTGACGAGCTGAACAGCTGTTGTTCACGTGTCAGTAAATTCACTAGTTTGTCACGAGAAGCAGAAAGGACCTACAGACTGAGGAAAGACAGGAAGCAGAGGTACTAACAAGGAACAGAATCACACAGGAAAAGAATCAGACGAACTGAAGACAGGACGTGCTGATAAAGAGAAGCCAAGGAATCTTAAGGTAAGCAAAATATGGATATAATTTCTTCTTTTGCTTAACAAAGTAATATTAATTTCAAAGTTAATGTAGGAGATGACATAGAAGTTTTGTGGCTCAGTTTATACAAAGAATGTGAATTGCAGAATTTACAGTTAACTTCTAAATTGGTAAATAGAGACAAACAGAAATTGAGAAATATTCTACATTTGGTAGATTTTTTTCATAGTCTTGTGTTTGAGATTTCTAAGCAGGAAAATGGTGTAGAAGTGTCAGACGGTGATACTGATTCTGACTGTAATGTGGAAAATGAACAAGAAGTAAGACACGTGTGTGTAACTGAAGGTGACCTTGGGTCTGACCAAGAGACGGACATACAGAAACCTGACATGGGAGGAGACATGACTGACATACGAGAAACCGATATACTAGGTGATGTGGGAGGAGACGTGAGTGACGTAGGAGGAACGGACGTACAAGAGCCACTAAAAATATCAGAGAATTCTGGAATTACCCAGGCTCAACTCCAAATTAAAATGAGGAAAAATTTGCTGAAATTATACAAAATCATGCCAAAATATGATGTCAAAATCCATGCCTGTAGAAATTCAGAGACATTTGAGAGCTTCTCTGATAAGTTTGATTTATCCAATGAGGAGAGGAATCAATTATTTAAAATATGGATTCCTCTGACATTGTCCAGACGTTTACATTTAATGCCCTGTGAAAATGACTCTCCTAATGGATGGGAAAATGATTCGGACAGATTAAGATATTTGATTTATTGTGTCACAAAGGATTTTCCCAACATAGAAGATCTGCAGAAACTAAGGATTGGTAGGAAGGAATGTACATATACATTCATGTCCATATTTGAACGGTTGTACAAAGCTCTCATCAAAAATGGAAAAGTACAACATATGATAACAACTTTTGTACAAAAATTCAAATTCCTAAATTCAGTTTCCCAAGTTATGGCATCACAAAAAAATTCATTATTTGAATGTGCGCAGATGCTGGATTTTGTTAGAAAACATGAGAATCGTGAAAAGAAAATAAATCAAGCTAAATTTATAAAACCAGGAAAGGTAAAATCTTACCAAAAGCCAATATCAAACTCTCCTAGACTGAGTCATCCCCATAGTGAACTCTATCAAATACGCAGAAGATTTCATATATGTTATAAGCCATATCAGCCAGTGCAAAGATCCATCTCTCCACAGAATGAGTTAATTCTCAGTCAGAACTGTGATTCTCTAAAAAGGAAAATGGCTGAAACTGATGGACAGAGACAGGTGAGACGACCAACTCACAGTGACGTCATGGAATGTGGACAGAAGAACAGGCAGTTCTCTGAGGTTTTGAAGGATAGAAAAATGTCTTTCCTAAATAGGGCGTTCCTGGAGATATTTGAGAGAGACAGAAGATTTGGTTTAGGGAGTGGCTAAGGAAAAACTGTAATTACAATGTTGTATCAAAATGTAATACAATGTCTCAATATTTATTTATAATCTTATACAGTAAAATTGTAGTTACATAGTTTCTAATAGTTCATATATATATATATATATATATATATATATATATATATATACACTTGTCTAAGTAGAGATTGCGTATAATTGTATTTATATATACGTTTATAAAATATATATATATATATATATTAATTAATAAATTAGAACTTCATATATATAAATTTAAGTAGCAATATTTTAAATTACATTAGAACCAACCAATATATGTATAAGATATTTAAATAATTCTGTTTCTGTATGAATTTGATATTTAATTTTATTTTCTTATATTTCCTTAGAGTTTTCATTCCAAAGCAGGATTTGATCAAAGAACTCTAAAATGGATTTATTTCTTTATTCACACAGGAAGTGAAAAAATTGCATGATTTTATGTGTATAACATTTTAAAATAATAACAATATATCTAGTTGAACTATAATATATATGTAATACTTATTAATTCTTTTGTGTTGCTAATATTTTCTGTGCATGAAGTGTTCGTGCAAATTAAAGTAGCTTTACAGCATGACGTGTGACAGCTGCGGCCTTTGAACTTTGAGCTAATAGTATAGGATCCCATTCATTCTATTTTCAACTGATGTAACTTAAGACCGGACAGCCAGTGAAAAAAGAATCTAAGACAAGAGTTTTTTCAAGTGTCTGAAATTCCAGTGACTTACTCTCATATTATATAATATGCACTTGGGGAATATTCAAAGAAATATAAAGATATTCAATTGATATGGCAATGCGCATTAATAAATTGGGATACAACAATTTTGGGTTAAATATATATATATATATATATATCTAAAACTTCATATGTGGAATGTTTGAGTTGAACAGATCTGTGAATGTCAGAGTGAAGGTGACAGATGAGTAAATCAGCAGCTGCTAAGTGTGATTGATGTGACAGAGGCCTCGTATGTTTGTATGTTTGAAAAAATAAAAATGTTTCTTTATGTGAAGGTACAAAAATATATTTAATTCTGAGGAAATTATAATACATAATTAGGTATTATCTACATATATATATTTCTATATTTCTTTAATAATTATTATTTCTTGATTTAACTAATAGTGGATAAGGGCAACCACACATCAAAATGGTTTACAAAGCAAATTTATATTTAGAATAATTTTCCACATGATAATATTCTTGAATAACTATAATATTATTTTTAATGGTTACCTAAATAGGTACACACCTCTCTTTAGTCAAATCTATGCTACTCATCGATATGAAATTTATAATTTGGTTCTGATATATACATAAATTTTATAAAATAATATTTTTGGTATTAAGGGGGAAAATGTGTTTTTGATCCTGATTACATAATCACTTTTGATCAATACTTATTTTACACACATTTTAATAAGGAAGAAATAATAATAAGGTACTATGGTATAATTAAGAAGGGTATTACATGCAAAGTTGCATAATTTAATATTTTTTGGTGGTACAAGGTTATGACAAATATGAAATCATCCAGATAATGGAGATATAAGGGTATTTTTTATGGAGAATATAATTACTCTGCATTTGTCACTAAAATTTAAAGGCCTTATTTTTATTTTTATTCTTATTTTTACTCTTAATTTTATTTTCCATTTTTAAAATTTTATTCTTACTTTATACTTCTTATTTTTCTATTTTTTTATTTTTTAATTCTCATTTGATTTTATTTGAGTTCAATATCTCAATTGAGAAAACACATTAATATTTAATAAAGTAAAGTCTAATACAAGAGTATTGCTTCATTAAATATATATTGCTAAGGAAAAAAATGTTTACATTTTCTGAGTAAACACAACAATTCATTCATTCATTTATTCATTCATTCATACATTCATATATTTATTCATTTTGGTTCAGGAGTATACATTCTTTGATATTATTGGTTTAATAAAGATATTAAAACTTGTTTTTTCAAAATACACTGACACCTATGGGTTGGAAAAGGTAATTACACCTATGACATAAAAATGTTCTATCATATGGAGAACTTGATTGATAATAAATTATTATCTATTATTGTTTATTATTCCAAACATAATTTATTTTAATATTTTGATAATAATTAGATGGATATTACTGATTGCTATGGTACGCTGTGATATTATAGGTTAGGAAAAACTGCCAGATTTGGTATCAGATTAGGGAATGAAGACTTCAATCAAGACATCGCAATTATGAATTCTATCTTAATAAAGACTTTTAATTTTTATAAATCAAAGAGATTCTCAAAAGTTACAAGAAGAAGCAACTGATATCCGGACGTCTCAGAAGGTAACAGGTGTGAATGCTGAGTGTTATAATAGACTGTGTCCATTACATACAATACAATTCACACCACTGATCACCAGGACGGCAGAGGACGATGATCCTATATGTACTGTGTTGTGTTCAAGTTTAATCACGTTCCAGTGGTTTCTTATCACCTGCAACGCTTCAATGAAAGCTGGTGAACAGGTAATACCTGGCATATGTGTCCTGTATATAAAGGACTGAGTACTGGTTATGGTGCTATATAAAGCAGGAAAGTGTCAAGTTAACCCTTGCTTTACTGACCAAAGACGTCACATCTGTTCCAAAAGTGACACGAGACCAGTGCGGACACATGGAAGATTCCAAAGACGATCCAACGTAAGTCCAGGTTACACTGCACAGATATTAAAGCTACATTTCATCCATGGACTTTGTTTTCTTATCAACTGACACACATGATCTTTCTAATAAAGAGTACAGTTTATGGACTGAACAATAATGAACACAATTATGGACTGTACAATATCTACATGCTGTAATTTATTTCAAAGGAGTTTTCATCTAAAGACTGTGTTATAAAAGAACCAAGAAGAAGACGAGACGACGACCCGATGACATCAGATGATGACGATTGAACCCGCGATTGCTTCAATTTAGATATAGGGAAGTATAATTATACATATTAAATGAATATTAGTCACGGCTTACCATAACATGAATTCACATCATTATATAACAATAATCCGATATTGATACTATTATTACTATTATTATTATTATGGAAATTTAATGATATTGCCAAGGAAGAAGGAAAGAAAAAATGATTGATGAATGTATCTTCTTTTGAGTAATTTCAGTTAAAGTCCTTTTATTCTCAAAAAATGGGGAAATGTTAAATGGTTAATTATGGAAATTCATTTGGAATGTTAATCGATAATCATTTTTCTGAGTTCTATGCCTCAGCCATCGTGTCTAGTTGACATGCGCTATGTGTGTGTGTATTTTTGGTTCACTACCATATGTAGAACAGGTGTCCATACGACTGGCTATAAAAGCCCATGGTACAGAAAGGGGGGGCTCTCTTGCTCTGCCCACCGCACAAGACACAGAATCTTCATGCTGAGAAGCAGATGACATGTAGGCCTGGACACATGCTGGACAAAGACATGGTTTACCAGCCAGGATCCAAGGAAAGATGGGTGAATCTCAACAATTAAGCTAATTATGGACAAATGGACAATTACTTCATAACTAATTATTGTATGTACCTGCTGCAATCTGATTCTTTTTAATGGATAATCCAAGAATAAATAGATACATTTTTTTATAAGAATATCGTGATATTGATACTTTGAGAAGTCCTCAGTAGAATAAAATAATACAGGAAGAGTTTTATTTTACAGGCTCCCATCCAAGTACTAACGAGGCCAGACCCTGCTTAGCTTCCGAGATCAGATGAGATCGGGCGTGTTCAGGGTGGTGTGGCCGTAGCAAGAGACAAGCCTCTCACTTGCTGCTTTTCTACTTTGACGTCTGGCTGCCGGCTGCCCTTTCCAGTGCTCAGCAAGACCAGGTCCTTTTGTGCTTTCCCTTCTCTTCAATTTTTTTTGCAGGCTTCCTTAAAAGGTCTTGTAGACACAACGCCCCACTCAGAGCCGCTGAGCTCACTGATCGGCTGCAGCGCTGTAGACGGAACTTCAGCTTCACGGCCAATGCCACAGGCCGGGAGCAGAGGCGAGACTCACCGGTAGACCCGGGTAGGGTGAGTAGAGCGCGGTTAGTTGCTTTCTAATAGGCTGCAGCCGGGGATTAACATTTAATGAAAGGGAACAATCCCTTTGACTGTCTGCAGCGCGCCACACCTAGGAAGCGCACTCTCACACACAAGCCAGCATGCACACGTGCTCGCACATGACAACACCCCCTATCTGCCCCTACAACCTCTCCGTCACCATGCGTCAGACTCTCCTGCCTGTTTTATGATTTCAGGGCCCTAGCAGGAATCACCCCCCCCTCCCCAATTCCTTCCGCACCTTCCTTGCCTTCCTTGCACTGAGGTTAGCTCTTTGTCAGCCGTCTGGCTTGGTTACACAAGCTTCTTTGCAGAGAAACATGTTACTTCTGCTTGCCCTCGCTAGGCGGCCGGCATCCAAAGCCTTCCCTGGGCACATGCTGAAAGCCTGGCCCCTTCACGGCCCCGGATGCTATTAACGCCATCATTTCCACACGGCGAGCTGCGGAGTCAATAAGCATTCCTAGCCGTGGCAAGGAGCTCGGTGTCAGGCTTGCGTGAAGGCGGCAGGGAAGCGTACTTAGCTGCCAACTGGCTCAGAGGCCTTGGGGCTTCCACCATCTAAGTTACTTAAGGTCGGTGTCCGGCAAGGCGCCGTTCCATGCTAGCCGAGCTTTGCAGTAGGGCAAAAGGTCATCAAAATAGTCTATAGCACCCGGTGTTCCCAGGAGGTCTCCCATCCAAGTACTGTCCGAGCCCAGCCCTGCTTTGCTTTCGTGATCAGACAAGATCGGGCGTATCCAAGGTGGTATGGCCAGTAGCCGCTGCTCGATCCATCGCCCGGCCAGCCTTTCTCAGGATCGCTTGGTGGCGAGCAATCTGGCCGTGACGGGGCGGGCTCCAAAAGGTCCATGCAAACGCTTTGCCATCCCTACAGGTGTGGTTTGTTTAGCAGTGATTCACCCGCCGCATCAGGTGTCTTCAAAAATGTCTCGGCGCATGGTCTCCTGCAGGCTAAACCCTTCAACGCGGTAATGTGACAGAAAGAGCACGCTGGACCCGTAACTTGGGGGCGGAGCGAGACGTCCAGGGGTGAATGAAGGAAGAGGGTGAGATGGTTGCCAGTGACTTTGAGCTGTTCTTCAGGGGGGAGGGTAGTGTTGCCTGCAAAGGCCTTCTGCTTGGGGTTAGCGGTGGTTGCCTCCAGCCACGCAGGAGACGCTGGTCCTGCTGAAAAGGAGCCTAGTATTAAAAGTAAAGAAGCAACAATGCTGGAGGCCCACGGTGATCAGAAGGATGCTGGTATTTTGCAGAGATGAAATAGCGCAAGAGCGAAAGCAAATGAAAAAAAGAAAAGAGAATGAATGTGTGCACTTGTGAAACGGAATGGAAAAAAGGCATAGAAGAGAGTGCCCCCTGCTGGTGGAAGGAAGGAAAAAGCAAAAGCCTACAGCACCTGGTATTCCCAGGCGGTCTCCTATCCAAATACTAACCAGGCCCAACCCTGTTTATCTTCCAAGATCAGAGGAGATCAGGCGTGTTCAGGGTGGTGTGGCCATAAGCAGAGACAAGCCTCTCACTTGCTGCTTTTCTACTGTGACGTCTGGCTGCCGGCTGCCCTTTCCAGTGCTCAGCAAGACCAGGTCCTTTTGTGCTTTCCCTTCTCTTCAATTTTTTTGCTGGCTTCCTTAAAAGGTCTTGTAGACACAACGTCCCACTCAGAGCCGCTGAGCTCACTGATCGGCTGCAGCGCTGTCGACGGAACGTCAGCTTCACGGCCAATACCACAGGCCGGGAGCAGAGGCGAGACTCACCGGTAGACCCGGGTAGGGTGATCAGAGCGCGGTTAGTTGCTTTCTAATAGCCTGCAGCCGGGGATTAACTTTTAATGAAAGGGAACAATCCCTTTGACTGTCTGCAGCGCGCCACACCTAGGAAGCGCAATCTCACACACAAGCCAGCATGCACACGTGCTCACACGTGACAACACCCCCTATCTGCCCCTACAACCTCTCCGTCACCATGCGTCAGACTCTCCTGCCTGTTTTATGATTTCAGGGCCCTAGCAGGAATCACCCCCCCCTCCCCAATTCCTTCCTTGCCTTCCTTGCACTGAGGTTAGATCTTTGTCAGCCGTCTGGCTTGGTTACACAAGCTTCTTTGCAGAGAAACATGTTACTTCTGCTGGCCCTCGCTAGGCGGCCGGCATCCAAAACCTTCCCTGGGCACCTGCTGAAAGCCTGGCCCCTTCACGGCCCCGGGTGCTTTTAACGCCATCATTTCCACACGGCGAGCTGCGGAGTCAATAAGCACTCCTAGCCGTGGTAAGGAGCTCGGTGTCAAGCCTGCGTGAAGGCGGCGGGGTAGCGTACTTAGCTGCCAACTGGCTCAGAGGCCTTGGGGCTTCCATCATCTAAGTTACTTAAGGTCGGTGTCCGGCAAGGCGCCGTTCCATGCTAGCCGAGCTGGGCAGTAGGGCAAAATGTCATCAAAATGGTCTACAGCACCCGGTGTTCCCAGGAGGTCTCCCATCCAAGTACTGTCCTAGCCCAGCCCTGCTTTGCTTTCGAGATCAGACGAGATCGGGCGTATCCAAGGTGGTATGGCCAGTAGACGCTGCTTGATCCATCGCCCGGCCAGCCTTTCTCAGGATCGCTTTGTTATGATCTGCTACAGAGAGTATGGAAAGAAAGGAGATCTATCCCTACAATAGAACTAAACTAGATCCCTACGATGTAACGGGGAACCTGATCCTGCGATCAGACCCGCTAAAGTCCTCGGCTAGTCTGAACGCAGACCTATAGATGTGAGGGAGGGATCCCTACAAGATCTAGGGACTGGGAAAAGTTGGACACCTCCTAGCAGAAATAGTAGCAGTCAAAGACAAACACACAACAAAAAGGCATAGGGGTCAGAAGACCTAGCAAAACTAACAGAGAACGGCAACAGAGCAACAAGCTAGCTCAACAGTAGTAAATACAAATGAAGTCCAGCAAAGCCAGGAGGGCGGAGCCGGATTAAATAGACAAAATGGTCATGTGACCAGCAAACTAAAAAAAAACTAACAGGAGAGTTGTAACAGTACCCCCTCTTCTAAGAGGATCCTCCGGATCCCCCAGGCCCAGGCTTACCAGGAAACCTCCTGTGAAATGCTCGGACAAGTCTGGGGGCAGAAACATAATCCGCTCTCACCCATGAGTTATCCTCAGGTCCGAAACCCTTCCAAGCGACGAGATACTGCAAACTCCCTCTATACCGTCTAGAATTTAGGATGCGGGAAATTTCATATTACCCGTCCTCCACCACCGGAGGAACAGTGGCAGAGGCGTCACCATCCGACACATCAGGTTTTTTCAACAGAGAAACATGAAACACCGTATTAATCCTCCAGGACGTAGGAACCTCCAGCCTAACAGCAGATTGGTTAACTATCTGAAGTACCTTAAAGGGCCCTACGAACTTGGGACCCAATTTTTTAGAAGGAATCCTCAATCGCAGATTCTTAGAGGACAACCAAACCATGTCACCAACCGCAAACAAAACCTCTTGCCGTTTCCTATCAAAGTACCTCTTAGATTTTTTGTTAGCCTCCTGAAGATTACCACGCACATCCGTCCAAACTCTCTCCAAATCACCGGAAAAACTATCCTCCTCAGGCACAGCCGAAACCAATTTGGAAAATGACCCAAAAGACGGATGTCTCCCAGAACAACAAAAAAAAGGCGAACACCCAGCAGAAGAGGATGTATGGTTGTTAAGAGCAAATTCAGCAAGTGGCAGAAATTCAGACCACCCCTCTTGATTGTCTGCCACAAAACAACGCAAAAACTGCTCAACATCCTGGTTCTTCCTTTCTGTCTGGCCATTAGACTCAGGATGATATCCGGATGAAAACGACAAATGAACTCCCAACCTGTCACAAAAGGCACGCCAAAAACGAGCCACGAACTGAGGTCCCCTTTCAGAAACAATGTTAGTAGGAACACCATGTAGTCTGACAATCTCCTTGACAAAGGCCTTAGCGAGTGTCTTAGCGCAAGGCAGTTTGATGAAGGGAACCAAGTGACACATCTTGCTAAAACGGTCCATGACCACCCAGATGACCGTGAAACCTTCAGAGGGAGGAAGGTCAGTAATAAAGTCCATAGCCAGATGTGTCCAAGGTGCACTAGGAACCTCCAGAGGGCAAAGCAACCCCGCAGCAGGAGCATGCGAAGACTTGGATCTTGCACACACAGTACATTGGCGCACCCACTTAATGACTTCCTTCTGCCATCCAGGCCACCAAAAACTGCGACCCACAATTCTCTTGGTCTCAGAAATTCCTGGATGACCTGCCAACTAGTGTTGAGCCACCCCCGTAGTGTTCGAGTTCGGTTCGGTTCGTCGAACACCCGTGTGTTCGCCGAACTGTTCGTCGAACTGTTCGTCGAACACCTTCGAACACCGTTAAAAACAATGGCAGGCAAACAAAAACACATAGAAACACATAGAAAACACCTTCAAAGGTGTCCAAAAGCTGACAAACTGCTCAGAAGACACAACTAACACATGGAAAAGTGACAAGTACATATAGTCATGCGAAAAGAAAAGAGGTGGAGGAGTAAAAGGAGGGGGAGACACAGATATAGGCATGTCATGCCCTTCTAAAATCCAAAAAGTGAGAAGCCGAGACGGCCAGTCCGCTCCTGCCCGTGCCACCTCCGTGTCGCCGGGTTTGTGCCAGAGCCGCGGTGAACCCTGACGGCCAGCCCCCCTCTCCCAATACTGGTGCCTGTCCGCTGGTGGGTCGAGAGAGCTCCCCTGTGGTGGAGGCAGCTCTAAGCTTTTTAATTTAAATTGTTCCTCTAATTTGAATGAATACACTTTAAATCCATTTACAAGGATCTATTGGAGGGCAAGTCTCATGCCAGCAGCCGCGTAATTCCAGCTCCAGTAGCGTCCACTAAAGCTGCTGCAGTTAAAAATCTTTTATAAGGATCGAGCTCGGCTGTCCACCGCAAGGCATCCTAGTGCCAGTCCCAGCCCCTATGCCTTGGGGTGCCTCCTGATGCTCTTCACTAAGTATCCCGTGGTCCCGAAGCATTTCCTTTGAAAAAATTAAGTGTCCAAACTACAGGTGGTGTAGCTTGCTTAACAGCCGGGATAATCCGCTGACTAGCAGACACTGCTACTAGGCACAAAGTATTTCCTGGGCTAGATGCAGTTAAAAATTTGTAAGTAGATACTCTCGTTGGATGCTGAGAAAGCATTCCATAGAGTCTCCTGGCACGCCATATATGATTCTCTTAAAAAGCTTGGGGTAGGGGTCTAGGGGACCCTTTTATAGCCAAAATCACGGCCCTGTATCACAATACGTCACCTAGGCTGAAGATAAATGGAACTGTAGCACCGAGGGCTCGGTTGCTACAGACGTATTGCACCTCACCCAGAGGTGTGATATCTCACTCTCAGATAAGGATGGAGTGTGGATCAGGACCCGACACCTGCATGCATTACACCACATTGCCGTGGGGCAGGGCGACCAATATGCCCCTGAGATGGGCACGACAGTCCCTGTCCCTGGCTGGAGTGGGGGGAGGGAACACTGAGGAAGGGGAACCCTGCAGTGCAGGAGCAGGGAGGAAGCAGTTCCTGGGTGCATTGAGAAGGGAGTATAAAAGGTGGGCACCATCTTAGTTCAGTGCAGAGAAGTCTGAGCAGAAGTGGCAGGGAGCAGGGGCTCTGCATGAGCTCTGCTCCGGAGGCGGGCCTAGTAACAGAGGCCCAGGCCTGCAAGAGGGAGAAGGAAGGAAGAGGAGCGGAGAAGGCTCCAGGAACGAGGAATGAAGGGATCCCAGGGGTGCGGACGGGCGAGTCGCCACCGCACGCCCGAATCCACCTGCGTGGAGGGGTCAGGCCAAAGGGGGAGACCGGTCCCCGAACTAGTGGAGGCAGGAAACGACCCTCAGCTAGAAACCGGAGGCTCTGACATTTTATGTGGCGCATCCCCTTGCTCCACCCGCTAGGAAGGCACCACATAGGGTCAGGGAAACTGGCGCCAAGTTTACCAAGAGGAGGCCCGAGGCAGCCGGACAGAAGTGTTGGTAAGAAAGGCCAGACAAAGGACACACAAAAGGGGTCCTGTGAAGCGCTCCAAAGTTATCTGGGAGTTGTCTGAGCCCCTCACCTGGTGAGCACAGTACGACGTGGGCAGCCGTTACCTGCAGACGTGGTCTGGATAATAAGAACTGTGAGTAAAGGCCCTGAACTGCATCACTGACTCCGTGTCGTTACTGCTGCTGCCTTGCACCATCACCCCCATCCTCCGCATACACTGCCCTGAGGCTATACTCCTCCCGTGGGGAGTTATGCTAC
The DNA here is from genome assembly GCF_046119375.1 of Phyllobates terribilis. Classification (NCBI taxonomy): domain Eukaryota; kingdom Metazoa; phylum Chordata; class Amphibia; order Anura; family Dendrobatidae; genus Phyllobates; species Phyllobates terribilis. The sequence goes on along the minus strand of NW_027362764.1, from coordinate 675,413,301 downwards.
GCTCTGCTGCACCCACAACACCAGCCTTAGCGGTCTGCCCTGTAGCGGCGGTTCACTCTGACCGCAATCCACGGGTGGCGTAGTCGGACATTTAAACATCAAAACCACATAAATAGTTCCGCCACTGGTTTGACCGCCCTGAGCCACGGAACCGGATCGCCGCCACGAAGACTACAACCACCAGCATCCACCAAAAAGGGTCCGGCTCCGGGTGTCCCAAGGCCCAGGGGGTGCGTCAGAACATTTTCATCACCTTTCACAATCACCAATGGGACAAGGCAGTGATGTCCTCTGTCCCCTCTCTTATACATCCTAGTGACGGAGCACCTGCTCTCATCAATTCGCCATAACCCCAATATTAGGTGGATTGAGGTGGGAGGCACCGAGTACAAGTGCTCTCTATTTGCTGATGATGTCCTAGTATATATCACTCAATCACATATATCCATCCATGCTGTTATGGCTGAAATAGATCACTTTGTTACATGGTAAAATTTTAAAATCAATGCAGCGAAGTCTGAGGCCCTCGATGTCTCCCTCCCCAAATCCATATAGGATTCCATCCAGTCCAACTTTCCCTTTGCCTGGCCCTCACAGGGTATCAAATACTTAGGAATTCCTATTCATAGAGACCTCTCCCATCTATGTTATCTTAATTTTGGGCCCTTTATTGAACAACTCCATACAGACCACGGTTGGCAAGTTAGAACTGTAAGATTCACTACGTGAACCACTGGTGTTTTGTGGAAAAGCACATGTACACTGCGTTCCAAATTATTATGCAAAAAGTGTTTAGGAGTGATAAGGGAAGAATTTGTTTGTTTGTCAGTTAAACTCATTGATGGTGATGTGTGTCAGGGCTCTTTATATCACTGTAAGCAATTGCAGACACCTGTGCTAATTAGTTTGGCAGGTGTGTCCAATGAAAGGCAAGACTACTTAAGAAGGCTCTCTCACATTATTAAGCAGCCTACATTTTCTGCCAAAATGGGAAAGAAAAAGGATGTGTCGGCTGCTGAGAAGCAACAAATTGTGGAGTGTTTAGGTCAAGGCATGACTACAATCAACATTGTGCGATGATCAGGATGAAGTGTCTTGGCAATCAAGAAGTATGTAGCTGATTCACAGTACACACGTGTGCGTGCTGATTAGGGCAAATTGAGGACTCTTTCCTACAGGCAATTACGTCAGGTTGAAAGAGCAGCGGCAAAAAAGCCTTGTCATAGCAGCAGACAAGTTTTTGAAGCTGCTTGTGCCTCCAACTTCCCCCGAACAACAAGATGCAGGGTCCTTCAGAGGTTTGCAGCTGTGCATGCGCCATCCTGTCGACCTCCTCTATCCACTTCACACAAGCAGAAACGGCTCCAGTGGGCCAAACATTACATGAAGACTGATTTCAAAACTGTTTTGTTTACGGATGAGTGCCGTGCAGCGCTCGATGGTCCAGATGGATGGAGTGGAGGATGGCTGGTTGATGGACACCCCACGCAAACACGGCTACAGCGCCAACAAGGAGGAGGTGGAGTAATGTTTTGGGCTGGAATCATGGGGAGAGAGATTGTCGGCCCCTTTAGGATCCCTGAAGGCGCTAAAGATGAACTCCATAATGTATGTGGATTTTCTCAAACAGCACTTCCTGCCATGGTTCAAGAAGAAGAACCGTGTATTTCACAGCAAGATCATTTTTCTGCATGATAATGCACCATCTCATGCTGCACATAAAACATCTGCATCTCTGGCTGATATGGGCATAAAAGGGGACAAACTTATGGTGTGACCCCCATGCTCCCCTGACCTCTACCCCATTCAGAACCTTTGGAGCATCATTAAAAGGAGTGTCTATGATGGCGGGAGGCAGTTCACATCTAAGCAACAGCTCTGGGAGGGTATTCTGTCCTCATGCAAAACAATTGAAGCAGAAACCATCCAAAACCTGACAAATTCAATGGACGAGAGAGTTCAGAAGCTCCTTTCGAACAAGGGGTCCTATGTGAAAATGTAACATCACCTAGAATAAAGTTTTGAGTAGTGTTGAGCATTCCGATACTGAAATATCGGGTATCGGCCGATATTCACTGTATCGGAATTCCGATATTTAATTCCGATACTTTTATAATATCGAATACCGGAATCGGAAGTTCCCATAATGCCTGCGCTCTGCAGTGTCTGTGAAGGATGACAAGCTGGATGGCAGCGCTCAGCTGCGATCCAGCTTGTCATCAGAATGCCATCCCAGCGTGGGAGAATTCTCCTGATTGTTTAAAAGCCGGCGCGCGGTAAAAAGCCGCCGGCTTTTAAACAATCACACAGCCCCATACTGCTTCCCCGCAGCCTCCCACCCCGATCCTCCGCTCCCCTCGCCACCTTCAATCCCAATCGTAAATTAGGACCGGGCGGGGAGCGCAGCACCAAGGAGCGAAGGACCCGGGCGGGGAAGCCGGCAGTGAAAAGACTTCACCGCCGGCTTTCCCGTTCTGTGCTGCGCTTTCCCGCCGGTTATTTCAAATGAACAGCTGAGGTATCAGGTGATGCCGATCAGCTGTTCATTTGAAGTAGCCGCGGTGCCCTCAGAGGGTTCATGTGAGTTCATGCTTGACTGCATGAACTCACATCAACTTTCCCACGGCCGCACAGGTCAGCCACTCCTCCCAGACCCGTCATGATTAGTGTGTGCGGGGTGTGTGTGTGTGCGGGGTGTGTGTGTGTGCGGGGTGTGTGTGTGTGCGGGGTGTGTGTGTGTGCGGGGTGTGTGTGCGGGTGTGTGTGCGGGGTGTCTGTGCGTGCAGGCAGACATAGGCCGATGTGACACTACTACTCCCATCGGCCTATGTCTGTCCCCCGTCCACTCGTGCCAGCAGGATCAGCTCGATGGGAGCAGTTGTTCCCATCAGCCTGATCCTGCTATTTAAATTGCCCTACTGTGTCCCCAATAAATTTTAAATACATGTCATTGGTGGCCAGTGGTTACCTAAAAGAAATTAGTTCATACATTACCTGTCCCCGCCGATCGCCACCTAAAATAAAGTAAAAAATAAAAAACTACACCTATACTCACCTAGACACCTAATTCCCCGAAGCCATCGATCTCCTGTAATAAAATATAAAATAATAAACCACAACCTTATCCTTACCCCTCCGTAGCAGTCCACGAGTGTCCCACGAAGATCTCCAGTTCAGAGCAGCCACATAGAGTGTGACCGCTCTGAACCGCTGCCGCCGCTAGAATGACGGGGCCGTAAGGGTTCACCGGAGTTCAGGCAGCGCTGCTCCGGTTAGTTCCTTTACGGCACTGCTGTATCGTGAGAAATTCCCACGGTACAGCACTGCCGTAAAGGAGGTCTCCGGAGCTGCGCTGCCTGAATGCACTCCGGTGACCTCAGTCAGTGGCTCCCGCTGCCGGGAGCGGACGTGTTCCCGGCAGCGTGAGCTTACAGCAGCCATGCACAGCTGTCACCATCTCCAGATGTGACAGCTGTGCATGGGAGATCAGCGCAGGAACGTGGACAGGTAACTATTTTTTTTTTAGTAAACTAAGAATTAAATAAAATGGTGTTTTATTTCAAATAAATTATTTTTTTCTGGGTGTAGTGTGTTTTTTCTTTTTAACACTTTGTAGGTTAGTAATGGGGGTGTCATATAGATGGCCATCATTACTAACGTGGGCTTCATGGCAGCTGGCGCTGACATGAACCCCACCACTATTACCCCCTGCCACCGCACCAGGGCAGCGTGGAAGAGCGAGGCTAAGTGCCAGAATTGGCGCATCCTATGGATGCGCCATTTCTGGGGCGGCTGACGGCTGGTGTTTCTAGCCTGGGAGGGGGCCAATATTCATGGCACCCTTCCTGAGCTATTAATATCAGCCCCCAGCTGTCTGCCTAGCCTTTGCTAGCTATTAAAATAGGGGGGACCCCACGTCATTTTTTTTGGGGGGGTCCCCCATTTTAATAGCTAGTAAAGGCTAGGTATTCAGCTGGGGGCTGATATTAGTAGCCTGGGAAGCTCCATGGGTTTTACCCCCTTCCCAGGCTTCAAACATCTGCCCCAGCCGTCTGCTTAACCTCCGCTAGAGACTAAAATTATGGGGGATCCCACGCCATTTTTTTTTTAAATAAATCCTTTATTTTAACACTAAATGACATTTGAGGACTTAATAAAGATGCAGTCCCTAAATTATTATTTATTTTTTAATAAATTTTTCCCAAAACTTTTGACGTGGGCTTCGCCATATTTTTGTATGCCAGCCAGGTACAGCATCCAGCTTCTATGAACGCGCCATTTTCCGGGGCGGCCGCGGACTGCAATTTTCAGCGGGGGGGGGGCAGAAAGCTTGGGCCTCCCTGCGCTGCAGATTCCATCCCCCAGCTGCCTAGTTGTACCTGGCTGGACACAAAAATAGGGAGAAGCTCCACGTTTTTTTTTTTTTAATTATTTCATGAAATTCATGGAATAATTAAGAAAAAAAGGGCTTCCCTATATTGTTGTGTCCGGCTAGGTACAAATAGGCAGCTGGTGGTTGGGGGCAGCCCGTTCCTGCCTGCTGTACCTGGCTGGACACAAATATAGTGTGAAGCCCCACGTCAATTTTTTTTTAATTATTTCAGGAAATTCATGAAATAATTAAAAAAAAATTATGTGGGGCTTCGCCCTATATTTGTGTCCAGCCAGGTACAGCAGGCAGGAACGGGCTGCCCCCAACCACCAGCTGCCTATTTGTACCTAGCCGGACACAATATAGGGAAGCCCTTTTTTTCTTAATTATTCCCTGAATTTCATGAAATAATTAAAAAAAAAAATGTGTGGCGCTTCGCCCTATTTTTGTGTCCAGCCAGGTACAACTAGGCAGCTGGGGGCTGGAATCTGCAGCGCAGGGAGACCCAAGCTTTCTGGGCCCCACCCGCTGCAAATTGCAGTCCGCAGCCGCCCCGGAAAATGGCGCGTTCATGGAAGCGCCATCTTCTGGCGCTGTACCCAACTCATCCAGGGCCCTGGTGCGGTGGCTCACTGGGTAATAAAGGGGTTAAGGCCAGCTTGGCATTATCAGCTGGCCCTAAGCCCGAAATTCATGGGGTCACGCCAATATTTGACATGACCGCCATGAATTTCTAGTAAAGTATTTAAAAAAAAAACACAAACACCCAGAAAAAGTCCTTTAATTGAAATAAAGACACAATTCTTTATTGTTCTAAATTAATCCATACTTACCGCCACGCCCATTCCAGCTGAAGCCAACGATCTCCTGCAATAAAAGTAAAATAATAAAGCAACCTCATCCTTACCTTTCCATGGTTCCCAGGACAGCTTCAGCTCTGCTACATCGAGATGACAGGCTGGACCGCAGCAGAACGCTGCCATCCAGCCTGTCATCCCGCGGACACTGAGAAGCGCAGGCATGCTTGCGCTCCTCAGTGTCTCTCTGTGACGTCATCCAGATGAGCTGAGGTCATGTCCAATGAACTCAGCTCACCTCATGCACGTCACTGACAGCGTGGGAAAATTCTCCTGCACTCAGCGCTTCAGCGTGAGAATTCTCCCACGCTGTCAGTGACATGCATGAGGTGCGCCGAGTTCATTGGACATGACCTCACCTCATGCACGTCACTGACAGCGTGGGAAAATTCTCACGCTGAAGCGCTGAGTGCAGGAGAATTCTCCCACGCTGTCAGTGACGTACATGAGGTGAGCCGAGTTCATTGTCGGCTCATCTGGATGCCGTCACAGCCAGACACTGAGGAGTGGAAGTATGCCTGAGCTTCTCAGTGTCTGCGGGATGACAGGCTGGATGGCAGCGTTCTGCTACGGTCCAGCCTGTCATCTCGATGTAGCAGAGCTGGAGCCGTCGTGGGAGCCATGGAAAGGTAAGGATGAGGTTGCTTTATTATTTTTCTTTTATTGCAGGAGATCGTTGGCTTCAGCTGGAATGGGCGTGATGGTAAGTATGGTTTAATTTAGAACAATAAAGAATTGTGTGTTTATTTCAATTAAAGGACTTTTTTTCTGGGTGTTTGTGTTTTTTTTAAATACTTTACTAGAAATTTATGGTGGTCATGTCTAATATTGGCGTGACCCCATGAATTTCGGGCTTAGGGCCAGCTGATAATGCCAAGCTGGCCTTAACCCCTTTATTACCCAGTGAGCCACCGCACCAGGGCCCTGGATGAGTTGGGTACAGCGCCAGAAGATGGCGCTTCTATGAACGCGCCATTTTCCGGGGCGGCTGCGGACTGCAATTTGCAGCGGGTGGGGCCCAGAAAGCTTGGGCCTCCCTGCGCTGCAGATTCCAGCCCCCAGCTGCCTAGTTGTACCTGGCTGGACACAAAAATAGGGCGAAGCTCCACTTTTTTTTTTTTTAAATTATTTCATGAAATTCATGGAATAATTAAGAAAAAAAGGGCTTCCCTATATTGTTGTGTCCGGCTAGGTACAAATAGGCAGCTGGTGGTTGGGGGCAGCCCGTTCCTGCCTGCTGTACCTGACTGGACACAAATATAGGGCGAAGCCCCACATCAATTTTTTTAAATTATTTCATGAATTTCCTGAAATGATTTAAAAAAAATTGACGTGGGGCTTTGCACTATATTTGTGTCCAGCCAGGTACAGCAGGCAGGAACGGGCTGCCCCCAACCACCAGCTGCCTATTTGTACCTGGTTGGACACAACAATATAGGGAAGCCCTTTTTTTCTTAATTATTTCATGAATTTCATGAAATAATTAAAAAAAAAAAATACGTGAAGCTTCTCCCTATTTTTGTGTCCAGCCAGGTACAACTAGGCAGCTGGGGGATGGAATCTGCAGCGCAGGGAGACCCAAGCTTTCTGCCCCCCCCCCCCCGCTGAAAATTGCAGTCCGCAGCCACCCCGGAAAATGGCGCGTTCATAGAAGCTGGATGCTGTACCTGGCTGGCATACAAAAATATGGCGAAGCCCACGTCAAAAGTTTTGGGAAAAATTAATTAAAAAATAAATAATAATTTAGGGACTGCATCTTTATTAACTCCTCAAATGTCATTTAGTGTTAAAATAAAGGATTTATTTTAAAAAAAATTGACGTGGGGCTTCGCCCTATATTTGTGTCCAGCCAGGTACAGCAGGCAGGAATGGGCTGCCCCCAACCACCAGCTGCCTATTTGTACCTGGTTGGACACAACAATATAGGGAAGCCCTTTTTTTCTTAATTATTCCATGAATTTCATGAAATAATTTAAAAAAAAAATGCGTGGGGCTTCGCCCTATTTTTGTGCCCAGCCAGTAGAGATGAGCGTTGTTCTACTCGAACTGTTCGCCAATCTCAAATTCGAGCTGTTTTGGGCGGTGTTCGAGCCGATCGGCGAACACGAACAATTTGAGAAAAATTCGGCTGTTCGAGGTTATGTTCGATAACTGTTCGTGCACCAAAATCATAACTGGATTTTTTCTCAGTAATGATGAAAATTAATGTTAATACGCAGCTTGAGTGTACAGCGGGGCGGGGGGAGGGGCAGGGGATGGATCTCTGCAGGAACAATGAAGATCTCCATTTTTTTTTCTCTTTCCCGCATTTGCAGTGGGGAGGTGCAATCTGTCAGCCTATCAGCAGCGCACACACGGAGCGAAGTGCTTTTTTTCACACAAGCAAGGGCATGTGTGATTGGCAGTGTATGTCACATGTCCTTGCCCTATAAGACCAAGCCATTTTCCCCGTCGCCACCATTTTTTCACTGCTGCAGCTGCGTGTTAGACGGCACCGCTGTTGCTGTGTGCGCTATACCTTGTTAATTTCAAGCCAATTTTCGCACAAATATACAGATAGCTTGGGAGTAGGGAATAGTTGTGATTGCAGTCCTTTTAAGGACTAGGTTACAGCATTTCCTACGACTTTTATCAGGCAGGTCTGTGCTCTTAAATAGATAGATTGTGGGAGTAAAGACTAATTGTAATTGGAGTCCTTTTCAGGACTAGGTTACATCAGTTCCTATCAGTTTTTGCCAGGCAGGTCTGTGCCAGTGCTGTGCAAGTTTTTTTCACAGCATTTGGCTGAATCTAGCAAAGCTAATCCTTTTTGGCCTATTGCAGAGTGTGTTAGTCAGTGGAGTAGCCTATCTGTGTTGCAAGATATACCACCTGTGTATAGAATACCAATTTTTTTACTGCACCTAGTGAAGTAAAATCTTTTGGGCATAGCATCATTCTATTAGTCCATCTATACTGACCTCCATCAGGTTGCAAATTAAAAATAATTTTTTTCTTCATTTAGCTCTGAAAAAATATTTGGGCTTCTAGCAGTGTGTGGGACTTGTTCTATTAGTCCTTCTATACTGACCTCCATCAGGTTGCAAATTGAATATAATTTTTTTCTGCATCTAGCTCTGAAAAAATATTTGGGCTTCTAGCGGTGTGTGGGACTTGGTCTATTAGTCCATCTATACTGACCTCCATCAGGTTGCAAATTAAAAATAATTTTTTTCTGCATCTAGCTCTGAAAAAATATTTGGGCTTCTAGCAGTGTGTGGGACTTGGTCTATTAGTCCATCTATACTGACCTCCATCAGGTTGCAAATTAAAAATAATTTTTTTCTTCATTTATCTCTGAAAAAATATTTGGGCTTCTAGCAGCGTGTGGGACTTGTTCTATTAGTCCATCTATACTGACCTCCATCAGGTTGCAAATTAAAAATAATTTTTTTCTGCATCTAGCTCTGAAAAAATATTTGGGCTTCCAGCAGTGTGTGGGACTTGGTCTATTAGTCCATCTATACTGACCTCCATCAGGTTGCAAATTAAAAATAATTTTTTTCTGCATCTAGCTCTGAAAAAATATTTGGGCTTCTAGCAGTGTGTGGGACTTGGTCTATTAGTCCATCTATACTGACCTCCATCAGGTTGCAAATTGAATAAAAAAAATTTCTGCATCTAGCTCTGAAAAAATATTTGGGCTTCTAGCGGTGTGTGGGACTTGGTCTATTAGTCCATCTATACTGACCTCCATCAGGTTGCAAATTAAAAATATTTTTTTTCTGCATCTAGCTCTGAAAAAATATTTGGGCTTCTAGCAGTGTGTGGGACTTGGTCTATTAGTCCATCTATACTGACCTCCATCAGGTTGCAAATTAAAAATAATTTTTTTCTTCATTTAGCTCTGAAAAAATATTTGGGCTTCTAGCAGTGTGTGGGACTTGTTCTATTAGTCCTTCTATACTGACCTCCATCAGGTTGCAAATTGAATATAATTTTTTTCTGCATCTAGCTCTGAAAAAATATTTGGGCTTCTAGCGGTGTGTGGGACTTGGTCTATTAGTCCATCTATACTGACCTCCATCAGGTTGCAAATTAAAAATAATTTTTTTCTGCATCTAGCTCTGAATAAATATTTGGGCTTCTAGCAGTGTGTGGGACTTGGTCTATTAGTCCATCTATACTGACCTCCATCAGGTTGCAAATTGAATAAAAAAATTTTCTGCATCTAGCTCTGAAAAAATATTTGGGCTTCTAGCGGTGTGTGGGACTTGGTCTATTAGTCCATCTATACTGACCTCCATCAGGTTGCAAATTAAAAATAATTTTTTTCTGCATCTAACCCAGCCAATAGTTTTGGCCTAATACCACAGTTTGGCCACTCAGCTCTGCTCGGTTACCATCCATTGTTTTTTTGTGCAAACAACTCCAGAGTTGTGAATTAGTTAACCACCAAAATGAGTGGAAAAAGGCCTGCTGCTGGTGGAAAGGGGAATAGGCGTGTTGGGAAGGGGAAAAAAGGTTGTGTCCGTGGGGTAGGTGCAGAAGAAAGACCATCTTCCAGCCAAACTAAAATGTCTACTTCTTTTAGCGGACAATGTGATAAGATCCCTTTCTTACGGCCACGCCAATCGCTACAAATTCCAGATGAGGCACAAAAACAGCAGGTGCTTCAACGGATATCAAGTGCTCCTTTAAGTGGGCTCTCCTCCACATCAACTTCAACATCACAAATACTCCAGTTCTCAAAGGTGTCACCCAAATCGCACTTGCTTCCTCACAGCTCCCAAATCTCCAGCTGCCCGTCTGAGTATGAGGTAGAACAGATGGTTGAGTCTGCAGAGCTGTTTACTCATACTATAGCCTGGGAATCAGAGGTCGACTCCAGCGCTTCTGTGAATCCAGACGAGGAAATGATCTGCACTGATGCCCAGAATCTTTATGAGTCGGATCCAGGACCAGACGCAGAAGGTTCTGACCATAATGTAGACCCTCATTCCCAAACTGTAACTCCTGTTGGTGGAGACAATGAGGAAGACGATGATAAGACTCAAATACCTGATTGGAGCGACAACTTTAGTTTTTTGTCAGGGCAGGAACAGGTTGCCTCTGAGGACTACGGGTGTGATAACGCACAGGGTGATGATGATGAGGTCGGAGATCCCACTTACTGTCAACCCACAGTCAGCCAAGAGATGAGGTCAGCAGAGGAGGTGGAGGAAGATGCTAGTGACGACGAGGTCAGGTTGCGCCTTCCTGGACAGAGACGTAGTACTGGAAGCACGTCAACAACTGCATCCTCAAACACAACTCTGCCTCTCACCACAAGTCGTGGTGGCTCTTCAGGTCGCATGGGTGCTAAGCCTTGCATAGCCTGGGCATTTTTTCAGATCGATAAAGATGACCCAACTCGTGTTATCTGTAACATTTGTCAGCAAAAGCTAAGTAGAGGCCAAAAAATACATAGTTTGAGTACTTCATGCATGAACCGGCACATGGACATGATGTTATGTTCTGCTACCAGAGCTAAGGAAAGAGAGGAGATCTGTCCCTACTATAAGACTCAGCTGAATCCCTACGATGTAACAGGGAACCTGATCCTGCGATCAGACCTGCTAAAGTCCTAAGCTAGTCTGTACGAAGACCTATAGATGTGGGGGAGGAATCCCTACAAGTACTAAGGACTGGGAGGAATATGGGACACCTCCTAACAGAAATAGTAGCAGACAGACGAACAAACAAAATATAAAGAACATAGAGGTCCGTAGACCAAGCAAACTAACAGAGCAAGACACAGAGCACAGGCTAGCTAGAAAGTAGATATACAATGAAGTCAAGCAAAGCCAGAAGGGCGGAGCAGGATTAAATAGGCCAACAAGGTCATGTGACCAGCAAAGGAAAAAAAACCTAACAGCAAGGTTCTAACAGTACCCCCCCTTCTAAGAGGATCCTCCGGATCCCCTAGGACCAGGCTTATCAGGAAATCTCCTGTGAAACGCTCTGATAAGTCTGGACGCGGAAACATCATCTGACCTCACCCAAGAGTTATCCTCGGGTCCGAAACCTTTCCAGGCCACAAGATACTGCAAACTACCTCTATACCGTCTAGAGTCAAGGATGCGAGAAATTTCATATTCCCCGTCCTCCACCACCGGAGGAACAGAGGAAGAGGCGTCACCATCCGACACAACAGCTTTTTTTAACAAAGAGACATGAAAGACCGGATTAATTCTCCAGGAGGTAGGAACCTCCAACCTAACAGCAGATTGGTTGACAACCTGAAGCACCTTAAAGGGCCCTACAAACTTGGGACCCAATTTCTTAGAAGGAATCCTCAACCGCAGATTCCTAGAGGACAACCAAACCATGTCACCAACAGTGAACAAAACCTCCTGTCGTTTCCTATCAAAGTAGTCTTTAGATTTTCTGTTGGCCTCCTGAAGATTACCACGCACATCCGTCCAAACTCTTTCCAAATCACCGGAAAAATTCTCCTCCTCAGGCACGGCAGATCCCAACTTGGAGAACGACCCAAACGACGGATGTCTCCCAGAACAACAAAAAAAAAGCGAACAACCAGCAGAAGAAGATGTATGATTGTTCAGAGCAAATTCGGCAAGTGGCAGAAACTCAGACCACCCCTCTTGATTGTCTGCCACAAAACAACGCAAGAACTGATCAACATCCTGGTTTTTCCTTTCTGTCTGGCCATTAGATTCAGGATGATATCCGGACGAAAACGACAAATGAATTCCCAACCTGTCACAAAAGGCACGCCAAAAACGAACCACGAACTGAGGACCCCTATCAGAAACAATGTCAGTAGGAACGCCATGAAGTCTGACAATTTCCTTGACAAAGGCCTTAGCGAGAGTTTTAGCGCAGGGCAGTTTGATGAAGGGAACCAAGTGACACATCTTGCTAAAACGGTCCACGACCACCCAGATGACAGTAAAACCCTCAGAGGGGGGAAGGTCAGTTATAAAGTCCATAGCCAAACGTGTCCAAGGAGCACTGGGGACCTCCAAAGGACAAAGCAACCCCGCAGCAGGAGTATGTGAGGACTTAGATCTAGCACATACAGTACATTGGCGTACCCACTTAATGACTTCCTTCTGCCATCCAGGCCACCAAAAACTGCGACCCACCAGTCTTTTGGTCTCAGAGATTCCGGGATGACCTGCCAACCGAGATTCGTGACACTCAACAAACAAATCTCTCCTAAAGGTCCCAGGCACAAACAACCTCCCATGAGGAGTGTTAGATGGGGCATTCTCCTGAGCTTTAAGAATCTCATCTTCCAAAACGGAGTCTAAAGCAGCTATCACAACACCTTCTTGTAAAATGTTTTCCTCTTTCTCAGCACCGACTATGGGAGAAAAACTGCGAGACAAGGCATCCGCCTTAACATTCTTAGTACCAGGGATGTAAGTAACGGAGAAATTAAACCGCGAGAAAAACAGTGCCCACCTAGCCTGACGGGCATTCAGGCGCTTGGCAGCGTCAAGATATATCAGATTTTTATGATCCGTAAGAACCTGAACGGGAAATTCCGCACCTTCCAAAAAGTGGCGCCAGTGTTCAAATGCGAGTTTAATAGCCAATAATTCCCGATTACCAATATCGTAATTCAATTCAGTCTCCGAAAATTTTTTTGAAAAAAAGGCACAGGGATGTAATCCATCCCCGTTATCCTGAGACAATACTGCGCCAACCCCCACAGAGGAAGCATCAACCTCAACCAAAAACGACCTAGTAACATCAGGCTGCATAAGGATGGGAGCAGAGGTGAACCTCTCCTTGAGATACACAAAAGCTTCAATGGCCTCAGAAGACCACTGAACCGCATCAGCACCTTTCCTGGTGAGATCAGTCAGAGGTTTGACAATACTAGAAAAATTTTTTATGAATTTTCTATAGTAATTGGCGAAACCCAAAAACCTCTGTATCGATTTCAAACCAATAGGCCTAGGCCATTCCTGCACAGCCTGAACCTTAACCGGATCCATCTCAAAACCTTTGCTGGAGATAATGTAGCCCAAAAAACTAATTCTCTGTACAGCGAACTCACATTTCTCCAGCTTAGCAAAAAGCGAATTGTCCATTAATAACTGTAATACCTCACGCACGCTCCGCCAATGAGACTCCAGATCTGGCGAATAAATCAAAATGTCATCCAAATACACAACCACATTTTTACCGATCAAAGGTCTAAGGATGTCATTAATCAGATTCTGAAAAAATGCAGGAGCATTAGTAAGACCAAAAGGCATAACCAGATTCTCAAAATGACCCACAGGAGTGTTAAAAGCAGTCTTCCATTCATCACCCTCCTTCATGCGCAACAGATTGTATGCCCCCTTAAGGTCAATTTTAGAGAACCACTTGGCCCCCAATAACTGGTTAAACAGATCAGGAATCAATGGCAGTGGGTAAGGATTGCGTACCGTAATTTTGTTAATCTCACGAAAATCCAGACAAGGACGTAAACCGCCGTCCTTTTTTTTTACAAAAAAAAATCCAACCGCCACAGGAGACTTAGAGGGCCTAATGTGACCGGCGGCCAAACTTGTCTGTATGTATTCCTCCAAAGCCTTCCTCTCAGGAATGGTAAGGTTAAATAAACGACTTTTAGGAAGAGTCGCTCCAGGGACAAATTCAATAGAACAATCATAGTCTCTATGGGGAGGCAAAACCTGCGAATCTTTCTCAGAAAAAACTCTCCAAAAATCCTGAATAGGAACAGGTAATTCTCCCCTATACAAAGCAGCAATACGCCCGTTACAACACTTGTCATAACATTTATGGCTCCAGGATTTAATTTCACTGGTAGACCAATCCAGTACAGGATTGTGAAATTTTAACCAGGGCAAACCCAATATTACTGGAGAAGGCAAGTTATTCAACACTACCAAATCCAATTTCTCATGGTGAACACCATTAATAGTGAGAGGAAATTCACAGACCTTGAGAGTAATATTCTTCAAAGGGGAACCATCCACAGAAACCACAGCAATGGGGGATGATAAAGGTTCAGGTTTTAAATTGAGTTTTTCCACGAATCCCCCATCAATTACATTCAGTGTAGACCCGCAATCAACAAACACCCGAAATTCCATTAATTTTTCCTGAGCAATCGTGGAAGCAGCTAAAAATACACCCTTGGAATTTAAACAGGCAATACGGGCGTGACTGACCATTTTTTTTTCTTTCTTCATACGAAGCTCACAGCCTTTAATCAAATGACCAGATTTTCCGCAATAGAAACACAAGCCTTTCGAAAAACGACGGTCTTTTTCTTGAGAGCGAGGTGCCACCGATCCAATCTCCATCGGTTCACCACTGTTAGTACACACATTCTCATAACCAGAAACTGACATAGCAGAGGATTTGCTCTCATTAACCCTAGCACGCAGTCTTCTATCCACCCGTATAGCTAATTGCATAGCCTGTTGCAAATCCTCAGGTGTAGGATAAGCAATTAGCAGGTCTTTAACCCTTTCACTGAGCCCAGCAAGAAATAGACTTTTCAGAGCAGAATCGTTCCACCCTGTTTGAGTGGACCAACGACGAAAATGTGTACAATATTTTTCGACATTACCTGATCCTTGTTTTAAACGTCTCAACTCAGTCTCAGCTGATGCGACACGGTCAGGATCATCATATAATAGTCCTAAAGCAGAAAAAAAACTATCCACTGATCTGAAGCATGTATCACTAGGTTGCAAAGAAAAGGCCCACTCCTGAGGCTCTTTGCGCAAAAGTGACATTATGAACCCTACGCGCTGGGATTCATCCCCAGAGGACTTGGGTCTCAAACGAAAATACAATAAGCAAGCATTTTTAAATGAAAAAAATTCTCGATGTTCACCAAAAAATAAATCCGGCAAACATACCTTAGGCTCCAAGAAATGTGCTCCAGAACAGTTACTCACGTGCTGACGGAGCTCGGCCACTTCCAGAGAGAGTCCCTGCAGGTGTTTAGCCAAATCCTGAACCGACACCATGATGGAACAAAAAAAAATCTTTCCTTAGAGAATTTGCTGGCTGGACTTACTGTTATGTTCTGCTACCAGAGCTAAGGAAAGAGAGGAGATCTGTCCCTACTATAAGACTCAGCTGAATCCCTACGATGTAACAGGGAACCTGATCCTGCGATCAGACCTGCTAAAGTCCTAAGCTAGTCTGTACGAAGACCTATAGATGTGGGGGAGGAATCCCTACAAGTACTAAGGACTGGGAGGAATATGGGACACCTCCTAACAGAAATAGTAGCAGACAGACGAACAAACAAAATATAAAGAACATAGAGGTCCGTAGACCAAGCAAACTAACAGAGCAAGACACAGAGCACAGGCTAGCTAGAAAGTAGATATACAATGAAGTCAAGCAAAGCCAGAAGGGCGGAGCAGGATTAAATAGGCCAACAAGGTCATGTGACCAGCAAAGGAAAAAAAACCTAACAGCAAGGTTCTAACACATGAAGCATAAGTTGCAGTGGGAAGCTCAGTGTGCTACAATGCGGACTAGCCGGCCGGGCCAACCACCGTCTGCCATATCTTGTGCATCCACGGCCTCTTCATCCTCTGTGACTGGGGGGACAGCAGTCACACCTATTTTGGGGCGCAGACCTGCCACCTCTTTACCCGCAACAGCCAGCGTGATTGGCAGGTCATCATTTTCTTTGGAGGTGGTAACACCAGCTGGTCTTGAGCGCTGTCCGACATCGATAGCACCACCTTTGGATCAAGGCAACCTAACATGTCCGCCTGCATCTTCCTCACAGACCATCAGTTTGCCGGGGACACCCTTATCAACCCTGTCTAAGCACAATAGCCAGCCCTCGGTCCCTCAGATGTGGACAAGTAAAAGACCATTTCCTCCTAGCCATGAGAAAGCTAAGAGGTTGAATTTCACCATCTGCAAGCTCTTGGCTACAGAAATGCTGCCTTTCCGCCTGGTGGACATAGAGGATTTTCGAGACCTTATGTCCGTCGCAGTGCCCCAGTACCAGATGCCCAGTCGGCACTACTTCTCAAAGAAAGGTGTGCCTGCGCTCCACCAGCATGTCGCACACAACATCACCGCTTCTTTGAGAAACTCTGTGTGTGACAGGGTGCATTTCACCACAGACACTTGGACGAGTAGGCATGGACAGGAGCGTTACATGTCGCTGACTGGGCACTGGGTAACTATGGTGACAGCAGGACAAGGGGCTGCTGTCCAAGTCTTGCCGTCCCCACGAGTTGTGCGTCAATCCTCTTTATGTCATTTTTCCTCCACTGCTTCTGCCTCCTCAACCTCCTCTCGGTCTTCCACCTGCACCCAAAGCCTGTCTGGTCATGCCACAAGCTTTCTAACTGCGCAGAAGGGATCCTGCACACCTCCTTACTATGCTGACAGTAGGGCTCAACGTCATCAGGCGGTTTTTACATTGAAATGTCTGGGAAATGTGAGTCACACAGCTGAGGAGTTGTGGTCAGCTCTGGAGAACCAATTTCATGAATGGTTGTCTCCACTGGACCTGAAACCAGGGAAGGCCGTGTGCGACAATGCTGCAAACCTGGGTGCGGCCCTTCGCCGGGGCAATGTCACACACGTGCCTTGTATGGCTCACGTGTTGAACCTGGTTGTCCAGCAATTTTTAGCCCACTATCCCAGACTAGATGGCCTTCTGCAGAGGGCACGGTCGCTGTGTGCTCACTTCCGCCGTTCGCATCACGCAGCTCAGCGACTTACATCTCTACAGAAGTCGTTGGGCCTGCCACTTCACCGGCTAAAATGCGATGTGCCTACCCGGTGGAATTCAACTCTGCACATGTTGCAGCGACTGTGGCAGCACCGACAAGCCCTGGTGCAATACGTTCTGACGTATAGCCTGGGCCAACGAGATTCAGAGGTGGGGCAAATCACGCTGGAGGAGTGGTCTCAGATCAGGGACCTATGCACCCTTCTGCACAGTTTTGAAATGGCGACGAAGATGTTTAGTGCTGACGATGCCATTATCAGCATGACTATTCCGGTGATTTACATGCTGGAGCACATGTTAAACAGAATTCGGAGTCAGGTGGTGGCACAAGAGGAGGTGGAGGAAGTAGAGGAGGAGGAGTTGTATGCGGAAGGGCTAACATCTGCAAGGTCCAGACGGTCGGCAGCACCAAGGCGGCAGGCATGTGAGGGTGGGGGAGATGATTTTACCAGGGCGCATGGTAGCAGCCAAACTAGTGAGGAAGGTGCAGGAGCCCAGGAAGAAGTGGAGGACGAACTGATGGAAGACTCATCAGATGAGGGAGACCTTGATCACATTTCTGTTGTGCGAGGTTGGGGGGAGAGGACAGAGGAAGGAAGCATGATTGCTACCTCGCCACCAACACAACAGGGACTTGGTGCTCCTGGATGCGCAACACACATGAGTGCCTTCTTGCTGCACTACCTGCAACATGACCCTCGAATTGTGAGAATTAGAAATAATCCTGACTACTGGGTTGCCACACTGTTAGATCCCCGGTACAAAAGTAAATTTGCAGAAATTATTCCTGCCATAGAAAGGGATGCACGCATGCAGGAGTATCAGCAGAGACTGTTGCAGAATCTTACATGTGCTTTTCCACAAAATACCAGTGGTGCACGTAGTGAATCTCACAGTTCCAACTTGCCAACCGTGGGACCGTCAAGTGTTCAGCACTCAAACTGTAACAGAACCACAGTATCTGCTGGTAACATCAATTTTGCGGAATCATTTCACCACTTTTTTAGCCCATCCTTTGCAAGGCCACAGGAGACAAGAAGTCTGACACATAGTCAACGCCTAGAGACGATGGTACAGGAGTATCTCCAAGTAAACATTGAAGCCACGACTGTGTCACTGGACCCTTGCTCTTTTTGGGCTTCCAATCTGGATAAATGGCCGGAGCTAGCCACTTACGTCTTGGAGATCTTGTCATGCCCCGCAGCCAGCGTTCTGTCTGAACGTGTGTTCAGCGCTGCTGGTGGTGTGCTGACAGATAAGCGCACGCGGCTCTCCACTGATAATGTAGACAGACTCACATTCATAAAGATGAACAAATCATGGATTCGAAACGACTTTTCTACCCCTGTGTCATCCTGGGGAGAGTAAAAGCTTGATGATTGGTTAAAATCACCCTACCAACCGTTTTAAGCTTTCAAATTACTAATCATGTTTATCTGTATCTTGACTGGAAAATAATTTGGGCTTTGTAGCAGTGTGCAGCACTGATCCTATTAGGCCATCTATAATAAGCTTCACCAGATTTAAAATTAAAAATAATTTTTAGCTGCATCTAGCCCGGAAAATAATTTTGGGGCTCCGAGATGCGCAAGACACATAAGTGCCTTCTTGCTGCACTACCTGCAGCATGACCCTCATATTGTCAGAATTCGAAGTAATCATGACTACTGGGTTGCCACACTCTTAGATCCCCCAAACTTTTCGATCAACCTTTTCATTTTAATAAAGACCAAAATAATGGTCATTTTTGAAATTATAAGCATTAGCAGGTTGTTAGAAACTGAAATCAAACAGTTTTCAACTCAAAACTTTATTCTAGGTGATGTTACATTTTCACATAGGACCCCTTGTTCGAAAGGAGCTTCTGAACTCTCTCGTCCATTGAATTTGTCAGGTTTTGGATGGTTTCTGCTTCAATTGTTTTGCATGAGGACAGAATACCCTCCCAGAGCTGATGCTTAGATGTGAACTGCCTCCCGCCATCATAGACACTCCTTTTAATGATGCTCCAAAGGTTCTGAATGGGGTAGAGGTCAGGGGAGCATGGGGGTCACACCATAAGTTTGTCCCCTTTTATGCCCATATCAGCCAGAGATGCAGATGTTTTATGTGCAGCATGAGATGGTGCATTATCATGCAGAAAAATGATCTTGCTGTGAAATACACGGTTCTTCTTCTTGAACCATGGCAGGAAGTGCTGTTTGAGAAAATCCACATACATTATGGAGTTCATCTTTAGCGCCTTCAGGGATCCTAAAGGGGCCGACAATCTCTCTCCCCATGATTCCAGCCCAAAACATTACTCCACCTCCTCCTTGTTGGCGCTGTAGCCGTGTTTGCGTGGGGTGTCCATCAACCAGCCATCCTCCACTCCATTCATCTGGACCATCGAGCGCTGCACGGCACTCATCCGTGAACAAAACAGTTTTGAAATCAGTCTTCATGTAATGTTTGGCCCACTGGAGCCGTTTCTGCTTGTGTGAAGTGGATAGAGGAGGTCGACAGGATGGCATATGCACAGCTGCAAACCTCTGAAGGACCCTGCATCTTGTTGTTCGGGGGACGTTGGAGGCACAAGCAGCTTCAAAAACTTGTCTGCTGCTATGACAAGGCTTTTTTGCCGCTGCTGTTTCAACCTGACGTAATTGCCTGTAGGAAAGAGTCCTCAATTTGCCCTTATCAGCACGCACACGTGTGTACTGTGAATCAGCTACATACTTCTTGATTGCCAAGACACTTCATCCTGATCATCGCACAATGTTGATTGTAGTCATGCCTTGACCTAAACACTCCACAATTTGTTGCTTCTCAGCAGCCGACAAATCCTTTTTCTTTCCCATTTTGGCAGAAAATGTAGGCTGCTTAATAATGTGAGAGAGCCTTCTTAAGTAGTCTTGCCTTTCATTGGACACACCTGCCAAACTAATTAGCACAGGTGTCTGCAATTGCTTACAGTGATATAAAGAGCCCTGACACACATCACCATCAATGAGTTTAACTGACAAACAAACAAATTCTTCCCTTATCACTCCTAAACACTTTTTGCATAATAATTTGGAACGCGGTGTACATGTGCTTTTCCACAAAACACCAGTGGTTCACGTAGTGAATCTTACAGTTCTAACTTGCCAACCGTGGTCTGTATGGAATTGTTCAATAAAGGGCCCAAAATTAAGATAACATAGATGGGAGAGGTCTATATGAATAGGAATTCCTAAGTATTTGATACCCTGTGAGGGCCAGGCAAAGGGAAAGTTGGACTGGATGGAATCCTATATGGATATAGGGAGGGAGACATCGAGGGCCTCAGACTTCGCTGCATTGATTTTAAAATTTTACCATGTAACAAAGTGATCTATTTCAGCCATAACAGCAGGGATGGATATATGTGATTTAGTGATATATACTAGGACATCATCAGCAAATAGAGAGCACTTGTACTCGGTGCCTCCCACCTCAATCCACCTAATATTGGGGTTATGGCGAATTGATGAGAGCAGGTGCTCCGTCACTAGGATGTATAAGAGAGGGGACAGAGGACATCCCTGCCTTGTCCCATTGGTGATTGTGAAAGGTGATGAAAATGTTCTGACGCACCCCTTGGGCCTTGGGACACCCGGAGCCGGACCCTTTTTGGTGGATGCTGGTGGTTGTAGTCTTCGTGGCGGCGATCCGGTTCCGTGGCTCAGGGCGGTCAAACCAGTGGCGGAACTATTTATGTGGTTTTGATGTTTAAATGTCTGACTACGCCACCCGTGGATTGCGGTCAGAGTGAACCGCCGCTACAGGGCAGACCGCTAAGGCTGGTGTTGTGGGTGCAGCAGAGCGTAGCATAACTCCCCACGGGAGGAGTATAGCCTCAGGGCAGTGTATGCGGAGGATGGGGGTGATGGTGCAGGGCAGCAGCAGTAACGACACGGAGTCAGTGATGCAGTTCAGGGCCTTTACTCACAGTTCTTATTATCCAGACCACGTCTGCAGGTAACGGCTGCCCACGTCGTACTGTGCTCACCAGGTGAGGGGCTCAGACAACTCCCAGATAACTTTGGAGCGCTTCACAGGACCCCCTTTGTGTGTCCTTTGTCTGGCCTTTCTTACCAACACTTCTGTCCGGCTGCCTCGGGCCTCCTCTTGGTAAACTTGGCGCCAGTTTCCCTGACCCTATGTGGTGCCTTCCTAGCGGGTGGAGCAAGGGGCTGCGCCACATAAAATGTCAGAGCCTCCGGTTTCTAGCTGAGGGTCATTTCCTGCCTCCACTAGTTCGGGGACCGGTCTCCCCCTTTGGCCTGACCCCTCCACGCAGGTGGATTCGGGCGTGCGGTGGCGACTCGCCCGTCCGCACCCCTGGGATCCCTTCATTCCTCGTTCCTGGAGCCTTCTCCGCTCCTCTTCCTTCCTTCTCCCTCTTGCAGGCCTGGGCCTCTGTTACTAGGCCCGCCTCCGGAGCAGAGCTCATGCAGAGCCCCTGCTCCCTGCCACTTCTGCTCAGACTTCTCTGCACTGAACTAAGATGGTGCCCACCTTTTATACTCCCTTCTCAATGCACCCAGGAACTGCTTCCTCCCTGCTCCTGCACTGCAGGGTTCCCCTTCCTCAGTGTTCCCTCCCCCCACTCCAGCCAGGGACAGGGACTGTCGTGCCCATCTCAGGGGCATATTGGTCGCCCTGCCCCACGGCAATGTGGTGTAATGCATGCAGGTGTCGGGTCCTGATCCACACTCCATCCTTATCTGAGAGTGAGATATCACACCTCTGGGTGAGGTGCAATACGTCTGTAGCAACCGAGCCCTCGGTGCTACAGTTCCATTTATCTTCAGCCTAGGTGACGTATTGTGATACAGGGCCGTGATTTTGGCTATAAAAGGGTCCCCTAGACCCCTACCCCAAGCTTTTTAAGAGAATCATATATGGCGTGCCAGGAGACTCTATGGAATGCTTTCTCAGCATCCAACGAGAGTATCTACTTACAAATTTTTAACTGCATCTAGCCCAGGAAATACTTTGTGCCTAGTAGCAGTGTCTGCTAGTCAGCGGATTATCCCGGCTGTTAAGCAAGCTACACCACCTGTAGTTTGGACACTTAATTTTTTCAAAGGAAATGCTTCGGGACCACGGGATACTTAGTGAAGAGCATCAGGAGGCACCCCAAGGCATAGGGGCTGGGACTGGCACTAGGATGCCTTGCGGTGGACAGCCGAGCTCGATCCTTATAAAAGCTTTTTAACTGCAGCAGCTTTAGTGGACGCTACTGGAGCTGGAATTACGCGGCTGCTGGCATGAGACTTGCCCTCCAATAGATCCTTGTAAATGGATTTAAAGTGTATTCATTTAAATTAGAGGGACAATTTAAATTAAAAAGCTTAGAGCTGCCTCCACCACAGGGGGGCTCTCTCGACCCACCAGCGGACAGGCACCAGTATTGGGAGAGGGGGGCTGGCCGTCAGGGTTCACCGCGGCTCTGGCACAAACCCGGCGACACGGAGGTGGCACGGGCAGGAGCGGACTGGCCGTCTCGGCTTCTCACTTTTTGGATTTTAGAAGGGCATGACATGCCTATATCTGTGTCTCCCCCTCCTTTTACTCCTCCACCTCTTTTCTTTTCGCATGACTATATGTACTTGTCACTTTTCCATGTGTTAGTTGTGTCTTCTGAGCAGTTTGTCAGCTTTTGGACACCTTTGAAGGTGTTTTCTATGTGTTTCTATGTGTTTTTGTTTGCCTGCCATTGGTTTTAACGGTGTTCGAAGGTGTTCGACGAACAGTTCGACGAACAGTTCGGCGAACACACGGGTGTTCGACGAACCGAACCGAACTCGAACACTACGGGGGTGGCTCAACACTACCAGCCAGATACAACTAGGCAGCTGGGGGCTGGAATCCGCAGCGCAGGGAGACCCAAGCTTTCTGGGCCACCCCCGCTGCAAATTGCAGTCCGCAGCCGCCCCAGAAAATGGCGCGTTCATAGAAGCGCCATCTTCTGGCGCTGTACCCAACTCATCCAGGGCCCTGGTGCGGTGGCTCACTGGGTAATAAAGGGGTTAAGGCCAGCTTGGCATTATCAGCTGGCCCTAAGCCCAAAATTCATGGGGTCACGCCAATATTAGACATGACCACCATGAATTTCTAGTAAAGTATTTAAAAAAACACAACACCCAGAAAAAAGTCCTTTAATTGAAATAAACACACAATTCTTTATTGTTCTAAATTAAACCATACTTACCATCACGCCCATTCCAGCTGAAGCCAACGATCTCCTGCAATAAAAGAAAAATAATAAAGCAACATCATCCTTACCTTTCCATGGCTCCCACGACAGCTTCAGCTCTGCTACATCGAGATGACAGGCTGGACCGCAGCAGAACGCTGCCATCCATCCTGTCATCCCGCAGACACTGAGAAGCGCAGGCATACTTCCACTCCTCAGTGTCTGGCTGTGACGGCATCCAGATGAGCCGAGGTCATGTCCAATGAACTCAGCTCACCTCATGTACGTCACTGACAGCGTGGGAAAATTCTCCTGCACTCAGCACTTCAGCGTGAGAATTTTCCCACGCTGTCAGTGACGTGCATGAGGTGAGCTGAGTTCATTGGACATGACCTCACCTCATGTATGTCACTGACAGCGTGGGAGAATTCTCACGCTGAAGCGCTGAGTGCAGGAGAATTTTCCCACGCTGTCAGTGACGTGCATGAGGTGAGCTGAGTTCATTGGACATGAACTCGGCTCATCTGCATGACGTCACAGAGAGACACTGAGGAGCGCAAGCATGCCTGCGCTTCTCAGTGTCTGCGGGATGACAGGCTGGATGGCAGCTTTCTGCTGCGGTCCAGCCTGTCATCTCGATGTAGCAGAGCTGGAGCTGTCCTGGGAACCATCGAAAGGTAAGGATGAGGTTGCTTTATTATTTTTCTTTTATTGCAGGAGATCGTTGGCTTCAGCTGGAATGGGCGTGATGGTAAGTATGGTTTAATTTAGAACAATAAAGAATTGTGTCTTTATTTCAATTAAAGGTCTTTACTCTGGGTGTTTGTGTTTTCTTTTAACTTTGACTATGGGGTTAGTAATGGGGGTGTCTTATAGACGCCTCTCCATTACTAACCTGGGCTTGATGTCAGCTGGCATTATAAGCTGACATCAACCCCAACCCTATTACCCCCTGCCACCGCACCAGGGCAGCGTGGAAGAGCGAGGCTAAGTGCCAGAATTGGCGCATTCTATGGATGTGCCATTTCTGGGGCGGCTGACGGCTGGTGTTTCTAGCCTGGGAGGGGGCCAATATTCATGGCACCCTTCCTGGGCTATTAATATCAGCCCCCAGCAGTCTGCCTAGCCTGTGCCAGCTATTAAATTAGGGGGGACCCCACGTTATTTTTTTGGGGGGGTTCCCCCATTTTAATAGCTAGTAAAGGCTAGGTATTCAGCTGGGGGCTGATATTAGTAGCCTGGGAAGCTCCGTGGGTATTACCCCCTTCCCAGGCTTCAAACATTTGCCCCAGCTGTCTGCTTAACCTCCGCTAGAGCCTAAAATTAAGGGGAACCCCACGCCAATTTTTTTTTAAATAAATCCTTTATTTTAACACTAAATGACAAGTACAGTAATCAACACTGTCACTGTACTTCATATATATGTGACTGACATGTTTCTATCTATCTAATCTATGTGTGATTCTCTATTCCTTCTATTCTAAATTGTCGGGTAAAGATGCTGGATTGCCGGCCGGCTTTCTTAAAGAGACGGTGCCTGAAAACACTATTATTTTTTTAAATAAATCCTTTACACTAAATGACAAGTACAGTAAGCAACACTGTCACTGTACTTCATATATATGTGACTGACATGTTTCTATCTATCTAATCTATGTGTGAAGCTCTATTCTTTCTGTTATAAATTGTCGGGTACCGCTGCTGAATTGCCGGCCGGCTTTTTTAAAGAGACGGTGCACGAAAACACTAATATTTTTTTTAATAAATCCTTTACACTAAATGACAAATACAGTAAGCAACACTGTCACTGTACTTCATATATATGTGACTGACATGTTTCTATCTATCTAATCTATGTGTGATTCTCTATTCTGTCTGTTATAAATTGTCGGGTACAGATGCTGAATTGCCGACCGGCTTTTTTAAAGAGACGGTGCACGAAAACACTAATATTTTTTTTAATAAATCCTTTACACTAAATGACAAGTTCTGTAAGCAACACTGTCACTGTACTTCTTATATATGTGACTGACATGTTTCTATCTATCTAATCTATGTGTGAAGCTCTATTCTGTCTGTTATAAATTGTCGGGTACAGATGCTGAATTGCCGGCCGGCTTTCTTAATGAGACGGTGCACGAAAACACTAATATTTTTTTTAATAAATCCTTTACACTAAATGACAAGTACAGTAAGCAACACTGTCACTGTACTTCATATATATGTGACTGACATGTTTCTATCTATCTAATCTATGTGTGAAGCTCTATTCTTTCTGTTGTAAATTGTCGGGTACCGGTGTATGCCGCTGATGAATTGCCGGCTTTTCATGTCATTCTACATTATTCTTAGTTGTTTTACTTCATGTAGAATTAACCTACAAGGAAAGAAAGGGTTTATTTTCATTCCGATATTTGTGTCCCATTGACTTGCATTGGTTTCCGGTATCGGAATCGGCGATATCCGATACTTTTTGGGTATCGGCCCGATCCAATCCGATACGATATTTCCTGATATCGGAAGGTATCGCTCAACACTAGTTTTGAGTTGAAAACTGTTTGATTTCAGTTTCTAACAACCTGCTAATGCTTATAATTTCAAAAATGACCATTTTTTTGGTCTTTATTAAAATGAAAAGGTTGATCGAAAAGTTTGGGGGATCTAAGAGTGTGGCAACCCAGTAGTCATGATTACTTCGAATTCTGACAATATGAGGGTCATGCTGCAGGTAGTGCAGCAAGAAGGCACTTATGTGCCTTGCGCATCTCGGAGCCCCAAAATTATTTTCCGGGCTAGATGCAGCTAAAAATTATTTTTAATTTTAAATCTGGTGAAGCTTTAGTATAGATGGCCTAATAGGATCAGTGCTGCACACTGCTACAAAGCCCAAATTATTTTCCAGTCAAGATACAGATAAACATGATTAGTAATTTGAAAGCTTAAAACGGTTGGTAGGGTGATTTTAACCAATCATCAAGCTTTTACTCTCCCCAGGATGACACAGGGGTAGAAAAGTCGTTTCGGATCCATGATTTGTTCATCTTTATGAACGTGAGTCTGTCTACATTATCAGTGGAGAGCCGCGTGCGCTTATCTGTCAGCACACCACCAGCAGCGCTGAACACACGTTCAGACAGAACGCTGGCTGCGGGGCATGACAAGAGCTCCAAGGCGTAAGTGGCTAGCTCCGGCCATTTATCCAGATTGGAAGCCCAAAAAGAGCAAGGGTCCAGTGACACAGTCGTGGCTTCAATGTTTACTTGGAGATACTCCTGTACCATCGTCTCTAGGCGTTGACTATGTGTCAGACTTCTTGTCTCCTGTGGCCTTGCAAAGGATGGGCTAAAAAAGTGGTGAAATGATTCCGCAAAATTGATGTTACCAGCAGATACTGTGGTTCTGTTACGGTTTGAGTGCTGAACACTTGACGGTCCCACGGTTGGCAAGTTGGAACTGTGAGATTCACTACGTGCACCACTGGTATTTTGTGGAAAAGCACATGTAAGATTCTGCAACAGTCTCTGCTGATACTCCTGCATGCGTGCATCCCTTTCTATGGCGGGAATAATTTCTGCAAATTTACTTTTCTACCGGGGATCTAACAGTGTGGCAACCCAGTAGTCAGGATTATTTCTAATTCTCACAATTCGAGGGTCATGTTGCAGGTAGTGCAGCAAGAAGGCACTCATGTGTGTTGCGCATCCAGGAGCACCAAGTCCCTGTTGTGTTGGTGGCGAGGTAACAATCATGCTTCCTTCCTCTGTCCTCTCCCCCCAACCTCGCACAACAGAAATGTGATCAAGGTCTCCCTCCTCTGATTAGTCTTCCATCAGTTCGTCCTCCACTTCTTCCTGGGCTCCTGCACCTTCCTCACTAGTTTGGCTGCTACCATGCGCCCTGGTAAAACCATCTCCCCCACCCTCACATGCCTGCCGCCTTGGTGCTGCCGACCGTCTGGACCTTGCAGATGTTAGCCCTTCCGCATACAACTCCTCCTCCTCTACTTCCTCCACCTACTCTTGTGCCACCACCTGACTCCGAATTCTGTTTAACATGTGCTCCAGCATGTAAATCACCGGAATAGTCATGCTGATAATGGCATCGTCAGCACTAAACATCTTCGTCGCCATTTCAAAACTGTGCAGAAGGGTGCATAGGTCCCTGATCTGAGACCACTCCTCCAGCGTGATTTGCCCCACCTCTGAATCTCGTTGGCCCAGGCTATACGTCAGAACGTATTGCACCAGGGCTTGTCGGTGCTGCCACAGTCGCTGCAACATGTGCAGAGTTGAATTCCACCGGGTAGGCACATCGCATTTTAGCCGGTGAAGTGGCAGGCCCAACGACTTCTGTAGAGATGTAAGTCGCTGAGCTGCGGGATGCGAACGGCGGAAGTGAGCACACAGCGACCGTGCCCTCTGCAGAAGGCCATCTAGTCTGGGATAGTGGGCTAAAAATTGCTGGACAACCAGGTTCAACACGTGAGCCATACAAGGCACGTGTGTGACATTGCCCCGGCGAAGGGCCACTCCCAGGTTTGCAGCATTGTCGCACACGGCCTTCCCTGGTTTCAGGTCCAGTGGAGACAACCATTCATGAAATTGGTTCTCCAGAGCTGACCACAACTCCTCAGCTGTGTGACTCACATTTCCCAGACATTTCAATGTAAAAACCGCCTGATGACGTTGAGCCCTACTGCCAGCATAGTAAGGAGGTGTGCAGGATCCCTTCTGCACAGTTAGAAAGCTTGTGGCATGACCAGACAGGCTTTGGGTGCAGGTGGAAGACCGAGAGGAGGTTGAGGAGGCAGAAGCAGTGGAGGAACTTTGACATAAAGAGGATTGACGCACAACTCGTGGGGACGGCAAGAATTGGACAGCAGCCCCTTGTCCTGCTGTCACCATAGTTACCCAGTGCCCAGTCAGCGACATGTAGCGCCCCTGTCCATGGCTACTCGTCCAAGTGTCTGTGGTGAAATGCACCCTGTCACACACAGAGTTTCTCAAAGAAGCGGTGATGTTATGTGCGACATGCTGGTGGAGCGCAGGCACACCTTTCTTTGAGAAGTAGTGCCGACTGGGCATCTGGTACTGGGGCACTGCGACGGACATAAGGTCTCGAAAATCCTCTGTGTCCACCAGGCGGAAAGGCAGCATTTCTGTAGCCAAGAGCTTGCAGATGGTGAAATTCAACCTCTTAGCTTTCTCATGGCTAGGAGGAAATGGTCTTTTACTTGTCCACATCTGAGGGACCGAGGGCTGGCTATTGTGCTTAGAAGGGGTTGATAAGGGTGTCCCCGGCAAACTGCCGGTCTGTGAGGAAGATGCAGGCAGACATGTTAGGTTGCCTTGATCCAAAGGTGGTGCTATCGATGTCGGACAGCGCTCAACGCCAGCTGGTGTTACCACCTCCAAAGAAAATGATGACCTGCCAATCACGCTGGCTGTTGCGGGTAAAGAGGTGGCAGGTCTGCGCCCCAAAACAGGTGTGACTGCTGTCCCCCCAGTCACAGAGGATGAAGAGGCCGCGGGTGCACAAGATATGGCAGACGGTGGTTGGCCCGGCCGGCTAGGCCGCATTGTAGCACACTGAGCTTCCCACTGCAACTTATGCTTCATGTCCATGTGCCGGTTCATGCATGAAGTACTCAAACTATGTATTTTTTGGCCTCTACTTAGCTTTTGCTGACAAATGTTACAGATAACACGAGTTGGGTCATCTTTATCGATCTGAAAAAATGCCCAGGCTATGCAAGGCTTAGCACCCATGCGACCTGAAGAGCCACCACGACTTGTGGTGAGAGGCAGAGTTGTGTTTGAGGATGCAGTTGTTGACGTGCTTCCAGTACTACGTCTCTGTCCAGGAAGGCGCAACCTGACCTCGTCGTCACTAGCATCTTCCTCCACCTCCTCTGCTGACCTCATCTCTTGGCTGACTGTGGGTTGACAGTAAGTGGGATCTCCGACCTCATCATCATCACCCTGTGCGTTATCACACCCGTCGTCCTCAGAGGCAACCTGTTCCTGCCCTGACAAAAAACTAAAGTTGTCGCTCCAATCAGGTATTTGAGTCTTATCATCGTCTTCCTCATTGTCTCCACCAACAGGAGTTACAGTTTGGGAATGAGGGTCTACATTATGGTCAAAACCTTCTGCGTCTGGTCCTGGATCCGACTCATAAAGATTCTGGGCATCAGTGCAGATCATTTCCTCGTCTGGATTCACAGAAGCGCTGGAGTCGACCTCTGATTCCCAGGCTATAGTATGAGTAAACAGCTCTGCAGACTCAACCATCTGTTCTACCTCATACTCAGATGGGCAGCTGGAGATTTGGGAGCTGTGAGGAAGCAAGTGCGATTTGGGTGACACCTTTGAGGACTGGAGTATTTGTGATGTTGAAGTTGATGTGGAGGAGAGCCCACTTAAAGGAGCACTTGATATCCGTTGAAGCACCTGCTGTTTTTGTGCCTCATCTGGAATTTGTAGCGATTGGCGTGGCCGTAAGAAAGGGATCTTATCACATTGTCCGCTAAAAGAAGTAGACATTTTAGTTTGGCTGGAAGATGGTTTTTCTTCTGCAGATGTTACTGTTGCTTTAACACCTACCCCACGGACACAACCTTTTTTTCCCCTTCCCAACACGCCTATTCCCCTTTCCACCAGCAGCAGGCCTTTTTCCACTCATTTTGGTGGTTAACTAATTCACAACTCTGGAGTTGTTTGCACAAAAAACAATGGATGGTAACCGAGCAGAGCTGAGTGGCCAAACTGTGGTATTAGGCCAAAACTATTGGCTGGGTTAGATGCAGAAAAAAATTATTTTGAATTTGCAACCTGATGGAGGTCAGTATAGATGGATTAATAGAACAAGACCCACACACAGCTAGAAGCCCAATATTTTTTCAGAGGTAGATGCAGAAAAAAATATATTCAGTTTGCAACCTGATGGAGGTCAGTATAGATGGACTAATACAACAAGTCCCACACACAGCTAGAAGCCCAATATTTTTTCAGAGGTAGATGCAGAAAAAAATATATTCAGTTTGCAACCTGATGGAGGTCAGTATAGATGGACTAATACAACAAGTCCCACGCACAGCTAGAAGCCCAAATATTTTTTCAGAGGTACGGTAGATGCAGATAAAAATTAGTTTTAATTTGCAACCTGATGGAGGTCAGTATAGATGGACTAATAGAGAAAGTCCGACACACTACTAGAAGGCCAAATATTTTTTCAGAGCTAGATGCAGAAAAAAATTATATTCAGTTTGCAACCTGATGGAGGTCAGTATAGATGGATTAATAGAACAAGACCCACACACAGCTAGAAGCCCAATATTTTTTCAGAGGTAGATGCAGAAAAAAATATATTCAGTTTGCAACCTGATGGAGGTCAGTATAGATGGACTAATACAACAAGTCCCACACACAGCTAGAAGCCCAATATTTTTTCAGAGGTAGATGCAGAAAAAAAAATATTCAGTTTGCAACCTGATGGAGGTCAGTATAGATGGACTAATACAACAAGTCCCACACACAGCTAGAAGCCCAAATATTTTTTCAGAGGTACTGTAGATGCAGATAAAAATTAGTTTTAATTTGCAACCTGATGGAGGTCAGTATAGATGGACTAATAGACTGATGCTATGCCCAAAAGATTTTACTTCACTAGGTGCAGTAAAAATATTGGTATTCTATACACAGGTGGTATATCTTGCAACACAGATAGGCTACTCCACTGACTAACACACTCTGCAATAGGCCAAAAAGGATTAGCTTTGCTAGATTCAGCCAAATGCTGTGAAAAAAACTTGCACAGCACTGGCACAGACCTGCCTGGCAAAAACTGATAGGAACTGATGTAACCTAGTCCTGAAAAGGACTCCAATTACAATTAGTCTTTACTCCCACAACCTATCTATTTAAGAGCACAGACCTCCCTGATAAAAGTCGTAGGAAATGCTGTAACCTAGTCCTTAAAAGGACTGCAATCACAACTATTCCCTACTCCCAAGCTATCTGTATATTTGTGCGAAAATTGGCTTGAAATTAACAAGGTATAGCGCACACAGCAACAGCGGTGCCGTCTAACACGCAGCTGCAGCAGTGAGAAAATGGTGGCGATGGGGAAAATGGCTTGGTCTTATAGGGCAAGGACATGTGACATACACTGCCAATGACACATGCCCTTGCTTGTGTGAAAAAAAGCACTTCGCTCCGTGTGTGCGCTGCTGATAGGGTGACAGATTGCACCTCCCCACTGCACATGCGGGAAAGAGAAAAAAAAATGGAGATCTTCATTGTTCCTGCAGAGATCCATCCCCTGTCCCTCCCCCCACCCCGCTGTACACTCAAACTGCGTATTAACATTAATTTTCATCATTACTGAGAAAAAATCCAGTTATGATTTTGGTGCACGAACAGTTATCGAACATAACCTCGAACAGCCGAATTTTTCTCAAATTGTTCGTGTTCGCCGAACGGCTCGAACACCGCCCAAAACAGCTCGAATTTGAGATTGGCGAACAGTTCGAGTAGAACAACGCTCATCTCTAATTTTGACATCATATTTTGGCATGATTTTGTATAATTTCAGCAAATTTTTCCTCATTTTAATTTGGAGTTGAGCCTGGGTAATTCCAGAATTCTCTGATATTTTTAGTGGCTCTTGTACGTCCGTTCCTCCTACGTCACTCAAGTCTCCTCCCACATCACCCAGTATGTCGGTTTCTCATATGTCAGTCATGTCTCCTCCCATGTCAGGTTTCTGTATGTCCGTCTCTTGGTCAGACCCAAGGTCACCTTCAGTTACAGACACGTGTCTTACTTCTTGTTCATTTTCCACATTACAGTCAGAATCAGTATCACCGTCTGACACTTCTACACTATTTTCCTGCTTAGAAATCTCTAACACAAGACTATGAAAAAAATCTACCAAATGTAGAATATTTCTCAATTTCTGTTTGTCTCTATTTACCAATTTAGAAGTTAACTGTAAATTCTGCAATTCACATTCTTTGTATAAACTGAGCCACAAAACTTCTATGTCATCTCATACATTAACTTTGAAAGTAATATTACTTTGTTTAGCAAAAGAAGAAATTATATCCATATTTTGCTTACCTTAAGATTCCTTGGCTTCTCTTTATCAGCACGTCCTGTCTTCAGTTTGTCTGATTCTTTTCCTGTGTGATTCTGTTCCTTGTTAGTACCTCTGCTTCCTGTCTTTCCTCAGTCTGTAGGTCCTTTCTGCTTCTCGTGACAAACTAGTGAATTTACTGACACGTGAACAACAGCTGTTCAGCTCGTCAGGACTCCCCCCTTGTTCACGGAAGAAATTCACTTACTTAATTTAAAAAACAAAAAAACAGGACTGGCTGGCTCACCATTGTAAAATAATACTCTTCCTGTATTATTTTTTTCTACTGAGGACTTCTCAAAGTATCAATATCACGATATTCTTATAAAAAAATGTATCTATTTATTCTTGGATTGTCCATTAAAAAGAATCAGATTGCAGCAGGTACATACAATAATTAGTTATAAAGTAAATGTCCATTTGTCCATAATTAGCCTAATTGTTGAGATTCACCCATCTTTCCTTGGATCCTGGCTGGTAAATCATGTCTTTGTCCAGCATGTGTCCAGGCCTACATGTCATCTGCTTCTCAGCATGAAGATTCTGTGTCTTGTGGGGTGGGCAGAGCAAGAGAGCCCCCCCTTTCTGTACCATGGGCTTTTATAGCCAGTCGTATGGACACCTGTTCTACATATGGTAGTGAACCAAAAATACACACACAAATAGCGCATGTCAACTAGACACGATGGCTGAGGCATAGAACTCAGAAAAATGATTATGGATTAACATTCCAAATGAATTTCCATAATTAACCATTTAACAGAGACCGCCTGGGAATACCAGGTGCTGTAGGCTTTTGCTTTTTCCTTCCTTCCACCAGCAGGGGGCACTCTCTTCTATGACTTTTTTCCATTCCCTTTCACAAGTGCTCACATTCATTCTCTTTTCTTTTTTTCATTTGCTTTCTCTCTTGCGCTATTTCATCTCTGCAAAATACCAGCATCCTTCTGATCACCGTGGGCCTCCAGCATTGTTGCTTCTTTACTTTTAATACTAGGCTCCTTTTCACCAGGACCAGCGTCTCCCGCGTGGCTGGAGGCAACCACCGGTAACTCCAAGCAGAAGACCTTTGCAGGCAACACGACCCTCCCCCCTGAAGAGCAGCTCAAAGTCACTGGCAACCATCTCACCCTCTTCCTTCATTCACCCCTGGACGTCTCGCTCCGCCCCCAAGTTACGGGTCCAGCTTGCTCTTTCTGTCACATTACCGCGATGAAGGGTTTAGCCTGCAGGAGACCCTGCGCCGAGACATTTTTGAAGACACCTGATGCGGCGGGTGAATCACTGCTAAACAAACCACACCTGTATCGACGGCACAGCCTTTGCATGGACCCTTCGGAGCCTGCCCCATCACGGCCAGATTGCTCGCCACCAAGCGATCCTGAGAAAGGTTGGCCGGGCGATGGATCGAGCAGCATCTACTGGCCATACCACCTTGGATACGCCTGATCTCGTCTGATCTCGGAATCAAAGCAGGGCTGGGCTCGGACAGTACTTGGATGGGATACCTCCTGGGAACACCAGGTGCTGTAGACCATTTTGATGACGTTTTGCCCTACTGCCCAGCTCGGCTAGCATGGAACGGCGCCTTACCGGGCACCGACCTTAAGTAACTTACATGATGGAAGCCCCAAGGCCTCTGAGACAGTTGGCAGCTTAGTACGCTACCCCGCCGCCCTTCACGCAGGCCTGACACCGAGCTCCTTGCCACGGCTAGGAGTGCTTATTGACTCCGCAGCTCACCGTGTGGAAATGATGGCGTTAAAAGCACCAGGGGCCGTGAAGGGGCCAGGCTTTCAGCAGGTGCCCAGGGAAGGTTTTGGATGCCGGCCGTCTAGCGAGGGCCAGCAGAAGTAACATGTTTCTCTGCAAAGAAGCTTGTGTAAACAAGCCAGACGGCTGACAAAGAGCTAACCTCAGTGCAAGGAAGGCAAGGAAGGTGCGGAAGGAATTGGGGAAGGGGGGGGGTGATTCCTGCTAGGGCCCTGAAATCATAAAAAAGGCAGGAGAGTCTGACGCATGGTGACGGAGAGGTTGTAGGGGCAGATAGGGGGTGTTGTCACGTGCCAGCACGTGTGTATGCTGGCTTGTGTGTGAGAGTGCGCTTCCTAGGTGTGGCGCGCTGCAGACAGACAAAGGGATTGTTCCCTTTCATTAAAAGTTAATCCCCGGCTGCAGGCTATTAGAAAGCAACTAACCGCGCTCTACTCACCCTACCCGGGTCTACCGGTGAGTCTCGCCTCTGCTCCCGGCCTGTGGCATTGGCCGTGAAGCTGACGTTCCGTCGACAGCGCTGCAGCCGATCAGTGAGCTCAGCGGCTCTGAGTGGGGCATTGTGTCTACAAGACCTTTTAAGGAAGCCAGCAAAAAAATTGAAGAGAAGGGAAAGCACAAAAGGACCTGGTCTTGCTGAGCACTGGAAAGGGCAGCCGGCAGCCAGACGTCAAAGTAGAAAAGCAGCAAGTGAGAAGCCTGTTTCAGGCTACGGCCACACCACCCTGAACATGCCCGATCTCGTCTGATCTCAGAAGCTAAGCAGGGCTGGGCCTGGTTAGTACTTGGATGGGAGACCACCTGGGAATACCAGGTGCTGTAGGCTTTTGCTTTTTCCTTCCTTCCACCAGCAGGGGGCACTCTCTTCTTTGCCTTTTTTCTATTCCCTTTCACAAGTGCACACATTCATTCTCTTTTCTTTTTTTCATTTGCTTTCTCTCTTGTGCTATTTCATCTCTGCAAAATACCAACATCCTTCTGATCACCGTGGGCCTCCAGCATTGTTGCTTCTTTAATTTTAATACTAGGACCAGCGTCTCCCGCGTGGCTGGAGGCAACTACCGGTAACCCCAATCAGAAGACTTTACAGGCAACACGACCCTCCCCCCTGAAGAGCAGCTCAAAGTCACTGGCAACCATCTCACCCTCTTCCTTCATTCACCCCTGGACGTCTCGCTCCGCCCCCAAGTTACGGGTCCAGCTTGCTCTTTCTGTCACATTACCGCGATGAAGGGTTTAGCCTGCAGGAGACCCTGCGCCGAGACATTTTTGAAGACACCTGATGCGGCGGGTGAATCACTGCTAAACAAACCACACCTGTAGGGACGGCACAGCCTTTGCATGGACCCTTCGGAGCCCGCCCCGTCACGGCCAGATTGCTCGCCACCAAGCGATCCTGAGAAAGGCTGGCCGGGCGATGGATCGAGCAGCGTCTACTGGCCATACCACCTTGTATACGCCCGATCTCGTCTGATCTCGGAAGCAAAGCAGGGCTGGGCTCAGACAGTACTTGGATGGGAGACCTCCTGGGAACACCGGGTGCTGTAGACCATTTTGATGACGTTTTGCCCTCATGCCCAGCTCGGCTAGCATGGAACGGCGCCTTGCCGGACACCGACCTTAAGTAACTTAGATCAGGGTTCCCCAACTCCAGTCCTCAAGGCCCACCAACAGGTCATGTTTTCAGGATTTCCTTAGTATTGCACAGGTGATGCAATTATCACCTGTGTAATACTAAGGAAATCCTGAAAACATGACCTGTTGGTGGGCCTTGAGGACTGGAGTTGGGGAACCCTGACTTAGATGATGGAAGCCCCAAGGCCTCTGAGCCAGTTGGCAGCTAAGTACGCTACCCCGTCGCCTTCACGCAGGCCTGACACCGAGCTCCTTGCCACGGCTAGGAGTGCTAATTGACTCCGCAGCTCGCCGTGTGGAAATGATGGCGTTTAAAGCACCCGGGGCCGTGAAGGGGCCAGGCTTTCAGCAGGTGCCCAGGGAAGGTTTTGGATGCCGGCCGCCTAGCGAGGGCCAGCAGAAGTAACATGTTTCTCTGCAAAGAAGCTTGTGTAACCAAGCCAGACGGCTGACAAAGAGCTAACCTCAGTGCAAGGAAGGTTATCCTTATCCTCTCTTGCTGACAACTTTATCTTCCAAAAGGTAGGGGAGAAAACAAGAGGATCTGCTACTTTGGATCTAATCCTTATAAACAGGGAGGAAATGGTTGAGGAGGTAAAGGTGGCTGGGACCCTAGGAGGCAGCGATCATGCTATTATAGAATTTTGGATAACTAGAGGAGGAAGACATGTGAAGACTCAAACTTCAAGGTTAGATTTTAGAAAGGCAGATTTTAAGAGACTCAGAAAGAGAATAGGAAGGATACAATGGCTGGATGTCCTTAAGGACAAAAATGTCCAGGAAGGATGGGAAATTTTTAAAAATGAGATTCTCAAAGCACAATCGTTAACAATCCCGAAAAGTAAGAAGAATGGGAAGCATTTAAGGAAACCAGGATGGATGAACACAGAACTTAAACACATGCTAAAAAGAAAGAAAGAAATGTTTATTAAATGGAAAGAGGGAGGCATATCTAAAGAAGATTATAATGCAGTCTGCAGATCCTGTAGGGCACGTATCAGGTTAGCTAAAGCTGACAATGAATTAAGGCTTGCAAGAGATGTCAAAAGCAATAAAAAAGGATTTTGGGGGTATGTCAAAAGTAAAAGAAAAGTCAAAGATGCTATAGGATTTTTACAGGATGAAAATGGAGAAATGGTAAGAGAGGATGTTGAGAAGGCCGAACTTTTTAATTCCTATTTTGCATCTGTTTTCTCTCAGAAAGAAAATGTAACATCAACTGATCTTCACTGTCCTTTTAAAGGAATAGAGGAATCCAAGTTATCTGTAAACAGAAAGATTGTGAGGGAATATTTAGCTAACATAAATGAGTTCAAGTCTCCAGGTCCAGATGAATTACACCCCAGAGTACTGAAGGAGATCGTAGAAGAAATTTTAGAACCACTCTCCATAATCTTTGAAAATTCTTGGAGAACAGGAGAAGTCCCAGAAGACTGGAGAAGAGCAAATGTTGTTCCTATCTTCAAAAAGGGGAAGAAGGTGGACCCAGGGAACTATAGGCCGGTGAGTCTGACTTCTATACCAGGAAAGATCTTTGAACAAATTATTAAACAACATGTATGTAAGTACATGGATAAGAATGAAGTGATTAACCAGAGTCAGCATGGGTTTGTAACTAACAAGTCATGTCAGACTAACTTAATTTCCTTCTATGACAGAATCACTGACTGGGTGGATCAGGGAAATGCTGTAGATATAGCATATCTTGACTTCAGCAAAGCATTTGACAAAGTATCTCACACCATCCTTATTGAAAAAATGACCAAGTATGCAATGGACCAGGCAACTGTTAGGTGGATTCATAACTGGCTTAGTGATCGGACTCAAAGGGTGGTTGTAAATGGCTTCACATCCAGCTGGATGAATTTCTCAAGTGGGGTACCACAGGGCTCCGTCCAGGGACCTGTATTGTTCAACATCTTTATCAATGATTTAGATGAAGGAATTGAGGGTAAACTGATTAAATTTGCTGATGACACAAAGCTAAGAGGGATAGCTAATACTAGAGAAGAGAGAGAGAGGATTCAAAAAGACCTAAATAAACTGGAGCAGTGGGCAGCAACCAACAGAATGGTTTTTAACAGGGAAAAATGCAAAGTACTACATCTGGGCAATAAAAATGAAAAAAGCATATACAGAATGGGAGGAATAGAGCTAAGCAACAGTACATGTGAAAAAGACTTAGGTATACTAATAGATCATAGACTGAACATGAGTCAACAGTGTGATGCAGCAGCAAAAAAGGCAAATACAATTCTGGGATGTATTAACAGAAGCATACAGTCTAGATCACGTGAAGTCATTATCGGTCTTTACTCCTCTTTGGTCAGACCTCATCTGGAATACTGTGTACAGTTTTGGGCACCACATTTTAAAAAAGACATAGACAAACTGGAGCAAGTTCAGAGAAGAGCGACCAGAATGGTGACTGGTCTGCAAACCATGTCCTATGAGGAACGGTTGCAGGATTTGGGAATGTTTAGCTTGCAAAAAAGAAGACTGAGAGGAGACTTAATAGCTGTCTACAAATATGTCAAGGGCTGTCACATTGTAGAAGGATCATCTTTATTCTCATTTGCACAAGGAAAGACTAGAAGCAATGGGATGAAACTAAATGGGAGGAGACACAGATTAGATATTAGAAAAAACTTTTTGACAGTTAGGGTGATTAATGAGTGGAACAGGCTGCCACGAGAGGTGGTGAGTTCCCCTTCAATGGACGTCCTCAAACAGAGGCTGGACAGACATCTGTCTGAGATGATCTAGTGAATCCTGCTTTGAGCAGGGGGTTGGACCAGATGACCCAGGAGGTCCCTTCCAACTCTACCATTCTATGATTCTATGATCCTATGAAGGCAAGGAAGGAATTGGGGTGGGGGGGGGTGATTCCTGCTAGGGCCCTGAAATCATAAAACAGGCAGGAGAGTCTGACGCATGGTGACGGAGAGGTTGTAGGGGCAGATAGGGGGTGTTGTCACGTGCGAGCACGTGTGCATGCTGGCTTGTGTGTGAGAGTGCGCTTCCTAGGTGTGGCGCGCTGCAGACAGTCAAAGGGATTGTTCCCTTTCATTAAAAGTTAATCCCCGGCTGCAGGCTATTAGAAAGCAACTAACCGCACTCTACTCACCCTACCCGGGTCTACCGGTGAGTCGCGCCTCTGCTCCCGGCCTGTGGCATTGGCCGTGAAGCTGACGTTCCGTCGACAGCGCTGCAGCCGAT
Organism: Phyllobates terribilis; assembly: GCF_046119375.1. Classification (NCBI taxonomy): domain Eukaryota; kingdom Metazoa; phylum Chordata; class Amphibia; order Anura; family Dendrobatidae; genus Phyllobates; species Phyllobates terribilis. Next base: position 675,374,371 of record NW_027362764.1, on the reverse strand, counting down.
CAGTGAGCTCAGCGGCTCTGAGTGGGGCATTGTGTCTACAAGACCTTTTAAGGAAGCCAGCAAAAAAATTGAAGAGAAGGGAAAGCACAAAAGGACCTGGTCTTGCTGAGCACTGGAAAGGGCAGCCGGCAGCCGGCAGCCAGACGTCAAAGTAGAAAAGCAGCAAGTGAGAGGCTTGTCTCTGCCTACGGCCACACCACCCTAAGCACGCCTGATCTCGGAAGCTTAGCAGGGTCGGGCCTGGTTAGTACTTGGATAGGAGACTGCCTGGGAATACCAGGTGCTGTAGGCTTTTGCTTTTTCCTTCCTTCCACCAGCAGGGGGCATTCTCTTCTATGCCTTTTTTCCATTCCCTTTCGCAAGTGCACACATTCATTCTCTTTCTTTTTTTCATTTGCTTTCTTTCTTGCGCTATTTCATCTCTGCAAAATACCAGCATCCTTCTGATCACCGTGGGCCTCCAGTATTGTTGCTTCTTTGCTTTTAATACTAGGACCAGCGTCTCCCGCGTGGTTGGAGGCAACCACCGGTAACCCCAAGCAGAAGACCTTTGCAGGCAACACGACCCTCCCCCCTGAAGAGCAGCTCAAAGTCACTGGCAACCATCTCACCCTCTTCCTTCATTCACCCCTGAACGTCTCGCTCCGCCCCCAAGTTACGGGTCCAGCTTGTTCTTTCTGTCACATTACCGCGATGAAGGGTTTAGCCTGAAGGAGACCCTACGCCGAGCCATTTTTGAAGACACCTGATGCGGCGGGTGAATCACTGCTAAACAAACCACACCTGTAGGGACGGCACAGCCTTTGCATGGACCCTTCGGAGCCCGCCCCGTCACGGCCAGATTGCTCGCCACCAAGCGAACCTGAGAAAGGCTGGCCGGGCGATGGATCAAGCAGCGTCTACTGGCCATACCACCTTGGATACGCTCGATCTCGTCTGATCTCGGAAGCAAAGCAGGGCTGGGCTCGGACAGTACTTGGATGGGAGACCTCCTGGGAACACCGGGTGCTGTAGACTATTTTGATGACGTTTTGCCCTACTGCCCAGCTCGGCTAGCATGGAACGGCGCCTTGCCGGACACCGACCTTAAGTAACTTAGATGATGGAAGCCCCAAGGCCTCTGAGCCAGTTGGCAGCTAAGTACGCTACCCCGCCGCCTTCACGCAGGCTTGACACCGAGCTCCTTGCCACGGCTAGGAGTGCTAATTGACTTCGCAGCTCACCGTGTGGAAATGATGGCGTTAAAAGCACCCGGGGCCGTGAAGGGGCCAGGCATTCAGCAGGTGCCCAGGGAAGGATTTGGATGCAGGCCGCCTAGCGAGGGCCAGCAGAAGTAACATGTATCTCTGCAAAGAAGCTTGTGAAACCAAGCCAGACGGCTGACAAAGAGCTAACCTCAGGGCAAGGAAGGAATTGGGGAGGGGGGGGTGATTCCTGATATGGCCCTAAAATCATAAAACAGGCAGGAGAGTCTGATGCATGGTGACGGAGAGGTTGTAGGGGCAGATAGGGGGTGTTGTCATGTGCGAGCACGTGTGCATGCTGGCTTGTGTGTGAGAGTGCGCTTCCTAGGTGTGGCGCGCTGCAGACAGTCAAAGGGATTGTTCCCTTTCATTAAAAGTTAATCCCCGGCTGCAGCCTATTAGAAAGCAACTAACCGAGCTCTACTCACCCTACCCGGGTCTACCGGTGAGTCTCGCCTCTGCTCCCGGCCTGTGGCCTTGGCCGTGAAGCTGACGTTCCGTCGACAGCGCTGCAGCCGATCAGTGAGCTCAGCGGCTCTGAGTGGGGCGTTGTGTCTACAAGACCTTTTAAGGAAGCCAGCAAGAAAATTGAAGAGAAGGGAAAGCACAAAAGGACCTGGTCTTGCTGAGCACTGGAAAGGGCAGCCGGCAGCCAGACGTCAAAGTAGAAAAGCAGCAAGTGAGAGGCTTGTCTGTGCCTACGGCCAAACCACCCTGAACACGCGCGCTCTTGTCTGATCTTGGAAGCTAAGCAGGGTTGAGCCTGGTTAGTACTTGGATGGGAGACCACCTGGGAATACCAGGTGCTGTAGGCTTTTGCTTTTTCCTTCCTTCCACCAGCAGGGGGCACTCTCTTCTATGCCTTTGTTCCATTCCCTTTCACAAGTGCACACATTCATTCTCTTTTCTTTTTTTCATTTGCTTTCTCTCTTGCACTATTTCATCTCTGCAAAATACCAGCATCCTTCTGATCACCGTGGGCCTCCAGCATTGTTGTTTATTTACTTTTAATACTAGGCTCCTTTTCACCAGGACCAGCGTCTCCCGGGTGGCTGGAGGCAACCACCGGTAACCCCAAGCAGAAGACCTTTGCAGGCAACACGACCCTCCCCCCTGAAGAGCAGCTCAAAGTCACTGGCAACCATCTCACCCTCTTCCTTCATTCACCCCTGGACATCTCGCTCCGCCCCCAAGTTACGGGTCCAGCTTGCTCTTTCTGTCACATTACCGCGATGAAAGGTTTAGCCTGCAGGAGACCCTGCGCCGAGACATTTTTGAAGACACCTGATGCGGCGGGTGAATCACTGCTAAACAAACCACACATGTAGGGACGGCACAGCCTTTGCATGGACCCTTTGGAGCCCGCCCCGTCACGGCCAGATTGCTCGCCACCAAGCGATCCTGAGAAAGGCTGGCCGGGCGATGGAACGAGCAGCGTCTACTGGCCATACCACCTTGGATACGCCCGATCTCGTCTGATCTCGGAAGCAAAGCAGGGCTGGGTTCAGACAGTACTTGGATGGGGGACCTCTTGGGAACACCGGGTGCTGTAGACAATTTTGATGACGTTTTGCCCTACTGCCCAGCTCGGCTAGCATGGAACGGCGCCTTGCCGGACACCGACCTTAAGTAACTTAGATGATGGAAGCCCCAAGGCCTCTGAGCCAGTTGGCAGCTAAGTACGCTACCCCGCCGCCTTCACGCACGCCTGACACCGAGCTCCTTGCCACGGCTAGGAGTGCTTATTGACTCCGCAGCTCGCCGTGTGGAAATGATGGCGTTAAAAGCACTCGGGGCCGTGAAGCGGCCAGGCTTTCAGCAGGTGAACAGGGAAGGTTTTGGATGGCGGTCGCCTAGCGAGGGCCTTCAGAAGTAATATGTTTCTCTGCAAAGAAGCTTGTGTAACCAAGCCAGACGGCTCACAAAGAGCTAACCTCAGTGGAAGGAAGGCAAGGAAGGTGCGGAAGGAATTGGGGAGGGGGGGGTGATTCCTGCTAGGGCCCTGAAATCATAAAACAGGCAAGAGAGTCTGACGCATGGTGACGGAGAGGTTGTAGGGGCAGATAGGGGGTGTTGTCACGTGCGAGCACGTGTGCATGCTGGCTTGTTGTGTGAGAGTGCGCTTCCTATGTGTGGCGCGCTGCAGACAGTCAAAGGGATTGTTCCCTTTCATTAAAAGTTAATCCCCGGCTGCAGGCTATAAGAAACCAACTAACCGCGCTCTACTCACCCTACCCGGGTCTACCGGTGAGTCTCGCCTCTGCCTCCGGCCTGTGGCATTGGCTGTGAAGCTGATATTCCGTCGACAGCGCTGCAGCCGATCAGTGAGCTCAGCGGCTCTGAGTGGGGCGTTGTGTCTACAAGACCTTTTAAGGAAGCCAGCAAAAAAATTGAAGAGAAGGTAAAGCACAAAAGGACCTGGTCTTGCTGAGCACTGGAAAGGGCAGCCGGCAGCCAGACTTCAAAGCAGAAAAGCAGCAAGTGAGAGGCTTGTGTCTGCCTACGGCTACACCACCCTGACCACATCTGATCTCAGAAGCTAAGCAGGGTCAGGCCTGGTTAGTACTTGGATGGGAAACCACCTGGGAATACCAGGTGCTTTAGGCTTTTGCTTTTTCATTCCTTCCACCAGCAGGGGGCTCTCTCTTCTATGCCTTTTTTCCATTCCCTTTCACAAGTGCACACATTCATTCTCTTTTCTTTTTTTCATTTGCTTTCTCTCTTGCGCTATTTCATCTCTGCAAAATATCAGCATACTTCTGATCACCGTGGGCCTCCAGCATTGTTGCTTATTTACTTTTAATACTAGGCTCCTTTTCACCAGGACCAGCGTCTCCCGCGTGGCTGGAGGCAACCACCGGTAACCCCAAGCAGAAGACCTTTGCAGGCAACACGACCCTCCCCCCTGAAGAGCAGCTAAAAGTCACTGGCAACCATCTCACCCTCTTCCTTCATTCACCCCTGGACGTCTCGCTCCGCCCCCAAGTTACGGGTCCAGCTTGCTCTTTCTGTCACATTACCGCGATGAAGGGTTTAGCCTGCAGGAGACCCTGCGCCGAGACATTTTTGAAGACACCTCATGCGGCAGGTGAATCACTGCTAAACAAACCACACCTGTAGGGATGGCACAGCCTTTGCATGGACCCTTTGGAGCCTGCCCCGTCACGGCCAGATTGCTCGCCACCAAGCGTGTTACAACTCTCCTGTTAGGTTTTTTTAGTTTGCTGGTCACATGACCATTTTGCCTATTTAATCCGGCTCCGCCCTCCTGGCTTTGCTGGACTTCATTTGTATTTACTACTGTTGAGCTAGCTTGTTGCTCTGTTGCCGTTCTCTGTTAGTTTTGCTAGGTCTTCTGACCCCTATGCCTTTTTGTTGTGTGTTTGTCTTTGACTGCTACTATTTCTGCTAGGAGGTGTCCAACTTTTCCCAGTCCCTAGATCTTGTAGGGATCCCTCCCTCACATCTATAGGTCTGCGTTCAGACTAGCCGAGGACTTTAGCGGGTCTGATCGCAGGATCAGGTTCCCCGTTACATCGTAGGGATCTAGTTTAGTTCTATTGTAGGGATAGATCTCCTTTCTTTCCTTAGTCTCTGTAGCAGATCATAACAGTAATTCCAGCCATAAAAAAAAAAAAAAAATTTCTCTAAGGAAAGACCTCCAGTTTTCCATCATGGTCTCGGTGCAAGATTTGGCTCAACGCTTGCAGGGACTCTTTCTGGAGGTGACCAAGCTCCAACAACACGTGAGTAGCTGTTCTGGAGCGCATTTTGTGGAACCTAAGGTACGTCTGCCTGATCTATTTTTTGGCGAACATCAAGATTTTTTTTCTTTTAAAAATGCTTGTCTATTATATTTTCGTTTGAGACCCGGATCCTCTGGTGATGAATCACAGCGCATAGGGATCATAATGTCACTTTTGCGCAAAGATCCTCAGGGATGGGCCTTCTCTCTCCAACCTAGTGATCCGTGCTTTAGATCAGTGGATAGTTTTTTTTCTGCTTTGGGTTTGTTGTACGATGATCCTGATCGTGTCTCATCTGCTGAGTCTGAATTAAGACGTTTGAGGCAGGGATCAGGTAATGTGGAAAAATATTGTTCTCACTTCCGTCGGTGGTCTGCCCAGGTGGGGTGGAACGATTCTGCTTTGAAAAGCTTGTTTCTTGCAGGGCTATGTGAAAGGGTAAAGGATTTACTGATTGCTTATCCCACACCTGGAAACTTGCAGGAGGCAATGCAATTAGCTATACGGGTGGACAGGAGACTGCGTGAAAGGGTTAATGAGAGCAAATCCTCTGCTATGTCAGCTTCGAGTCCTGAGAGGTTCTGTGCTGACAATGGAGAGCCGATGGAAATTGGGGCGATGGCACCCCGCTCTCAGGAAAAAGATCGCCGACTTTCTGAAGGCTTGTGTTTCTATTGCGGAAATTCTGGTCATTTTATTAAGAGCTGTGTGCTTCGTAAGAAGAAAGAAAAAAAAATGGTCAGTCATGCTCGTATTGCCTGTTTAAATTCTAAGGGAGTATTCCTATCTGCCACTACTGCTGCTCAGGATGAATTAATTGAATTTCGGGTATTTGTGGATTGTGGATCTACTCTGAATGTGATTGATGGGGGATTCTTGTAAAAACTTAGATTAGAAACTAAAACTTTGTCATCCCCTATTGCTGTGGTTTCTGTCGATGGCTCTCCCTTGAAGAGTGTTACTCACAAGGTCTGTGAATTTCCCCTCACTATTAATGGTATTCATCAAGAGAATTTGGATTTGGTGGTATTGGATAATTTGCCTTCTCCAGTAATATTGGGGTTACCCTGGTTAAAATTGCACAATCCTGTACTGGATTGGTCTACCAATGAAATTAAGTCCTGGAGCCCTAAGTGTTATGACAAGTGTTGTAACGGGCGCATTGCTGCTGTGGATAGAGGGGAATTGCCTGTACCTATTCAGGATTTTTGGAGAGTTTTTTCTGAGGAGGAGTCGCAGGTTTTGCCTCCCCATAGAGACTATGATTGTACCATTGAATTTGTCCCTGGCGCGACTCTTCCTAAGAGTCGTTTATTTAATCTTACTATTCCTGAAAGAAAGGCTTTGGAAGAATACATACAGACAAGCTTGGCCGCCGGTCACATTAGGCCTTCCAAGTCTCCTGTGGCTGTTGGATTTTTTTTTGTAAAAAAAAAAGATGGCGGTTTACGTCCTTGTCTGGACTTTCGTGAGATTAATAAAATTTACTGTAAGCAATCCTTACCCACTGCCATTGATTCCTGATTTATTTAACCAGTTAGTGGGGGCCAAGTGGTTCTCTAAAATTGATCTCCGGGGGGCATACAATTTGTTGCGCATGAAGGAGGGTGATGAATGGAACACTGCTTTTAACACTCCTGTGGGTCATTTTGAGAATCTGGTCATGCCTTTTGGTCTCACTAATGCTCCAGCATTTTTTCAGAATCTTATTAATGATATCCTTAGACCTTTAATCGGCAAAAATGTGGTTGTGTATTTGGATGACATTTTGATTTATTCGCCGGATCTGGAGTCTCATTGGCGGAGCGTACGTGAGGTATTACAGTTATTAATGGACAATTCGCTTTTTGCTAAGCTGGAGAAATGTGAGTTCGCTGTACAGAGAATTAGTTTTTTGGGCTTCATTATCTCCAGTGAAGGTTTTGAGATGGACCCGGTTAAAGTTCAAGCTGTGCAGGAATGGCCTAGGCCTATTGGTTTGAAATCGATACAGAGGTTTTTGAGTTTCGCCAATTATTACAGAAAATTCATAAAAAATTTTTCTATTATTGTCAAACCGCTGACCGATCTCACCAGGAAAGGTGCTAATGCGGTTCAGTGGACTTCTGAGGCCATTGAAGCTTTTGTGTTTCTAAAGGAGAGGTTCACCTCTGCTCCCATCCTTATGCAGCCTGATGTGACTAAGCCGTTTTTGGTTGAGGTTGATGCTTCTTCGGTGGGGGTTGCTGCAGTGTTGTCTCAGGAAAACAAGGATGGAGTACATCCCTGTGCCTTTTTTTCAAAAAAATTTTCCGAGACTGAACTTAATTACGATATTGATAATCGGGAATTGCTGGCGATTAAACTCGCATTTGAACACTGGCGTCATCTCTTGGAAAGTGCTGAATTTCCCATTCAGGTTTTCACTGATCATAAAAATCTGATCTATCTTGATGCTGCCAAGCGCTTGAATGCCCATCAGGCTAGGTGGGCACTTTTTTTCTCGCGGTTTAATTTTTCCGTTACTTACATCCCGGGTACCAAGAATGTTAAAGCGGATGCTTTGTCTCGCAGCTTTTCTCCCATGGTCGGTGTTGAGGAGGAAGAGGAGACCATTTTACAAGAAGATGTTGTGATTGCTGCTTTGGACTCCGTTTTGGAGGATGAGATTCTTAAAGCACAGGAGAATGCCCCATCTAACACTTCCCATGGGAGGTTGTTTGTGCCTAGGACCTTTAGGAGAGATTTGTTTGTTAAGTGTCATGAGTCTCGGTTGGCAGGTCATCCAGGAATTTCTGAGACCAAGAGACTTGTGGGTTGCAGTTTTTGGTGACCTGGATGGCAGAAGGAAGTCATTAAGTGGGTGCGCCAATGTACTGTGTGTGCAAGATCCAAGTCTTTGCATGCTCCTGCTGCGGGGTTGCTTTGCCCTCTGGAGGTTCCTAGTGCACCTTGGACACATCTGGCTATGGACTTTATTACTGACCTTCCTCCCTCTGAAGGTTTCACGGTCATCTGGGTGGTCGTGGACCGTTTTAGCAAGATGTGTCACTTGGTTCCCTTCATCAAACTGCCTTGCGCTAAGACACTCGCTAAGGCCTTTGTCAAGGAGATTGTCAGACTACATGGTGTTCCTACTGACATTATTTCTGATAGGGGACCTCAGTTCGTGGCTCGTTTTTGGCGTGCCTTTTGTGACAGGTTGGGAGTTCATTTGTCGTTTTCATCCGGATATCATCCTGAGTCTAATGGCCAGACAGAAAGGAAGAACCAGGATGTTGAGCAGTTCTTGCATTATTTTGTGGCAGACAATCAAGAGGGGTGGTCTGAGTTTCTGCCACTTGCTGAATTTGCTCTTAACAACCATACATCCTCTTCTGCTGGGTGTTCGCCTTTTTTTTGTTGTTCTGGGAGACTTCCGTCTTTTCGGTCATTTTCTAAATTGGTTTCGGCTGTGCCTGAGGAGGAGAGGTTTTCCGGTGATTTGGAGAGAGTTTGGACGGATGTGCGTGGTAATTAGTGTTGAGCCACCCCCGTAGTGTTCGAGTTCGGTTCGGTTCGTCGAACACCCGTGTGTTCGCCGAACTGTTCGTCGAACTGTTCGTCGAACACCTTCGAACACCGTTAAAACCAATGGCAGGCAAACAAAAACACATAGAAACACATAGAAAACACCTTCAAAGGTGTCCAAAAGCTGACAAACTGCTCAGAAGACACAACTAACACATGGAAAAGTGACAAGTACATATAGTCATGCGAAAAGAAAAGAGGTGGAGGAGTAAAAGGAGGGGGAGACACAGATATAGGCATGTCATGCCCTTCTAAAATCCAAAAAGTGAGAAGCCGAGACGGCCAGTCCGCTCCTGCCCGTGCCACCTCCGTGTCGCCGGGTTTGTGCCAGAGCCGCGGTGAACCCTGACGGCCAGCCCCCCTCTCCCAATACTGGTGCCTGTCCGCTGGTGGGTCGAGAGAGCCCCCCTGTGGTGGAGGCAGCTCTAAGCTTTTTAATTTAAATTGTCCCTCTAATTTGAATGAATACACTTTAAATCCATTTACAAGGATCTATTGGAGGGCAAGTCTCATGCCAGCAGCCGCGTAATTCCAGCTCCAGTAGCGTCCACTAAAGCTGCTGCAGTTAAAAAGCTTTTATAAGGATCGAGCTCGGCTGTCCACCGCAAGGCATCCTAGTGCCAGTCCCAGCCCCTATGCCTTGGGGTGCCTCCTGATTCTCTTCACTAAGTATCCCGTGGTCCCGAAGCATTTCCTTTGAAAAAATTAAGTGTCCAAACTACAGGTGGTGTAGCTTGCTTAACAGCTGGGATAATCCGCTGACTAGCAGACACTGCTACTAGGCACAAAGTATTTCCTGGGCTAGATGCAGTTAAAAATTTGTAAGTAGATACTCTCGTTGGATGCTGAGAAAGCATTCCATAGAGTCTCCTGGCACGCCATATATGATTCTCTTAAAAAGCTTGGGGTAGGGGTCTAGGGGACCCTTTTATAGCCAAAATCACGGCCCTGTATCACAATACGTCACCTAGGCTGAAGATAAATGGAACTGTAGCACCGAGGGCTCGGTTGCTACAGACGTATTGCACCTCACCCAGAGGTGTGATATCTCACTCTCAGATAAGGATGGAGTGTGGATCAGGACCCGACACCTGCATGCATTACACCACATTGCCGTGGGGCAGGGCGACCAATATGCCCCTGAGATGGGCACGACAGTCCCTGTCCCTGGCTGGAGTAGGGGGAGGGAACACTGAGGAAGGGGAACCCTGCAGTGCAGGAGCAGGGAGGAAGCAGTTCCTGGGTGCATTGAGAAGGGAGTATAAAAGGTGGGCACCATCTTAGCTCAGTGCAGAGAAGTCTGAGCAGAAGTGGCAGGGAGCAGGGGCTCTGCATGAGCTCTGCTCCGGAGGCGGGCCTAGTAACAGAGGCCCAGGCCTGCAAGAGGGAGAAGGAAGGAAGAGGAGCGGAGAAGGCTCCAGGAACGAGGAATGAAGGGATCCCAGGGGTGCGGACGGGCGAGTCGCCACCGCACGCCCGAATCCACCTGCGTGGAGGGGTCAGGCCAAAGGGGGAGACCGGTCCCCGAACTAGTGGAGGCAGGAAATGACCCTCAGCTAGAAACCGGAGGCTCTGACATTTTATGTGGCGCATCCCCTTGCTCCACCCGCTAGGAAGGCACCACATAGGGTCAGGGAAACTGGCGCCAAGTTTACCAAGAGGAGGCCCGAGGCAGCCGGACAGAAGTGTTGGTAAGAAAGGCCAGACAAAGGACACACAAAGGGGGTCCTGTGAAGCGCTCCAAAGTTATCTGAGAGTTGTCTGAGCCCCTCACCTGGTGAGCACAGTACGACGTGGGCAGCCGTTACCTGCAGACGTGGTCTGGATAATAAGAACTGTGAGTAAAGGCCCTGAACTGCATCACTGACTCCGTGTCGTTACTGCTGCTGCCCTGCACCATCACCCCCATCCTCCGCATACACTGCCCTGAGGCTATACTCCTCCCGTGGGGAGTTATGCTACGCTCTGCTGCACCCACAACACCAGCCTTAGCGGTCTGCCCTGTAGCGGCGGTTCACTCTGACCGCAATCCACGGGTGGCGTAGTCGGACATTTAAACATCAAAACCACATAAATAGTTCCGCCACTGGTTTGACCGCCCTGAGCCACGGAACCGGATCGCCGCCACGAAGACTACAACCACCAGCATCCACCAAAAAGGGTCCGGCTCCGGGTGTCCCAATGCCCAGGGGGTGCGTCAGAACATTTTCATCACCTTTCACAATCACCAATGGGACAAGGCAGGGATGTCCTCTGTCCCCTCTCTTATACATCCTAGTGACGGAGCACCTGCTCTCATCAATTCGCCATAACCCCAATATTAGGTGGATTGAGGTGGGAGGCACCGAGTACAAGTGCTCTCTATTTGCTGATGATGTCCTAGTATATATCACTCAATCACATATATCCATCCCTGCTGTTATGGCTGAAATAGATCACTTTGTTACATGGTAAAATTTTAAAATCAATGCAGCGAAGTCTGAGGCCCTCGATGTCTCCCTCCCTAAATCCATATAGGATTCCATCCAGTCCAACTTTCCCTTTGCCTGGCCCTCACAGGGTATCAAATACTTAGGAATTCCTATTCATAGAGACCTCTCCCATCTATGTTATCTTAATTTGGGGCCCTTTATTGAACAATTCCATACAGACCACGGTTGGCAAGTTAGAACTGTAAGATTCACTACGTGAACCACTGGTGTTTTGTGGAAAAGCACATGTACACCGCGTTTCAAATTATTATGCAAAAAGTGTTTAGGAGTGATAAGGGAAGAATTTGTTTGTTTGTCAGTTAAACTCATTGATGGTGATGTGTGTCAGGGCTCTTTATATCACTGTAAGCAATTGCAGACACCTGTGCTAATTAGTTTGGCAGGTGTGTCCAATGAAAGGCAAGACTACTTAAGAAGGCTCTCTCACATTATTAAGCAGCCTACATTTTCTGCCAAAATGGGAAAGAAAAAGGATGTGTCGGCTGCTGAGAAGCAACAAATTGTGGAGTGTTTAGGTCAAGGCATGACTACAATCAACATTGTGCGATGATCAGGATGAAGTGTCTTGGCAATCAAGAAGTATGTAGCTGATTCACAGTACACACGTGTGCGTGCTGATAAGGGCAAATTGAGGACTCTTTCCTACAGGCAATTACGTCAGGTTGAAAGAGCAGCGGCAAAAAAGCCTTGTCATAGCAGCAGACAAGTTTTTGAAGCTGCTTGTGCCTCCAACGTCCCCCGAACAACAAGATGCAGGGTCCTTCAGAGGTTTGCAGCTGTGCATACGCCATCCTGTCGACCTCCTCTATCCACTTCACACAAGCAGAAACGGCTCCAGTGGGCCAAACATTACATGAAGACTGATTTCAAAACTGTTTTGTTCACGGATGAGTGCCGTGCAGCGCTCGATGGTCCAGATGAATGGAGTGGAGGATGGCTGGTTGATGGACACCCCACGCAAACACGGCTACAGCGCCAACAAGGAGGAGGTGGAGTAATGTTTTGGGCTGGAATCATGGGGAGAGAGATTGTCGGCCCCTTTAGGATCCCTGAAGGCGCTAAAGATGAACTCCATAATGTATGTGGATTTTCTCAAACAGCACTTCCTGCCATGGTTCAAGAAGAAGAACCGTGTATTTCACAGCAAGATCATTTTTCTGCATGATAATGCACCATCTCATGCTGCACATAAAACATCTGCATCTCTGGCTGATATGGGCATAAAAGGGGACAAACTTATGGTGTGACCCCCATGCTCCCCTGACCTCTACCCCATTCAGAACCTTTGGAGCATCATTAAAAGGAGTGTCTATGATGGCGGGAGGCAGTTCACATCTAAGCAACAGCTCTGGGAGGGTATTCTGTCCTCATGCAAAACAATTGAAGCAGAAACCATCCAAAACCTGACAAATTCAATGGACGAGAGAGTTCAGAAGCTCCTTTCGAACAAGGGGTCCTATGTGAAAATGTAACATCACCTAGAATAAAGTTTTGAGTTGAAAACTGTTTGATTTCAGTTTCTAACAACCTGCTAATGCTTATAATTTCAAAAATGACCATTTTTTTGGTCTTTATTAAAATGAAAAGGTTGATCGAAAAGTTTGGGGGATCTAAGAGTGTGGCAACCCAGTAGTCATGATTACTTCGAATTCTGACAATATGAGGGTCATGCTGCAGGTAGTGCAGCAAGAAGGCACTTATGTGTCTTGCGCATCTCGGAGCCCCAAAATTATTTTCCGGGCTAGATGCAGCTAAAAATTATTTTTAAATTTTAAATCTGGTGAAGCTTATTATAGATGGCCTAATAGGATCAGTGCTGCACACTGCTACAAAGCCCAAATTATTTTCCAGTCAAGATACAGATAAACATGATTAGTAATTTGAAAGCTTAAAACGGTTGGTAGGGTGATTTTAACCAATCATCAAGCTTTTACTCTCCCCAGGATGACACAGGGGTAGAAAAGTCGTTTCGGATCCATGATTTGTTCATCTTTATGAACGTGAGTCTGTCTACATTATCAGTGGAGAGCCGCGTGCGCTTATCTGTCAGCACACCACCAGCAGCGCTGAACACACGTTCAGACAGAACGCTGGCTGCGGGGCATGACAAGATCTCCAAGGCGTAAGTGGCTAGCTCCGGCCATTTATCCAGATTGGAAGCCCAAAAAGAGCAAGGGTCCAGTGACACAGTCGTGGCTTCAATGTTTACTTGGAGATACTCCTGTACCATCGTCTCTAGGCGTTGACTATGTGTCAGACTTCTTGTCTCCTGTGGCCTTGCAAAGGATGGGCTAAAAAAGTGGTGAAATGATTCCGCAAAATTGATGTTACCAGCAGATACTGTGGTTCTGTTACGGTTTGAGTGCTGAACACTTGACGGTCCCACGGTTGGCAAGTTGGAACTGTTAGATTCACTACGTGCACCACTGGTATTTTGTGGAAAAGCACATGTAAGATTCTGCAACAGTCTCTGCTGATACTCCTGCATGCGTGCATCCCTTTCTATGGCAGGAATAATTTCTGCAAATTTACTTTTGTACCGGGGATCTAACAGTGTGGCAACCCAGTAGTCAGGATTATTTCTAATTCTCACAATTCGAGGGTCATGTTGCAGGTAGTGCAGCAAGAAGGCACTCATGTGTGTTGCGCATCCAGGAGCACCAAGTCCCTGTTGTGTTGGTGGCGAGGTAACAATCATGCTTCCTTCCTCTGTCCTCTCCCCCCAACCTCGCACAACAGAAATGTGATCAAGGTCTCCCTCATCTGATGAGTCTTCCATCAGTTCGTCCTCCACTTCTTCCTGGGCTCCTGCACCTTCCTCACTAGTTTGGCTGCTACCATGCGCCCTGGTAAAATCATCTCCCCCACCCTCACATGCCTGCCGACCTGGTGCTGCCGACCGTCTGGACCTTGCAGATGTTAGCCCTTCCGCATACAACTCCTCCTCCTCTACTTCCTCCTCCTCCTCTTGTGCCACCACCTGACTCCGAATTCTGTTTAACATGTGCTCCAGCATGTAAATCACCGGAATAGTCATGCTGATAATGGCATCGTCAGCACTAAACATCTTCGTCGCCATTTCAAAACTGTGCAGAAGGGTGCATAGGTCCCTGATCTGAGACCACTCCTCCAGCGTGATTTGCCCCACCTCTGAATCTCGTTGGCCCAGGCTATACGTCAGAACGTATTGCACCAGGGCTTGTCGGTGCTGCCACAGTCGCTGCAACATGTGCAGAGTTGAATTCCACCGGGTAGGCACATCGCATTTTAGCCGGTGAAGTGGCAGGCCCAACGACTTCTGTAGAGATGTAAGTCGCTGAGCTGTGTGATGCGAACGGCGGAAGTGAGCACACAGCGACCGTGCCCTCTGCAGAAGGCCATCTAGTCTGGGATAGTGGGCTAAAAATTGCTGGACAACCAGGTTCAACACGTGAGCCATACAAGGCACGTGTGTGACATTGCCCCGGCGAAGGGCCGCACCCAGGTTTGCAGCATTGTCGCACACGGCCTTCCCTGGTTTCAGGTCCAGTGGAGACAACCATTCATGAAATTGGTTCTCCAGAGCTGACCACAACTCCTCAGCTGTGTGACTCACATTTCCCAGACATTTCAATGTAAAAACCGCCTGATGACGTTGAGCCCTACTGCCAGCATAGTAAGGAGGTGTGCAGGATCCCTTCTGCGCAGTTAGAAAGCTTGTGGCATGACCAGACAGGCTTTGGGTGTAGGTGGAAGACCGAGAGGAGGTTGAGGAGGCAGAAGCAGTGGAGGAAAAATGACATAAAGAGGATTGACGCACAACTCGTGGGGACGGCAAGACTTGGACAGCAGCCCCTTGTCCTGCTGTCACCATAGTTACCCAGTGCCCAGTCAGCGACATGTAACGCCCCTGTCCATGCCTACTCGTCCAAGTGTCTGTGGTGAAATGCACCCTGTCACACACAGAGTTTCTCAAAGAAGCGGTGATGTTGTGTGCGACATGCTGGTGGAGCGCAGGCACACCTTTCTTTGAGAAGTAGTGCCGACTGGGCATCTGGTACTGGGGCACTGCGACGGACATAAGGTCTCGAAAATCCTCTGTGTCCACCAGGCGGAAAGGCAGCATTTCTGTAGCCAAGAGCTTGCAGATGGTGAAATTCAACCTCTTAGCTTTCTCATGGCTAGGAGGAAATGGTCTTTTACTTGTCCACATCTGAGGGACCGAGGGCTGGCTATTGTGCTTAGACGGGGTTGATAAGGGTGTCCCCGGCAAACTGCCGGTCTGTGAGGAAGATGCAGGCGGACATGTTAGGTTGCCTTGATCCAAAGGTGGTGCTATCGATGTCGGACAGCGCTCAAGACCAGCTGGTGTTACCACCTCCAAAGAAAATGATGACCTGCCAATCACGCTGGCTGTTGCGGGTAAAGAGGTGGCAGGTCTGCGCCCCAAAACAGGTGTGACTGCTGTCCCCCCAGTCACAGAGGATGAAGAGGCCGCGGATGCACAAGATATGGCAGACGGTGGTTGGCCCGGCCGGCTAGACCGCATTGTAGCACACTGAGCTTCCCACTGCAACTTATGCTTCATGTCCATGTGCCGGTTCATGCATGAAGTACTCAAACTATGTATTTTTTGGCCTCTACTTAGCTTTTGCTGACAAATGTTACAGATAACACGAGTTGGGTCATCTTTATCGATCTGAAAAAATGCCCAGGCTATGCAAGGCTTAGCACCCATGCGACCTGAAGAGCCACCACGACTTGTGGTGAGAGGCAGAGTTGTGTTTGAGGATGCAGTTGTTGACGTGCTTCCAGTACTACGTCTCTGTCCAGGAAGGCGCATCCTGACCTCGTCGTCACTAGCATCTTCCTCCACCTCCTCTGCTGACCTCATCTCTTGGCTGACTGTGGGTTGACAGTAAGTGGGATCTCCGTCCTCATCATCATCACCCTGTGCGTTATCACACCCGTCGTCCTCAGAGCCAACCTGTTCCTGCCCTGACAAAAAACTAAAGTTGTCGCTCCAATCAGGTATTTGAGTCTTATCATCGTCTTCCTCATTGTCTCCACCAACAGGAGTTACAGTTTGGGAATGAGGGTCTACATTATGGTCAGAACCTTCTGCGTCTGGTCCTGGATCCGACTCATAAAGATTCTGGGCATCAGTGCAGATCATTTCCTCGTCTGGATTCACAGAAGCGCTGGAGTCGACCTCTGATTCCCAGGCTATAGTATGAGTAAACAGCTCTGCAGACTCAACCATCTGTTCTACCTCATACTCAGACGGGCAGCTGGAGATTTGGGAGCTGTGAGGAAGCAAGTGCGATTTGGGTGACACCTTTGAGGACTGGAGTATTTGTGATGTTGAAGTTGATGTGGAGGAGAGCCCACTTAAAGGAGCACTTGATATCCGTTGAAGCACCTGCTGTTTTTGTGCCTCATCTGGAATTTGTAGCGATTGGCGTGGCCGTAAGAAAGGGATCTTATCACATTGTCCGCTAAAAGAAGTAGACATTTTAGTTTGGCTGGAAGATGGTCTTTCTTCTGCACCTACCCCACGGACACAACCTTTTTTCCCCTTCCCAACACGCCTATTCCCCTTTCCACCAGCAGCAGGCCTTTTTCCACTCATTTTGGTGGTTAACTAATTCACAACTCTGGAGTTGTTTGCACAAAAAAACAATGGATGGTAACCGAGCAGAGCTGAGTGGCCAAACTGTGGTATTAGGCCAAAACTATTGGCTGGGTTAGATGCAGAAAAAAATTATTTTTAATTTGCAACCTGATGGAGGTCAGTATAGATGGACTAATAGACCAAGTCCCACACACCGCTAGAAGCCCAAATATTTTTTCAGAGCTAGATGCAGAAAATTTTTTTATTCAATTTGCAACCTGATGGAGGTCAGTATAGATGGACTAATAGACCAAGTCCCACACACTGCTAGAAGCCCAAATATTTTTTCAGAGCTAGATGCAGAAAAAAATTATTTTTAATTTGCAACCTGATGGAGGTCAGTATAGATGGACTAATAGAACAAGTCCCACACGCTGCTAGAAGCCCAAATATTTTTTCAGAGATAAATGAAGAAAAAAATTATTTTTAATTTGCAACCTGATGGAGGTCAGTATAGATGGACTAATAGACCAAGTCCCACACACTGCTAGAAGCCCAAATATTTTTTCAGAGCTAGATGCAGAAAAAAATTATTTTTAATTTGCAACCTGATGGAGGTCAGTATAGATGGACTAATAGACCAAGTCTCACACACCGCTAGAAGCCCAAATATTTTTTCAGAGCTAGATGCAGAGAAAAATTATATTCAATTTGCAACCTGCTGGAGGTCAGTATAGAAGGACTAATAGAACAAGTCCCACACACTGCTAGAAGCCCAAATATTTTTTCAGAGCTAAATGAAGAAAAAAATTATTTTTAATTTGCAACCTGATGGAGGTCAGTATAGATGGACTAATAGACCAAGTCCCACACACTGCTAGAAGCCCAAATATTTTTTCAGAGCTAGATGCAGAAAAAAATTATATTCAGTTTGCAACCTGATGGAGGTCAGTATAGATGGACTAATAGAATGATGCTATGCCCAAAAGATTTTACTTCACTAGGTGCAGTAAAAAAATTGGTATTCTATACACAGGTGGTATATCTTGCAACACAGATAGGCTACTCCACTGACTAACACACTCTGCAATAGGCCAAAAAGGATTAGCTTTGCTAGATTCAGCCAAATGCTGTGAAAAAAACTTGCACAGCACTGGCACAGACCTGCCTGGCAAAAACTGATAGGAACTGATGTAACCTAGTCCTGAAAAGGACTCCAATTACAATTAGTCTTTACTCCCACAATCTATCTATTTAAGAGCACAGACCTGCCTGATAAAAGTCGTAGGAAATGCTGTAACCTAGTCCTTAAAAGGACTGCAATCACAACTATTCCCTACTCCCAAGCTATCTGTATATTTGTGCGAAAATTGGCTTGAAATTAACAAGGTATAGCGCACACAGCAACAGCGGTGCCGTCTAACACGCAGCTGCAGCAGTGAGAAAATGGTGGCGACGGGGAAAATGGCTTGGTCTTATAGGGCAAGGACATGTGACATACACTGCCAATCACACATGCCCTTGCTTGTGTGAAAAAAAGCACTTCGCTCCGTGTGTGCGCTGCTGATAGGCTGACAGATTGCACCTCCCCACTGCAAATGCGGGAAAGAGAAAAAAAAATGGAGATCTTCATTGTTCCTGCAGAGATCCAACCCCTGCCCCTCCCCCCGCCCCGCTGTACACTCAAACTGCGTATTAACATTAATTTTCATCATTACTGAGAAAAAATCCAGTTATGATTTTGGTGCACGAACAGTTATCGAACATAACCTCGAACAGCCGAATTTTTCTCAAATTGTTCGTGTTCGCCGAACGGCTCGAATACCGCCCAAAACAGCTCGAATTTGAGATTGGCGAACAGTTCGAGTAGAACAACGCTCATCTCTAGTGGTAATCTTCAGGAGGCTAACAAAAAATCTAAGAGGTACTTTGATAGGAAACGGCAAGAGGTTTTGTTTGCGGTTGGTGACATGGTTTGGTTGTCCTCTAAGAATCTGCGATTGAGGATTCCTTCTAAAAAATTGGGTCCCAAGTTCATAGGGCCCTTTAAGGTACTTCAGATAGTTAACCAATCTGCTGTTAGGCTGGAGGTTCCTACGTCCTGGAGGATTAATCCGGTGCTTCATGTTTCTCTGTTGAAAAAAGCTGATGTGTCGGATGGTGACGCCTCTGCCACTGTTCCTCCGGTGGTGGAGTACGGGGAATATGAAATTTCCCGCATCCTAAATTCTAGACGGTATAGAGGGAGTTTGCAGTATCTCGTCGCTTGGAAGGGTTTCGGACCTGAGGATAACTCATGGGTGAGAGCGGATTATGTTTCTGCCCCCAGACTTGTCCGAGCGTTTCACAGGAGGTTTCCTGGTAAGCCTGGGCCTAGGGGATCCGGAGGATCCTCTTAGAAGAGGGGGTACTGTTACAACTCTCCTGTTAGTTTTTTTTTAGTTTGCTGGTCACATGACCATTTTGCCTATTTAATCCGGCTCCGCCCTCCTGACTTTGCTGGACTTCATTTGTATTTACTACTGTTGAGCTAGCTTGTTGCTCTGTTGCCGTTCTCTGTTAGTTTTGCTAGGTCTTCTGACCCCTATGCCTTTTTGTTGTGTGTTTGTCTTTGACTGCTACTATTTCTGCTAGGAGGTGTCCAACTTTTCCCAGTCCCTAGATATTGTAGGGATCCCTCCCTCACATCTATAGGTCTGCGTTCAGACTAGCCGAGGACTTTAGCGGGTCTGATCGCAGGATCAGGTTCCCCGTTACATCGTAGGGATCTAGTTTAGTTCTATTGTAGGGATAGATCTCCTTTCTTTCCTTAGTCTCTGTAGCAGATCATAACAGTAATTCCAGCCATAAAAAAAAAAAAACATTTTCTCTAAGGAAAGACCTCCAGTTTTCCATCATGGTCTCGGTGCAAGATTTGGCTCAACGCTTGCAGGGACTCTCTCTGGAGGTGACCAAGCTCCAACAACACGTGAGTAGCTGTTCTGGAGCGCATTTTGTGGAACCTAAGGTACGTCTGCCTGATCTATTTTTTGGCGAACATCAAGATTTTTTTTCTTTTAAAAATGCTTGTCTATTATATTTTCGTTTGAGACCCGGATCCTCTGGTGATGAATCACAGCGCATAGGGATCATAATGTCACTTTTGCGCAAAGATCCTCAGGGATGGGCCTTTTCTCTCCAACCTAGTGATCCGTGCTTTAGATCAGTGGATAGTTTTTTTTCTGCTTTGGGTTTGTTGTACGATGATCCTGATCGTGTCTCATCTGCTGAGTCTGAATTAAGACGTTTGAGGCAGGGATCAGGTAATGTGGAAAAATATTGTTCTCACTTCCGTCGGTGGTCTGCCCAGGTGGGGTGGAACGATTCTGCTTTGAAAAGCTTGTTTCTTGCAGGGCTATGTGAAAGGGTAAAGGATTTACTGATTGCTTATCCCACACCTGGAAACTTGCAGGAGGCAATGCAATTAGCTATACGGGTGGACAGGAGACTGCGTGAAAGGGTTAATGAGAGCAAATCCTCTGCTATGTCAGCTTCGAGTCCTGAGAGGTTCTGTGCTGACAATGGAGAGCCGATGGAAATTGGGGCGATGGCACCCCGCTCTCAGGAAAAAGATCGCCGACTTTCTGAAGGCTTGTGTTTCTATTGCGGAAATTCTGGTCATTTTATTAAGAGCTGTGTGCTTCGTAAGAAGAAAGAAAAAAAAATGGTCAGTCATGCTCGTATTGCCTGTTTAAATTCTAAGGGAGTATTCCTATCTGCCACTACTGCTGCTCAGGATGAATTAATTGAATTTCGGGTATTTGTGGATTGTGGATCTACTCTGAATGTGATTGATGGGGGATTCTTGTAAAAACTTAGATTAGAAACTAAAACTTTGTCATCCCCTATTGCTGTGGTTTCTGTCGATGGCTCTCCCTTGAAGAGTGTTACTCACAAGGTCTGTGAATTTCCCCTCACTATTAATGGTATTCATCAAGAGAATTTGGATTTGGTGGTATTGGATAATTTGCCTTCTCCAGTAATATTGGGGTTACCCTGGTTAAAATTGCACAATCCTGTACTGGATTGGTCTACCAATGAAATTAAGTCCTGGAGCCCTAAGTGTTATGACAAGTGTTGTAACGGGCGCATTGCTGCTGTGGATAGAGGGGAATTGCCTGTACCTATTCAGGATTTTTGGAGAGTTTTTTCTGAGGAGGAGTCGCAGGTTTTGCCTCCCCATAGAGACTATGATTGTACCATTGAATTTGTCCCTGGCGCGACTCTTCCTAAGAGTCGTTTATTTAATCTTACTATTCCTGAAAGAAAGGCTTTGGAAGAATACATACAGACAAGCTTGGCCGCCGGTCACATTAGGCCTTCCAAGTCTCCTGTGGCTGTTGGATTTTTTTTTGTAAAAAAAAAAGATGGCGGTTTACGTCCTTGTCTGGACTTTCGTGAGATTAATAAAATTACTGTAAGCAATCCTTACCCACTGCCATTGATTCCTGATTTATTTAACCAGTTAGTGGGGGCCAAGTGGTTCTCTAAAATTGATCTCCGGGGGGCATACAATTTGTTGCGCATGAAGGAGGGTGATGAATGGAAGACTGCTTTTAACACTCCTGTGGGTCATTTTGAGAATCTGGTCATGCCTTTTGGTCTCACTAATGCTCCAGCATTTTTTCAGAATCTTATTAATGATATCCTTAGACCTTTAATCGGCAAAAATGTGGTTGTGTATTTGGATGACATTTTGATTTATTCGCCGGATCTGGAGTCTCATTGGCGGAGCGTACGTGAGGTATTACAGTTATTAATGGACAATTCACTTTTTGCTAAGCTGGAGAAATGTGAGTTCGCTGTACAGAGAATTAGTTATTTGGGCTTCATTATCTCCAGTGAAGGTTTTGAGATGGACCCGGTTAAAGTTCAAGCTGTGCAGGAATGGCCTAGGCCTATTGGTTTGAAATCGATACAGAGGTTTTTGAGTTTCGCCAATTATTACAGAAAATTCATAAAAAATTTTTCTATTATTGTCAAACCGCTGACCGATCTCACCAGGAAAGGTGCTAATGCGGTTCAGTGGACTTCTTAGGCCATTGAAGCTTTTGTGTT
Source organism: Phyllobates terribilis (assembly GCF_046119375.1). NCBI lineage: Eukaryota > Metazoa > Chordata > Amphibia > Anura > Dendrobatidae > Phyllobates > Phyllobates terribilis. Next base: position 675,352,650 of record NW_027362764.1, on the reverse strand, counting down.
TCTAAAGGAGAGGTTCACCTCTGCTCCCATCCTTATGCAGCCTGATGTGACTAAGCCGTTTTTGGTTGAGGTTGATGCTTCTTCGGTGGGGGTTGGTGCGGTGTTGTCTCAGGAAAACAAGGATGGAGTACATCCCTGTGCCTTTTTTTCAAAAAAATTTTCCGAGACTGAACTTAATTACGATATTGATAATCGGGAATTGCTGGCGATTAAACTCGCATTTGAACACTGGCGTCATCTCTTGGAAAGTGCTGAATTTCCCATTCAGGTTTTCACTGATCATAAAAATCTGATCTATCTTGATGCTGCCAAGCGCTTGAATGCCCATCAGGCTAGGTGGGCACTTTTTTTCTCGCGGTTTAATTTTTCCGTTACTTACATCCCGGGTACCAAGAATGTTAAAGCGGATGCTTTGTCTCACAGCTTTTCTCCCATGGTCGATGTTGAGGAGGAAGAGGAGACCATTTTACAAGAAGGTGTTGTGATTGCTGCTTTGGACTCCGTTTTGGAGGATGAGATTCTTAAAGCACAGGAGAATGCCCCATCTAACACTCCCCATGGGAGGTTGTTTGTGCCTAGGACCTTTAGGAGAGATTTGTTTGTTAAGTGTCATGAGTCTCGGTTGGCAGGTCATCCAGGAATTTCTGAGACCAAGAGACTTGTGGGTTGCAGTTTTTGGTGGCCTGGATGGCAGAAGGAAGTCATTAAGTGGGTGCGCCAATGTACTGTGTGTGACAGATCCAAGTCTTCGCATGCTCCTGCTGCGGGGTTGCTTTGCCCTCTGGAGGTTCCTAGTGCACCTTGGACACATCTGGCTATGGACTTTATTACTGACCTTCCTCCCTCTGAAGGTTTCACGGTCATCTGGGTGGTCGTGGACCGTTTTAGCAAGATGTGTCACTTGGTTCCCTTCATCAAACTGCCTTGCGCTAAGACACTCGCTAAGGCCTTTGTCAAGGAGATTGTCAGACTACATGGTGTTCCTACTGACATTATTTCTGATAGGGGACCTCAGTTCGTGGCTCGTTTTTGGCGTGCCTTTTGTGACAGGTTGGGAGTTCATTTGTCGTTTTCATCCGGATATCATCCTGAGTCTAATGGCCAGACAGAAAGGAAGAACCAGGATGTTGAGCAGTTCTTGCATTGTTTTGTGGCAGACAATCAAGAGGGGTGGTCTGAGTTTCTGCCACTTGCTGAATTTGCTCTTAACAACCATACATCCTCTTCTGCTGGGTGTTCGCCTTTTTTTTGTTGTTCTGGGAGACATCCGTCTTTTCGGTCATTTTCTAAATTGGTTTCGGCTGTGCCTGAGGAGGAGAGTTTTTCCGGTGATTTGGAGAGAGTTTGGACGGATGTGCGTGGTAATCTTCAGGAGGCTAACAAAAAATCTAAGAGGTACTTTGATAGGAAACGGCAAGAGGTTTTGTTTGCGGTTGGTGACATGGTTTGGTTGTCCTCTAAGAATCTGCGATTGAGGATTCCTTCTAAAAAATTGGGTCCCAAGTTCGTAGGGCCCTTTAAGGTACTTCAGATAGTTAACCAATCTGCTGTTAGGCTGGAGGTTCCTACGTCCTGGAGGATTAATCCGGTGTTTCATGTTTCTCTGTTGAAAAAAGCTGATGTGTCAGATGGTGACGCCTCTGCCACTGTTCCTCCGGTGGTGGAGGACGGGGAATATGAAATTTCCCGCATCCTAAATTCTAGACGGTATAGAGGGAGTTTGCAGTATCTCGTCGCTTGGAAGGGTTTCGGACCTGAGGATAACTCATGGGTGAGAGCGGATTATGTTTCTGCCCCCAGACTTGTCCGAGCGTTTCACAGGAGGTTTCCTGGTAAGCCTGGGCCTAGGGGATCCGGAGGATCCTCTTAGAAGAGTGGGTACTGTTACAACTCTCCTGTTAGTTTTTTTTTAGTTTGCTGGTCACATGACCATTTTGCCTATTTAATCCGGCTCCGCCCTCCTGACTTTGCTGGACTTCATTTGTATTTACTACTGTTGAGCTAGCCTGTTGCTCTGTTGCCGTTCTCTGTTAGTTTTGCTAGGTCTTCTGACCCCTATGCCTTTTTGTTGTGTGTTTGTCTTTGACTGCTACTATTTCTGCTAGGAGGTGTCCAACTTTTCCCAGTCCCTAGATCTTGTAGAGATCCCTCCCTCACATCTATAGGTCTGCGTTCAGACTAGCCGAGGACTTTAGCGGGTCTGATCGCAGGATCAGGTTCCCCGTTACATCGTAGGGATCTAGCTTAGTTCTATTGTAGGGATAGATCTCCTTTCTTTCCTTAGTCTCTGTAGCAGATCATAACAAAGCGATCCTGAGAAAGGCTGGCCGGGCGATGGATCGAGCAGTGTCTACTGGCCATACCACCTTGGATACGCCTGATCTCGTCTGATCTCGAAAGCAAAGCAGGGCTGGGCTCGGACAGTACTTGGATGGGAGACCATTTTGATGACGTTTTGCCCTACTGCCCAGCTCGGCTAGCATGGAACGGCGCCTTGCCGGACACCGACCTTAAGTAACTTAGATGATGGAAGCCCCAAGGCCTCTGAGCCAGTTGGCAGCTAAGTACGCTACCCCGCCGCCTTCACGCACGCCTGACACCGAGCTCCTTGCCACGGCTAGGAGTGCTTATTGACTCTGCAGCTCGCCGTGTGGAAATGATGGCGTTAAAAGCACCCGGGGCCGTGAAGGGGCCAGGCTTTCAGCAGGTGCCCAGGGAAGGTTTTGGATGCTGGCCACCTAGCGAGGGCCATCAGAAGTAACATGTTTCTCTGCAAAGAAGCTTGTGTAACCAAGCCAGACGGCTGACAAAGAGCTAACCTCAGTGCAAGGAAGGCAAGGAAGGTGCGGAAGGAATTGGGGAGGGGGGGGGTGATTCCTGCTAGGGCCAAGAAATCATAAAACAGGCAGGAGAGTCTGATGCATGGTGACGGAGAGGTTGTAGGGGCAGATAGGGGGTGTTGTCACGTGCGAGCACGTGTGCATGCTGGCTTGTGTGTGAGAGTGCGCTTCCTAGGTGTGGCGCGCTGCAGACAGTCAAAGGGATTGTTCCCTTTCATTAAAAGTTAATTCCCGGCTGCAGGCTATTAGAAAGCAACTAACCACGCTCTGCTAACCCTACCCGGGTCTACCGGTGAGTCTCGCCTCTGCTCCCGGCCTGTGGCATTGGCCGCGAAGCTGACGTTCCGTCGACAGCGCTGCAGCCGATCAGTGAGCTCAGCGGCTCTGAGTGGGACGTTGTGTCTACAAGAACTTTTAAGGAAGCCAGCAAAAAAATTGAAGAGAAGGGAAAGCACAAAAGGACCTGGTCTTGCTGAGCCTTGGAAAGGGCAGCCGGCAGCCAGACGTCAAAGTAGAAAAGCAGCAAGTGAGAGGCTTATCTCTGCCTACGGCCACACCACCCTGAACACGCCTGATCTCATCTGATCTTGGAAGCTAAGCAGGGTTGGGCCTGGTTAGTACTTGGATGGGAGACCCCCTGGGAATACCAGGTGCTGTAGGCTTTTGCTTTTTCCTTCCTTCCACCAGCAGGGGGCACTCTCTTCTATGCCTTTTTTCCATTCCCTTTCACAAGTGCACACATTCATTCTCTTTTCTTTTTTTCATTTGCTTTCTCTCTTGCGCTATTTCATCTCTGCAAAATACCAGCATCCTTCTGATCACCGTGGGCCTCCAGCATTGTTGCTTCTTTACTTTTAATACTAGGCTCCTTTTCACCAGGACCAGCGTCTCCCGCGTGGCTGGAGGCAACCACCGGTAACCCCAAGCAGAAGACCTTTGCAGGCAACACGACCCTCCCCCCTGAAGAGCAGCTCAAAGTCACTGGCAACCATCTCACCCTCTTCCTTCATTCACCCCTGGACGTCTCGCTCCGCCCCCAGGTTTCGGAACCAGCTTGCTCTTTCTGTCACATTACCGCGATGAAGGGTTTAGCCTGCAGGAGACCCTGCGCCGAGACATTTTTGAACACACCTGATGTGGCAGGCGAATCACTGCTAAACAAACCACACCTGTAGGGACGGCACAGCCTTTGCATGGACCCTTCGGAGCCCGTCCCGTCACGGCCAGATTGCTCGCCACCAAGCAATCCTGAGAAAGGCTGGCCGGGCGATGGATCGAGCAGCGTCTAATGGCATTACCACCTTGGATACTTCTGATCTCGTCTGATCTCGGAAACAAAGCAGGGTTGTGCTCGGACAATACTTGGATGGGAGACCTCCTGGGTACACCAGGTGGTGTAGACCATTTTGATGACGTTTTGCCCTACTGCCCAGCTCGGCTAGGATGGAACGGCGTCTTGCCGGACACCGACGTTAAGTAACTTAGATGATGGAAGCCCCAAGGCCTCTGATCCAGTTGGCAGCTAAGTACGCTACCCTGCCGCCTTCACGAAGGCCTGACACCGAGCTCCTTGCCACGGCTAGGAGTGCTTATTGACTCCGCAGCTCGCCGTGTCGAAATGATGGCGTTAAAAGCACCCGGGGCCGTGAAAGGGCCAGGCTTTCAGCAGGTGCCCAAGGAAGGCTTTGGATGCCGGCCGCCTAGCGAGGGCCAGCAGAAGTAACATGTTTCTCTGCAAAGAAGCTTGTGTAACCAAGCTAGACGGGTGACAAAGAGCTAACCTCAGTGCAAGGAAGGCAAGGAAGGAATTGGGGAGGGGGGAGTGATTCCTGCTAGGGCCCTGAAATCTGAAAACAGGCAGGAGAGTCTGACGCATGGTGATGGAGAGGTTGTAGGGGCAGATAGGGGGTGTTGTCACGTGCGAGCACGTGTGCATGCTGGCTTGTGTGTGAGAGTGCACTTCCTAGGTGTGGCGCGCTGCAGACAGTCAAAGGGATTGTTCCCTTTCATTAAAAGTTAATCCCCGGCTGCAGGCTATTAGAAAGCAACTAACCGCGCTCTACTCACCCTACCCGGGTCTACCGGTGAGTCTCGCCTCTGCTCCTGGCCTGTGGTATTGGCCGTGAAGCTGACGTTCCGTCGACAGCGCTGCAGACGATCAGTGAGCTCAGCGGCTCTGAGTGGGACATTGTGTCTACAAGACCTTTTAAGGAAGCCAGCAAAAAAATTGAAGAGAAGGGAAAGCACAAAAGGACCTGGTCTTGCTGAGCACTGGAAAGGGCAGCCGGCAGCCAGACGTCACAGTAGAAAAGCAGCAAGTGAGAGGCTTTTCTCTTCTTACGGCCACACCACCCTGAACACGGCTGATCTCATCTGATCTCAGAAGCTAAGAAGGGTCACAACTGGTTAGTACTTGGATGGGAGACCACCTGGGAATATCAGGTGCTGTAGGCTTTTGCTTTTTCCTTCCTTCCACCAGCAGGGGGCACTCTCTTCTATGCCTTTTTTCATTCCCTTTCACAAGTGCACACATTCATTCTCTTTTCTTTTTTTCATTTGCTTTCTCTCTTGCGCTATTTCATCTCTGCAAAATACCAGCATCCTTCTGATCACCGTTGGCCTCCAGCATTGTTGCTTATTTACTTTTAATACTAGGCTCCTTTTCACCAGGACCAGCGTCTCCCGCGTGGCTGGAGGCAACCACCGGTAACCCCAAGCAGAAGACCTTTGCAGGCAACACGAACCTCCCCCCTGAAGAGCAGCTCAAAGTCACTGGCAACCATCTCACCCTCTTCCTTCATTCACCCCTGGACGTCTCGCTCCACCCCCAAGTTACGGGTCCAGCTTGCTTTTTCCACCACATTACCACGATGAAGGGTTTAGCCTGCAGGAGACCCTGCGCCGAGACATTTTTGAAGACACCTGATGCGGCGTTTGAATCACTGCTAAACAAACCACACCTGTAGGGACGGCACAGCCTTTGCATGGACCCTTTGGAGCCCGCCCCGTCACGGCCAGATTGCTCGCCACCAAGCGATCCTGAGAAAGGCTGGCCGGGCGATGGATCGAGCAGCGTCTACTGGCCATACCACCTTGGATACGCCTGATCTCGTCTGATCTTGGAAGCAAAGCAGGGCTGGGCTCCGACAGTACTTGGATGGGATACGTCCTGGGAGCACCGGGTGCTGTATACCATTTTGATGACGTTTTGCCCTACTGCCCAGCTCGGCTAGCATGGAACGGCGCCTTGCCGGACACCGACCTTAAGTAACTTAGATGATGGAAGCCCCAAGGCCTCTGAGCCAGTTGGCAGCTAAGTACGCTACCCCGCCGCCTTCACGCAGGCCTGACACCGAGCTACTTGCCACGGCTAGGAGTGCTTATTGACTCCGCATTTCGCCGTGTGGAAATGATGGTGTTAAAAGCACCCGGGGCCGTGAAGGGGCCAGGCCTTCAGCAGGTGCCCAGGGAAGGTTTTAGATGCCGGCTGCCAAGCGAGGGCCAGCAGAAGTAACATGTTTCTCTGCAAAGAAGCTTGTGTAACCAAGCGAGACGGCTGCCAAAGAGCTAACCTCAGTGCAAGGAAGGAAAGGAAGGTGCGGAAGGAATTGGGGAGGGAGTGGGTTGATTCCTGCTAGGGCCATAAAATCATAAAACAGGCAGGAGAGTCTGACGCATGGTGACGGAGAGGTTGTAGGGGCAGATAGGGGGTGTTGTCACGTGCGAGGACGTGTGCATGCTGGCTTGTGTGTGAGAGTGCGCTTCCTAGGTGTGGCGCGCTGCAGACAGTCAAAGGGATTGTTCCCTTTCATTAAGAGTTAATCCCCGGCTGAAGCCTATTAGAAAGCAACTAACTGCGCTCTACTCACCCTACCCGGGTCTACCGGTGAGTCTCGCCTCTGCTCCCGGCCTGTGGAATTGGCCGTGAAGCTGACGTACCGTCGACAGCGCTGCAGCCGATCAGTGAGCTCAACGGCTCTGAGTGGGGCGTTGTGTCTACACGACCTTTTAAGGAAGCCAGCAAAAAAATTGAAGAGAAGGGAAAGCACAAAAGGACCTGGTCTTGCTGAGCACTGGAAAGGGCAGCCGGCAGCCAGACGTCAAAGTAGAAAAGCAGCAAGTGAGAGGCTTGTCTCTGCCTTCTGCCACACCACCCTGAACATGCCTGATCTTGTCTGATCTTGGAAGCTAAGCAGGGTCAGGCCTGTTTAGTATTTGGATGGGAGACCGCCTGGGAATACCAGGTGCTGTAGGCTTTTGCTTTTTCCTTCCTTCCACCAGCAGGGGGCACTCTCTTCTATGCCTTTTTTCCATTCCCTTTCACAAGTGCACACATTCATTCTCTTCTTTTTTTCATTTGTTTTCTCTCTTGCGCTATTTCATCTCTGAAAAATACCAGCATCCTTCTGATCACCGTGGGCCTCCAGCATTGTTGCTTCTTTACTTTTAATACTAGGCTCCTTTTCACCAGGACCAGTGTCTCCCGCGTGGCTGGAGGCAACCACCGGTAACCCCAAGCAGAAGACCTTTGCAGGCAACACGACCCTCCCCCCTGAAGAGCAGCTCAAAGTCACTGGCAACCATCTCACCCTCTTCCTTCATTCACCCCTGGACGTCTTGCTCCGCCCCCAAGTTTCGGGTCCAGCTTGCTCTTTCTGTCACATTACCGCGATGAAGGGTTTACCCTGCAGGAGACCCTGCGCCGAGACATATTTGATGACACCTGATGCGGCGGGTGAATCACTGCTAAACAAACCACACCTGTAGGGACGGCACAGCCTTTGCATGGACCCTTCGGAGCCCGCCCCATTACGGCCAGATTGCTCGCCACCAAGCGTGTTACAACTCTCCTGTTAGTTTTTTTTTAGTTTGCTGGTCACATGACCATTTTGCCTATTTAATCCGGCTCCGCCCTCCTGGCTTTGCTGGACTTCATTTGTATTTACTACTGTTGAGCTAGCTTGTTGCTCTGTTGCCGTTCTCTGTTAGTTTTTGCTAGGTCTTCTGACCCCTATGTCTTTTTGTTGTGTGTTTGTCTTTGACTGCTACTATTTCTGCTAGGAGGTGTCCAACTTTTCCCAGTCCCTAGATCTTGTAGGGATCCCTCCCTCACATCTATAGGTCTGCGTTCAGACTAACCGAGGACTTTAGCGGGTCTGATCGCAGGATCAGGTTCCCTGTTACATCGTAGGGATCTAGTTTAGTTCTATTGTAGGGATAGATCTCCTTTCTTTCCTTAGTCTCTGTAGCAGATCATAACAGTAATTCCAGCCATAAAAAAAAAAAAAAAAAATTTTCTCTAAGGAAAGACCTCCAGTTTTCCATCATGGTCTCGGTGCAAGATTTGGCTCAACGCTTGCAGGGACTCTCTCTGGAGGTGACCAAGCTCCAACAACACGTGAGTAGCTGTTCTGGAGCGCATTTTGTGGAACCTAAGGTACGTCTGCCTGATCTATTTTTTGGCAAACAACAAGATTTTTTTTTCTTTTAAAAATGCTTGTCTATTATATTTTCGTTTGAGACCCGGATCCTCTGGTGATGAATCACAGCGCATAGGGATCATAATGTCACTTTTGCGCAAAGATCCTCAGGGATGGGCCTTCTCTCTCCAACCTAGTGATCCGTGCTTTAGATCAGTGGATAGTTTTTTTTCTGCTTTGGGTTTGTTGTACGATGATCCTGATCGTGTCTCATCTGCTGAGTCTGAATTAAGACGTTTGAGGCAGGGATCAGGTAATGTGGAAAAATATTGTTCTCACTTCCGTCGGTGGTCTGCCCAGGTGGGGTGGAACGATTCTGCTTTGAAAAGCTTGTTTCTTGCAGGGCTATGTGAAAGGGTAAAGGATTTACTGATTGCTTATCCCACACCTGGAAACTTGCAGGAGGCAATGCAATTAGCTATACGGGTGGACAGGAGACTACATGAAAGGGTTAATGAGAGCAAATCCTCTGCTATGTCAGCTTCGAGTCCTGAGAGGTTCTGTGCTGACAATGGAGAGCCGATGGAAATTGTGGCGATGGCACCCCGCTCTCAGGAAAAAGACCGCCGACTTTCTGAAGGCTTGTGTTTCTATTGCGGAAATTCTGGTCATTTTATTAAGATTTGGATTTGGATTTGGTGGTATTGGATAATTTGCCTTCTCCAGTAATATTGGGGTTACCCTGGTTAAAATTGCACAATCCTGTACTGGATTGGTCTACCAATGAAATTAAGTCCTGGAGCCCTAAGTGTTATGACAAGTGTTGTAACGGGCGCATTGCTGCTGTGGATAGAGGGGAATTGCCTGTACCTATTCAGGATTTTTGGAGAGTTTTTTCTGAGGAGTCGCAGGTTTTGCCTCCCCATAGAGACTATGATTGTACCATTGAATTTGTCCCTGGCGCGACTCTTCCTAAGAGTCGTTTATTTAATCTTACTATTCCTGAAAGAAAGGCTTTGGAAGAATACATACAGACAAGCTTGGCCGCCGGTCACATTAGGCCTTCCAAGTCTCCTGTGGCTGTTGGATTTTTTTTTGTAAAAAAAAAAGATGGCGGTTTACGTCCTTGTCTGGACTTTCGTGAGATTAATAAAATTACTGTATGCAATCCTTACCCACTGCCATTGATTCCTGATTTATTTAACCAGTTAGTGGGGGCCAAGTGGTTCTCTAAAATTGATCTCCGGGGGGCATACAATTTGTTGCGCATGAAGGAGGGTGATGAATGGAAGACTGCTTTTAACACTCCTGTGGGTCATTTTGAGAATCTGGTTATGCCTTTTGGTCTCACCAATGCTCCAGCATTTTTTCAGAATCTTATTAATGATATCCTTAGACCTTTAATCGGCAAAAATGTGGTTGTGTATTTGGATGACATTTTGATTTATTCGCCGGATCTGGAGTCTCATTGGCGGAGCGTACGTGAGGTATTACAGTTATTAATGGACAATTCGCTTTTTGCTAAGCTGGAGAAATGTGAGTTCGCTGTACAGAGAATTAGTATTTTGGGCTACATTATCTCCAGTGAAGGTTTTGAGATGGACCCGGTTAAAGTTCAAGCTGTGCAGGAATGGCCTAGGCCTATTGGTTTGAAATCGATACAGAGGTTTTTGGGTTTTGCCAATTATTACAGAAAATTCATAAAAAAATTTTCTATTATTTTCAAACCGTTGACCGATCTCACCAGGAAAGGTGCTAATGCGGTTCAGTGGACTTCTGAGGCCATTGAAGCTTTTGTGTTTCTAAAGGAGAGGTTCACCTCTGCTCCCATCCTTATGCAGCCTGATGTGACTAAGCCGTTTTTGGTTGAGGTTGATGCTTCTTTGGTGGGGGTTGGTGCGGTGTTGTCTCAGGAAAACAAGGATGGAGTACATCCCTGTGCCTTTTTTTCAAAAAAATTTTCCGAGACGAAACTTAATTACGATATTGGTAATCGGGAATTGCTGGCGATTAAACTCGCATTTGAACACTGGAGTCATCTCTTGGAAGGTGCTGAATTTCCCATTCAGGTTTTCACTGATCATAAAAATCTGATCTATCTTGATGCTGCCAAGCGCTTGAATGCCCGTCAGGCTAGGTGGGCACTTTTTTTCTCGCGGTTTAATTTTTCCGTTACTTACATCCTGGGTACCAAGAATGTTTAAGCGGATGCTTAGTGTCGCAGCTTTTCTCCCATGGTCGGTGTTGAGGAGGAAGAGGAGACCATTTTACAAGAAGGTGTTGTGATTGCTGCTTTGGACTCCGTTTTGGAGGATGAGATTCTTAAAGCACAGGAGAATGCCCCATCTAACACTCCACATGGGAGGTTGTTTGTGCCTAGGACCTTTAGGAGAGATTTGTTTGTTGAGTGTCATGAGTCTCGGTTGGCAGGTCATCCAGGAATTTCTGAGACCAAGAGACTTGTGGGTCGCAGTTTTTGGTGGCCTGGATGGCAGAAGGAAGTCATTAAGTGGGTGCGCCAATGTACTGTGTGTGCAAGATCCAAGTCTTCGCATGCTCCTGCTGCGGGGTTGCTTTGCCCTCTGGAGGTTCCTAGTGCACCTTGGACACATCTGGCTATGGACTTTATTACTGACCTTCCTCCCTCTGAAGGTTTCACGGTCATCTGGGTGGTCGTGGACCGTTTTAGCAAGATGTGTCACTTGGTTCCCTTCATCAAACTGCCTTGCGCTAAGACACTCGCTAAGGCCTTTGTCAAGGAGATTGTCAGACTACATGGTGTTCCTACTGACATTGTTTCTGATAGGGGACCTCAGTTCGTGGCTCGTTTTTCGCCTGCCTTTTGTGACAGGTTGGGAGTTCATTTGTCGTTTTCATCCGGATATCATCCTGAGTCTAATGGCCAGACAGAAAGGAAGAACCAGGATGTTGAGCAGTTCTTGCGTTGTTTTGTGGCAGACAATCAAGAGGCGTTGTCTGAGTTTCTGCCACTTGCTGAATTTGCTCTTAACAACCATACATCCTCTTCTGCTGGGTGTTCGCCTTTTTTGTGTTGTTCTGGGAGACATCCGTCTTTTGGGTCATTTTCCAAATTGGTTTCGGCTGTGCCTGAGGAGGAGAGTTTTTCCGGTGATTTGGAGAGAGTTTGGACGGATGTGCGTGGTAATCTTCAGGAGGCTAACAAAAAATCTAAGATGTACTTTGATAGGAAACGGCAAGAGGTTTTGTTTGCGGTTGGTGACATGGTTTGGTTGTCCTCTAAGAATCTGCGATTGAGGATTCCTTCTAAAAAATTGGGTCCCAAGTTCGTAGGGCCCTTTAAGGTACTTCAGATAGTTAATCAATCTGCTGTTAGGCTGGAGGTTCCTACGTCCTGGAGGATTAATCCGGTGTTTCATGTTTCTCTTTTGAAAAAAGCTTATGTGTCGGATGGTGACGCCTCTGCCACTGTTCCTCCGGTGGTGGAGGACGGGGAATATGAAATTTCCCGCATCCTAAATTCTAGACGGTATAGAGGGAGTTTGCAGTATCTCGTCGCTTGGAAGGGTTTCGGACCTGAGGATAACTCATGGGTGAGAGCGGATTATGTTTCTGCCCCCAGACTTTTCCGAGCGTTTCACAGGAGGTTTCCTGGTAAGCCTGGGCCTAGGGGATCCGGAGGATCCTCTTAGAAGAGGGGGTACTGTTACAACTCTCCTGTTAGTTTTTTTTTAGTTTGCTGGTCACATGACCATTTTGCCTATTTAATCTGGCTCTGCCCTCCTGGCTTTGCTGGACTTCATTTGTATTTACTACTGTTGAGCTAGCTTGTTGCTCTGTTGCCGTTCTCTGTTAGTTTTGCTAGGTCTTCTGACCCCTATGCATTTTTGTTGTGTGTTTGTCTTTGACTGCTACTATTTCTGCTAGGAGGTGTCCAACTCTTCCCAGTCCCTAGATCTTGTAGGGATCCCTCCCTTACATCTATAGGTCTGCGTTCAGACTAGCCGAGGACTTTAGCGGGTCTGATCGCAGGATCAGGTTCCCCGTTACATCGTAGGGATCTAGTTTAGTTCTATTGTAGGGATAGATCTCCTTTCTTTCCATACTCTCTGTAGCAGACCATAACAAAGCGATCCTGAGAAAGGCTGGCCGGGCGATGGATGAAGCAGCGTCTACTGGCCATACCACCTTGGATACGCCCGATCTCGTCTGATCTCAAAAGCAAAGCAGGGCTGGGCTCAGACAGTACTTGGATGGGATACCTCCTGGGAACACCGGGTGCTGTAGACCATTTTGATGACGTTTTGCCCTACTGCCAAGCTCGGCTAGCATGGAACGGCGCCTTGCCGGACACCGACCTTAAGTAACTTAGATGATGGAAGCCCCAAGGCCTCTGAGCCAGTTGGCAGCTAAGTACGCTACCCCGCAGCCTTCACGCAGGCCTGACACCGAGCTCCTTGCCACGGCTAGGAGTGCATATTGACTCCGCAGCTCGCCGTGTGGAAATGATGGCGTTAAAAACACCCGGGGCCGTGAAGGGGCCAGGCTTTCAGCAGGTGCCCAGGGAAGGTTTTGGATGCCGGCCGCCTAGCGAGGGCCCGCAGAAGTAACATGTTTCTCTGCAAAGAAGCTTGTGTAACCAAGCCAGACGGCTGACAAAGAGCTAACCTCAGTGCAAGGAAGGCAAGGAAGGTGCGGAAGGAATTGGGGAGGGGGGGGTGATTCCTGCTAGGGCCCTGAAATCATAAAACAGGCAGGAGAGTCTGACGCATGGTGACGGAGAGGTTGTAGGGGCAGATAGGGGGTGTTGTCACGTGCGAGCATGTGTGCATGCTGGCTTGTGTGTAAGAGTGCGCTTCCTAGGTGTGGCGCGCTGCAGACAGTCAAAGGGATTGTTCCCTTTCATTAAAAGTTAATCTCTGGCTGCAGGCTATTAGAAAGCAACTAACCGCGCTCTACTCACCCTACCCGGGTCTACCGGTGAGTCTCGCCTCTGCTCCCGGCCTGTGGCATTGGCCGTGAAGCCGACGTTCCGTCGACAGTGCTGCAGCCGATCAGTGAGCTCAGCGGCTCTGAGTGGGGCCTTCTGTCTACAAGACCTTTTAAGGAAGCCAGCAAAAAAATTGAAGAGAAGGGAAAGCACAAAAGGACCTGGTCTTGCTGAGCACTGGAAAGGGCAGCCGGCAGCCAGACGTCAAAGTAGAAAAGCAGCAAGTGAGAGACTTGTCTCTGCCTATGGCCACACCACCCTGAACACGCCCGATCTCATCTGATCATGGAAGCTAAGCATGGTTGGGCCTGGTTAGTACTTGGATGGGAGACTGTAAAATAATACTCTTCCTATATTATTTTTTTCTACTGAGGACTTCTCAAAGTATCAATATCACGATATTCTTATAAAAAAATGTATCTATTTATTCTTGGATTGTCCATTAAAAAGAATCAGATTGCAGCAGGTACATACAATAATTAGTTATAAAGTAATTGTCCATTTGTCCATAATTAGCTTAATTGTTTAATTGTTGAGATTCACCGATCTTTCCTTGGATCCTGGCTGGTAAATCATGTCTTTGTCCAGCATGTGTCCAGGCCTACATGTCATCTGCTTCTCAGCATGAAGATTCTGTGTCTTGTGTGGTGGGCAGAGCAAGAGAGCCCCCCCTTTCTGTACCATGGGCTTTTATAACCAGTCGTATGGACACCTGTTCTACATATGGTAGTGAACCAAAAATACACACACAAATAGCGCATGTCAACTAGACACGATGGCTGAGGCATAGAACTCAGAAAAATGATTATTGATTAACATTCCAAATGAATTTCCATAATTAACCATTTAACATTTCCCCCTTTTTGAGAATAAAAGGACTTTAACTGAAAAATCTCAAAAGAAGATACATTCATCAATCATTTTTTCTTTCCTTCTTCCTTGGCAATATCATTAAATTTCCATAATAATAATAATAGTAATAATAGTATCAATATCGGATTATAGTTATATAATGATGTGAATTCATGTTATGGTAAGCCGTGACTAATATTCATTTAATATGTATAATTATACTTCCCTATATCTAAATTGAAGCAATCGCGGGTTCAATCGTCATCATCTGATATCATCGGGTCGTCGTCTCGTCTTCTTCTTTGTTCTTTTATAACACAGTCTTTAGATGAAAACTCCTTTGAAATAAATTACAGCATGTAGATATTGTACAGTCCATAATTGTGCTCATTATTGTTCAGTCCATAAACTGTACTCTTTATTAGAAAGATCATGTGTGTCAGTTGATAAGAAAACAAAGTCCATGGATGAAATGTAGCTTTAATATCTGTGCAGTGTCACATGGACTTATGTTGGATCGTCTTTGGAATCTTCCGTGTGTCCGCACTGGTCTCGTGTCACTTTTGGAACAGATGTGACGTCTTTGGTCAGTAAAGCAAGGGTTAACTTGCCACTTTCCTGCTTTATATAGCACCATAACCAGTACTCAGTCCTTTATATACAGGACACATATGCCAGGTATTACCTGTTCACCAGCTTTCATTGAAGCGTTGCAGGTGATAAGAAACCACTGGAACGTGATGAAACTTGAACACAACACAGTACATATAGGATCATCGTCCTCTGCCGTCCTGGTGATCAGTGGTGTGAATTGTATTGTATGTAATGGACACAGTCTATTATAACACTCAGCATTCACACCTGTTACCTTCTGAGACGTCCGGATATCAGTTGCTTCTTCTTGTAACTTTTGAGAATCTCTTTGATTTATAAAAATTAAGAGTCTTTATTAAGATAGAATTCATAATTGCGATGTCTTGATTGAAGTCTTCATTCCCTAATCTGATACCAAATCTGGCAGTTTTTCCTAACCTATAATATCACAGCGTACCATAGCAATCAGTAATATCCATCTAATTATTATCAAAATATTAAAATAAATTATGTTTGGAATAATAAACAATAATAGATAATAATTCATTATCAATCAAGTTCTCCACATGATAGAACATTTTTATGTCATAGGTGTAATTACCTTTTCCAACCCATAGGTGTCAGTGTATTTTGAAAAAACAAGTTTTTATATCTTTATTAAACCAATAATATCAAAGAATGTATACTCCTGAACCAAAATGAATAAATATATGAATGTATGAATGAATGAATGAATAAATGAATGAATGAATTGTTGTGTTTACTCAGAAAATGTAAACATTTTTTTCCTTAGCAATATATATTTAATGAAGCAATACTCTTGTATTAGACATTACTTTATTAAATATTAATGTGTTTTCTCAATTGAGATATTGAACTCAAATAAAATCAAGTGAGAATTAAAAAATGAAAAAATAGAAAAATAAGAAGTATAAAGTAAGAATAAAATTTTAAAAATGAAAAATAAAATTAAGAGTAAAAATAAGAATAAAAATAAAAATAAGGCCTTTAAATTTTAATAACAAATGCAGAGTAATTATATTCTCCATAAAAAATACCCTTATATCTCCATTATTTGGATGATTTCATATTTGTCATAACCTTGTACCACCAAAAAATATTAAACTATGCAACTTTGCATGTAATACCCTTCTTAATTATACCATAGTACCTTATTATTATTTCTTCTTTATTAAAATGTGTGGAAAATAAGTATTGATCAAAAGTGATTATGTAATCAGGATCAAAAACACATTTTCCCCCTTAATACCAAAAATATTATTTTATAAAATTTATGTATATCTCAGAACCAAATTAAAAATAATTATTCTTCTAGAAATATTGTGCATAAATTTCATATCGATGAGTATCATAGATTTGACTAAAGAGATGTGTGTACCTATTTAGGTAACCATTAAAAATAATATTATAGTTATTCAAGAATATTATCATGTGGAAAATTATTCTAAATATAAATTTGCTTTGTAAACCATTTTGATGTGTGGTTGCCCTTATCCACTATTAGTTAAATCAAGAAATAATAATTATTAAAGAAATATAGAAATATATATATGTAGATAATACCTAATTATGTATTATAATTTCCTCAGAATTAAATATATTTTTGTACCTTCACATAAAGAAACATTTTTTTTTTCAAACATACAAACATACGAGGCCTCTGTCACATCAATCACACTTAGCAGCTGCTGATTTACTCATCTGTCACCTTCACTCTGACATTCACAGATCTGTTCAACTCAAACATTCCACATATGAAGTTTTAGATATATATATATATATATATTTAACCCAAAATTGTTGTATCCCAATTTATTAATGCGCATTGCCATATCAATTGAATATCTTTATATTTCTTTGACTATTCCCCAAGTACATATTATATAATATGAGAGTAAGTCACAGGAATTTCAGACACTTGAAAAAACTCTTGTCTTAGATTCTTTTTTCACTGGCTGCCCGGTCTTAAGTTACATCAGTTGAAAATAGAATGAATGGGATCCTATACTATTAGCTCAAAGTTCAAAGGTCGCAGCTGTCACACGTCATGCTGTAAAGCTACTTTAATTTGCACGAACACTTCATGCACAGAAAATATTATCAACACAAAAGAATTAATAAGTATTACATATATATTATAGTTCAACTAGATATATTGTTATTATTTTAAAATGTTAGACACATAAAATCATGCAATTTTTTCACTTCCTGTGTGAATAAAGAAATAAATCCATTTTAGAGTTCTTTGATCAAATCCTGCTTTGGAATGAAAACTCTAAGGAAATATAAGAAAATAAAATTAAATATCAAATTCATACAGAAACAGAATTATTGAAATATCTTATACATATATTGGTTGGTTCTAATGTAATTCAAAATATTGCTACTTAAATTTATATATATGAAGTTCTAATTTATTAATTAATATATATATATATATCTTATAAACGTATATATAAATACAATTATACGCAATCTCTACTTAGACAAGTGTATATATATATATATATATATATATATATATGAACTATTAGAAACTATGTAACTACAATTTTACTGTATAAGATTATAAATAAATATTGAGACATTGTATTACATTTTGATACAACATTATAATTACAGTTTTTCCTTAGCCACTCCCTAAACCAAATCTTCTGTCTCTCTCAAATATCTCCAAGAACGCCCTATTTAGGAAAGACATTTTTCTATCCTTCAAAACCTCAGAGAACTGCCTGTTCTTCTGTCCACATTCCATGACGTCACTGTGAGTTGGTCGTCTCACCTGTCTCTGTCCATCAGTTTCAGCCATTTTCCTTTTTAGAGAATCACAGTTCTGACTGAGAATTAACTCATTCTGTGGAGAGATGGATCTTTGCACTGGCTGATATGGCTTATAACATATATGAAATCTTCTGCGTATTTGATAGAGTTCACTATGGGGATGACTCAGTCTAGGAGAGTTTGATATTGGCTTTTGGTAAGATTTTACCTTTCCTGGTTTTATAAATTTAGCTTGATTTATTTTCTTTTCACGATTCTCATGTTTTCTAACAAAATCCAGCATCTGCGCACATTCAAATAATGAATTTTTTTGTGATGCCATAACTTGGGAAACTGAATTTAGGAATTTGAATTTTTGTACAAAAGTTGTTATCATATGTTGTACTTTTCCATTTTTGATGAGAGCTTTGTACAACCGTTCAAATATGGACATGAATGTATATGTACATTCCTTCCTACCAATCCTTAGTTTCTGCAGATCTTCTATGTTGGGAAAATCCTTTGTGACACAATAAAACAAATATCTTAATCTGTCCGAATCATTTTCCCATCCATTAGGAGAGTCATTTTCACAGGGCATTAAATGTAAACGTCTGGACAATGTCACAGGAATCCATATTTTAAATAATTGATTCCTCTCCTCATTGGATAAATCAAACTTATCAGAGAAGCTCTCAAATGTCTCTGAATTTCTACAGGCATGGATTTTGACATCATATTTTGGCATGATTTTGTATAATTTCAGCAAATTTTTCCTCAATTTAATTTGGAGTTGAGCCTGGGTAATTCCAGAATTCTCTGATATTTTTAGTGGCTCTTGTACGTCCGTTCCTCCTACGTCACTCACGTCTCCTCCCACATCACCTAGTATGTCGGTTTCTCGTATGTCAGTCATGTCTCCTCCCATGTCAGGTTTCTGTATGTCCGTCTCTTGGTCAGACCCAAGGTCACCTTCAGTTACAGACACGTGTCTTACTTCTTGTTCATTTTCCACATTACAGTCTGAATCACTATCACCGTCTGACACTTCTACACTATTTTCCTGCTTAGAAATCTCTAACACAAGACTATGAAAAAAATCTACCAAATGTAGAATATTTCTCAATTTCTGTTTGTCTCTATTTACCAATTTAGAAGTTAACTGTAAATTCTGCAATTCACATTCTTTGTATAAACTGAGCCACAAAACTTCTATGTCATCTCCTACATTAACTTTGAAATTAATATTACTTTGTTTAGCAAAAGAAGAAATTATATCCATATTTTGCTTACCTTAAGATTCCTTGGCTTCTCTTTATCAGCACGTCCTGTCTTCAGTTCATCTGATTCTTTTCCTGTGTGATTCTGTTCCTTGTTAGTACCTCTGCTTTCTGTCTTTCCTCAGTCTGTAGGTCCTTTCTGCTTCTCGTGACAAACTAGTGAATTTACTGACACGTGAACAACAGCTGTTCAGCTCGTCAGGACTCCCCCCTTGTTCACGGAAGAAATTCACTTACTTAATTTAAAAAACAAAAAAACAGGACTGGCTGGCTCACCATTGTAAAATAATACTCTTCCTGTATTATTTTTTTCTACTGAGGACTTCTCAAAGTATCAATATCACGATATTCTTATAAAAAATGTATCTATTTATTCTTGGATTGTCCATTAAAAAGAATCAGATTGCAGCAGGTACATACAATAATTAGTTATAAAGTAATTGTCCATTTGTCCATAATTAGCTTAATTGTTGAGATTCACCCATCTTTCCTTCTATCCTGGCTGGTAAATCATGTCTTTGTCCAGCATGTGTCCAGGCCTACATGTCATCTGCTTCTCAGCATGAAGATTCTGTGTCTTGTGGGGTGGGCAGAGCAAGAGAGCCCCCCATTTCTGTACCATGGACTTTTATAGCCAGTCGTATGGACACCTGTTCTACATATGGTAGTGAACCAAAAATACACACACAAATAGCGCATGTCAACTAGACACGATGGCTGAGGCATAGAACTCAGAAAAATGATTATCGATTAACATTCCAAATGAATTTCCATAATTAACCATTTAACAGAGACCGCCTGGGAATGCCAGGTGCTGTAGGCTTTTGCTTTTTCCTTCCTTCCACCAGCAGGGGGCACTCTCTTCTATGCCTTTTTTCCATTCCCTTTCACAAGTGCACACATTCATTCTCTTTTCTTTTTTTCATTTGCTTTCTCTCTTGCGCTATTTCATCTCTGCAAAATACCAGCATCCTTCTGATCACCCTGGGCCTCCAGCATTGTTGCTTATTTACTTTCAATACTAGGCTCCTTTTCACCAGGACCAGCGTCTACCGGGTGGCTGGAGGCAACCACCGGTAACCCCAAGCAGAAGACCTTTGCAGGCAACACGACCCTCTCCCCTGAAGAGCAGCTCAAAGTCACTGGCAACCATCTCACCCTCTTCCTTCATTCACCCCTGGACGTCTCGCTCCGTCCCCAAGTTATGCGTCCAGATTGCTCTTTCTGTCACATTACCGCGATGAAGGGTTTAGCCTGCAGGAGACCCTGCGCCGAGACATTTTTGAAGACACCTGATGCGGCGGGTGAAGCACTGCTGAACAAACCACACCTGTAGGGACGGCACAGCCTTTGCATGGACCCTTCGGAGCCCGCCCCGTCACGGCCAGATTGCTCGCCACCAAGCGATCCTGAGAAAGGCTGGCCGGGCGATGGATCGGACAGCGTCTACTGTCCATACCACCTTGGATACGCCCGTTCTCGTCTGATCTCGGAAGCAGGGCTGGGCTCGGACAGCTCTTGGATGGGAGACCTCCTGGGAACACCGGGTGCTGTAGACTATTTTGATGACGTTTTGCCCTACAGCCCAGCTCGGCTAGCATGGAACGGCGCCTTGCCGGACACCGACCTTAAGTAACTTAGATGATGGAAGCCCCAAGGCCTCTGAGCCAGTTGGCAGCTAAGTACGCTACCACGCAGGCCTGAAACCGAGCTCCTTGCCACGGATAGGAGTGTCTATTGAATCCGCAGCTCGCCGTGTTGAAATGATGGCATTAAAAGCAGCCGGGGCCGTGAAGGGGCCAGGCTTACAGCAGGTGCCCAGGGAAGGTTTTGGATGCCGGCCGCCTAGCGAGGGCCAGCAGAAGTAACATGTTTCTCTGCAAAGAAGCTTGTGTAACCAAGCCAGACGGCTGACAAAGAGCTAACCTCAGTGCAAGGAAGGTGCGGAAGGAATTGGGGAGGGGGGGTGATTCCTGCTAGGGCCCTGAAATCATAAAACAGGCAGGAGAGTCTGACGCATGGTGATGGAGAGGTTGTAGGGGCAGATAGGGGGTGTTGTCACGTGCGAGCACGTGTGCATGCTGGCTTGTGTGTGAGAGTGCGCTTCCTAGGTGTGGCGTGCTGCAGATAGTCAAAGGGATTGTTCCCTTTCATTAAAAGTTAATCCCCGGCTGCAGGCTATTAGAAAGCAACTAACCGCGCTCTACTCACCCTACCCAGGTCTACCGGTGAGTCTCGCCTCTGCTCCCGGCCTGTGGCATTGGCCGTGAAGCTGACGTTCCGTCGACAGCGCTGCAGCCGATCAGTGAGCTCAGCGGCTCTGAGTGGGGCGTTGTGTCTACAAGACCTTTTAAGGAAGCCAGCAAAAAAATTGAAGAGAAGGGAAAGCACAAAAGACCTGGTCTTGCTGAGCACTGGAAAGGGCAGCCAGCAGCCAGACGTCAAAGTAGAAAAGCAGCAAGTGAGAGGCTAGTCTTCGCCTACGGCCACACCACCCTGAACACGCCTGATCTTGTCTGATCTTGGAAACTAAGCAGGGTTGGTCCTGGTTAGAACTTGGATGGGAGACCGCCTGGGAATACCAGGTGCTGTAGGCTTTTGCTTTTTCCTTCCTTCCACCAGCAGGGGGCACTCTCTTCTATGACTTTTTTCCATTCCCTTTCACAAGTGCACACATTCATTCTCTTTTCTTTTTTTCATTTGCTTTCTCTCTTGCGCTATTTCATCTGTGCAAAATACCAGCATCCTTCTGATCACCGTGGGCCTCCAGCATTGTTGCTTCTTTACTTTTAATACTAGGCTCCTTTTCACCAGGACCAGCGTCTCCCGCGTGGCTGGAGGCAACCACCGGTAACCCCAAGCAGAAGACCTTTGCAGGCAACACGACCCTCCCCCCTGAAGAGCAGCTCAAAGTCACTGGCAACCATCTCACCCTCTTCCTTCATTCACCCCTGGACGTCTCGCTCCGCCACCAAGTTACGGGTCCAGCTTGCTCTTTCTGTCACATTACAGCGATGAAGGGTTTAGCCTTCAGCAGCAAGTGCGAGACATGTCTCTGCCTACGGCCACACCACCCTGAACACGCCCGATCTCATCTGATCTCGGAAGCTAAGCAGTGTCGGGCCTGGTTAGTACTTGGATGGGAGACTGTAAAATAGTACTCTTCCTGTATTATTTTTTTCTACTGAGGACTTCTCAAAGTATCAATATCACGATATTCTTATAAAAAAATGTATCTATTTATTCTTGGATTGTCCATTAAAAAGAATCAGATTGCAGCAGGTACATACAATAATTAGTTATAAAGTAATTGTCCATTTGTCCATAATTAGCTTAATTGTTTAATTGCTGAGATTCACCCATCTTTCCTTGGATCCTGGCTGGTAAATCATGTCTTTGTCCAGCATGTGTTCAGGCCTACATGTCATCTGCTTCTTAGCATGAAGATTCTGTGTCTTGTGGGGTGGGCAGAGCAAGAGAGCCCCCCCTTTCTGTACCATGGGCTTTTATAGCCAGTCGTATGGACACCTGTTCTACATATGGTAGTGAACCAAAAATACACACACAAATAGCGCATGTCAACTAGACACGATGGCTGAGGCATAGAACTCAGAAAAATGATTATCGATTAACATTCCAAATGAATTTCCATAATTAACCATTTAACATTTCCCCCTTTTTGAGAATAAAAGGACTTTAACTGAAAATTCTTAAAAGAAGATACATTCATCAATCATTTTTTCTTTCCTTCTTCCTTGGCAATATCATTAAATTTCCATAATAATAATAATAGTAATAATAGTATCAATATCGGATTATTGTTATATAATGATGTGAATTCATGTTATGGTAAGCCGTGACTAATATTCATTTAATATGTATAATTATACTTCCCTATATCTAAATTGAAGCAATCGCGGGTTCAATCGTCATCATCTGATGTCATCGGGTCGTCGTCTCGTCTTCTTCTTGGTTCTTTTATAACACAGTCTTTAGATGAAAACTGTAGCGCCGGCGTCCCTGCCCTCTGCTAGGCAGGGACGCTGTTCCCCTCACCTCCCTGCTCCGTGCCCGGCGTCCTCCTCCCGCTCTGCTGGCAGCGCGCGCTCCTTCCCGGCCACTGTGCTTAGGGCGCGCGCGCGCGCTCTCCCTCCCTCTTAAAGGGGCCGCGCGCGCCGTCCTACGGAGTCCCCGGCCAATGGCCGGAGGACTTCACCATATATAAGGCACCTCCTCCAAAATGGAGGTGCCCGAGCAATGTTGTTGCACTGTTCTACTCTGCTTCAGCCCTCAGGTCCCGTTGCCAGTTACCTGCCAGTTACCTGCCTGATTCCTGCCAGAGTCCTGCCAGTTTGCTGTCTGTTTCCTGCCAGTTATTCCTGCTACCTGCTTGCTAGCCTGAGGTCCGACGGTCTGCCTTTCTACTCCTGTCAGTCTGTCTATGGACCAGCTTGCCCGCTCACCTGGGAGCGCTCCTCCGCTACCTGCCTGCTTGCCTGCCCGGAGGCTCTGCCGTCACGTGCTGTGACCACCAGCTATTCCAGAGACTCTTGCCCGCTCACCTGGGAGCGCTTCTCCGCTACCTGCCTGCTTGCCAGCCCGGAGGCTCCGCCGTCACGTGCTGTGACCACCAGCTATTCCAGAGACTCTTGCCCGCTCACCTGGGAGCGCTTCTCCGCTACCTGCCTGCTTGCCAGCCCGGAGGCTCCGCCGTCACGTGCTGTGACCACCAGCTATTCCAGAGACTCTTGCCCGCTCACCTGGGAGCGCTTCTCCGCTACCTGCCTGCTTGCCTACCTGGAGGCTTCGCCGTCACGTGCTGTGACCACCTGCTATTCCAGAGACTCTCGCTTGCTCACCTGGGAGCACACATCCTCCATCTGCCTTGCTAGCCTACCTGGAGGTTCAGCCATCACAGGTCATACCTACCCTTTACCTAGAGACTGCCCCGGTCACTTGCCGTGACCTCCAGCCCGTTCACCCAGAGACTGCCCCGGTCACTTGCCGTGACCTCCAGCCCGTTCACCCAGAGACTGTCCCGGTCACTTGCCGTGATCTCCAGCCCGTTCACCCAGAGACTGCCCCGGTTACTTGCCGTGACCTCCAGCCCGTTCACCCAGAGACTGCCCCGGTCACTTGCCGTGACCTCCAGCCCGTTCTTCCAGAGACTGTCCCGGTCACTTGCCGTGACCTCCTGCCCGTACACCCAGAGACTGTCCCGGTCACCTGCTGTGACTGCCTGCCTGGTCGCCACCCGCTCCCTTACAAGGACCGCCCCCTTGTATAGTAGCTCAGAGGTTCCGCTTCCCAGACCCGTTACAGTTTGCTCGGGCCATGGAACCCGGTGGCACCCAAGCTCCCTCGCTCTCGGACCTCTGTCATGAACTGTCCCGTCAGAGGTCGCAACAGGAGTCCATCCTGGGTCACCTGCGGAAGGTCAATTCTCGCCTGGATACTCTGACTGCTCCACCAGCAACCATTGCCAGTGCCATGACTCACAACCCGGCAGCTCCGCTGCCCACCAATACCATGGTATCCTACCCCGGACCCCGGCTTTCTGCACCTCCTCGCTTCGGAGGCGACTCTGCCCAGGCTCGGGGCTTCATAAATCAGTGCACCCTGCACTTTGAACTATTGTCCCACCAGTTTAACTCCAACCGGGCCAAAATTGCCTTCATAATGTCCCATCTCACCGGGGAGGCCATGGCCTGGCTAAATCCTCTATGGGAGAGAGGAGACCCCCTGGTGTCCGACTTGCCTGCCTTCCTCACGGCTTTCCGGAAAGTCTTCGACGAACCCGGACGGAAGACCTCATCCGCATCATCTCTGCTACGCCTCCGTCAGGGAAGTCTCACCGTGGGCCAATATGCCATACGGTTCCGTACCCTTGCCTCGGAGCTGGCCTGGGATAACGACGCTCTGGTATCCGTCTTCTGGGAGGGTCTGTCCGGCCGTATTAAAGATGAACTTGCCGGTCGGGACATTCCTACCACTCTCGATGACCTAATAACTCTTGCCACCCGGATTGACCTACGGTTCCAGGAGCGTGCCAAAGAGGTCACCCGTGAGAGGAGGTTTCCACGTCTAGCTCCTACCTTTCAGAGACCCGTCACTCCCTCCATCTCTCCCCAGGTACACTCTCCTGAGTCTATGCAGGTCGACCAGACCAAGATGGTCAAAACCCGTCAGGACTTACACCGTGCCGAGGGGAGCTGCTTCTACTGTGGCAGTAAGGAGCACCGGATCCGTGCCTGCCCAGAGAGGTCGGGAAACGCCTGTGTCTAGGTTCGCTCAGAGAGGTCGACCTAGACAAGAATAAATCCTCTCCATCTCTGCTGCTGTCAGTTTCAATCGTCTGCGGGGAGAACTGTTATTTTGAACTAGCCCAACTGGACTCTGGAGCAGCCGGGAATCTTATTTCACAGTCCCTGGTAGAGAAATACCGCATCCCCACCAAACCTCTGGCTGTACCCTTGTCTGTTGCTGCCGTGGATGGGGGTCTCTTACTACGCCCCATCCAACTCATCACCGAATCCATTACTCTGCAGGTGGGAATGCTGCATTCTGAGAGTATCTCCTTTCATGTTCTGCCTGGACTCTCTCACGCCCTCTTGCTAGGTCTACCTTGGCTCCAGAGACATGCACCCGTGCTTGACTGGCAGACCGGAGAAGTCCTTCGCTGGGGACAGGACTGCCATAAGACCTGTCTGGTTCCCGTCCATCCCGTCCGTCCTTCTCCTACCCCAGCTAATCTACCTGGACTTCCGATTCCTTATTGGTCTTATGCTGATGTCTTTAATAAAAAGGAAGCAGAGACACTACCCCCTCATAGACCATACGACTGCCCTATCGACCTGTTACCCGGTACTACTCCTCCCCGTGGGCGTATTTATCCATTATCCGCTGCTGAGACCCGGTCGATGTCCGAATATATTGAGGAGAATCTGGACAGGGGATTCATCCGGAAATCTACCTCCCCGGCGGGAGCAGGCTTCTTCTTCGTAAAAAAGAAGGACGGCTCTCTCCGTCCCTGTATAGACTATAGAGGCCTTAACAAAATCACGGTGAAGAATAAGTACCCCCTTCCGCTCATTCCGGAGTTATTTGATCGTCTGAGAGGGGCTAGAATCTTCACCAAACTGGACCTCCGTGGGGCGTACAACCTGGTTCGTATCCGTCAGGGGGATGAATGGAAGACGGCATTCAACACCCGGGACGGCCACTATGAATATCTGGTAATGCCCTTTGGTCTCTGTAACGCTCCTGCCGTCTTTCAAGAGTTGGTCAATGACATCTTCTGGGACCTTCTCTACTCCTGCGTAGTAGTGTACCTGGACGACATCTTGGTCTTCTCTCCGGATCTCCAGACTCACCGGAGGGACGTTCGTCAGGTCCTGCTCAGGCTCAGGCAGAATCACCTCTTCGCTAAATACGAGAAGTGACTCTTTGAGCAGACCTCGCTTCCGTTTTTGGGCTACATTATTTCTCAGACCGGCCTACGAATGGATCCAGAGAAACTGTCTGCCATCGAGAAATGGCCTCGACCGGAGGGGTTGAAGGCCATTCAGCGGTTCCTGGGCTTCGCCAACTACTACCGCCTCTTCATACCACACTTCTCTTCCCGGACTGCCCCAATTTCCGCGCTCACCCGTAAGGGTACTAATCCCAAAGAGTGGCCGCCCGAAGCAGAGGAGGCCTTACTTTCCTTAAAACAGGCCTTCTCTTCCGCCCCGGTGCTGCATCGCCCGGACGGCAACAAGCAGTTCTTTCTGGAAGTTGACGCCTCCTCCTCTGGAGCCGGAGCGGTACTTACTCAAAAATCATCTTCCGGGAGGATGGTAACTTGCGGCTTCTTCTCTAAACTCTTCTCCTCCTCAGAGCGCAATTATTCCATAGGAGACCGAGAGTTATTGGCCATCAAACTGGCATTGGAGGAGTGGCGTTACCTGCTCGAGGGGGCTCTTCACCCGGTAATAATTTACACGGACCACAAGAACTTGGCTTACCTCCAGCATGCCCAGAGACTTAACCCGCGCCAAGCCCGGTGGTCCTTGTTTTTTGCCCGCTTTGATTTTGTTCTTCATTTTCGCCCGGCTGACAAAAACGTCAAGGCGGACGCCTTGTCTCGATCCTTTCTGGTGTCTGATCTCGAGGAAGATCCGAAACACATCATCGATCCCGCCAGAGTAATGCAGGTGGCTCCCGTGAGTCTAAATCGTCTCCCTCCCGGAAAGACGTTCGTATCAGTACCTGATCGGGAGAAGATCCTTCACTGGGGTCACTTGTCTAAACTGGCTGGCCATGCCGGTCAAAAAAAGACCCTCCAGCTTATTACCCGGCACTACTGGTGGCCTACCCTGCACAAGGACGTAATAGACTTTATTTCTGCCTGTGTGTCCTGCGCCCGCAACAAGGTTCCGAGACATCTGCCAGCCGGTCGCCTCCTTCCGCTCCCAGTACCTGCTGCCCCCTGGCAGCATATAGCAATGGACTTTATAACAGACCTCCCAGTCTCTGCCGGTTGTACGGTCATTTGGGTGGTCGCTGACCGCTTCTCCAAGATGGCTCATTTCGTTCCCCTGCCAGGCCTCCCGTGTGCACCCGAGCTAGCTAAAGACTTTATTCGTCACATCTTCCGTCTTCATGGCCTGCCCCTCCACATCGTGTCGGATCTTGGGGTACAGTTCACCTCACGCTTCTGGAGAGCCACTTGTAAACTGCTAGACGTCACCCTGGACTTCTCTTCTGCTTGCCACCCACAGTCCAATGGTCAAGTGGAGCGGATCAATCAGAACCTGACCAGTTACCTCCGGCACTTCGTTAATGCCCATCATTCAGACTGGGTGGATCTCCTACCATGGGCCGAGTTCTCTTATAACAATCACGAGAGCGAATCCTCCTCCAAATCCCCGTTTTTTGTAGTCTTCGGTCAGCATCCTCGGATTCCTTTTCTTGTCTCCACCTCTGTGGACAACCCGGCTGCGGAATCTCTCGTTGGCAAATTTTCCTCCATTTGGGAGAGTACCCGATCCGCACTCCTTCAGTCGTCCGAACGGATGAGAAGACACGCTGACAAAAAACGCCTGGATCCTCCACAATTTCGTCCCGGAGATAAAGTCTGGCTCTCATCTAAATATGTCCGACTCAAGATACCTTCTTACAAGTTAGGGCCTCGGTTCATCGGCCCCCTGGAGGTCATCAGTCAGATCAACCCGGTGGCCTATAAATTGAAACTCCCGGCCAACTTACGGATCCCTAACTCCTTCCATGTATCTCTCCTCAAACCTGTGGTACTTAACTCTTTTCCAAGTCTACAGGTACGCCTCCTGCTCCGGTTTCTGCTGAGGACGAGTTTGAGGTAGAGAACATACTTGCCACCAAAAGGGTAAGAGGAAAGACCTTTTTTCTAGTAGATTGGAAGGGGTTTGGTCCTGAGGAGAGAACGTGGGAGCCCCGGGAGAACATCCATGCCCCTCTTATCCTTGCTAAATTTCTGTCTGGCCTAAAAATGGGGGGGCCTAAAGGGGAGGTACTGTAGCGCTGGCGTCCCTGCCCTCTGCTAGGCAGGGACGCTGTTCCCCTCACCTCCCTGCTCCGTGCCCGGCGTCCTCCTCCCGCTCTGCTGGCAGCGCGCGCTCCTTCCCGGCCACTGTGCTTAGGGCGCGCGCGCGCGCTCTCCCTCCCTCTTAAAGGGGCCGCGCGCGCCGTCCTACGGAGTCCCCGGCCAATGGCCGGAGGACTTCACCATATATAAGGCACCTCCTCCAAAATGGAGGTGCCCGAGCAATGTTGTTGCACTGTTCTACTCTGCTTCAGCCCTCAGGTCCCGTTGCCAGTTACCTGCCAGTTACCTGCCTGATTCCTGCCAGAGTCCTGCCAGTTTGCTGTCTGTTTCCTGCCAGTTATTCCTGCTACCTGCTTGCTAGCCTGAGGTCCGACGGTCTGCCTTTCTACTCCTGTCAGTCTGTCTATGGACCAGCTTGCCCGCTCACCTGGGAGCGCTCCTCCGCTACCTGCCTGCTTGCCTGCCCGGAGGCTCCGCCGTCACGTGCTGTGACCACCAGCTATTCCAGAGACTCTTGCCTGCTCACCTGGGAGCGCTTCTCCGCTACCTGCCTGCTTGCCAGCCCGGAGGCTCCGCCTTCACGTGCTGTGACCACCAGCTATTCCAGAGACTCTTGCCCGCTCACCTAGGAGCGCTTCTCTGCTACCTGCCTGCTTGCCAGCCCGGAGGCTCCGCCGTCACGTGCTGTGACCACCAGCTATTCCAGAGACTCTTGCCCGCTCACCTGGGAGCGCTTCTCCGCTACCTGCCTGCTTGCCTGCCTGGAGGCTTCGCCGTCACGTGCTGTGACCACCTGCTATTCCAGAGACTCTCGCTTGCTCACCTGGGAGCACACATCCTCCATCTGCCTTGCTAGCCTACCTGGAGCCTACCTTCAGCCATCACAGGTCGTACCTACCCTTTACCTAGAGACTGCCCCGGTCACTTGCCGTGACCTCCAGCCCGTTCACCCAGAGACTGCCCCGGTCACTTGCCGTGACCTCCAGCCCGTTCACCCAGAGACTGTCCCGGTCACTTGCCGTGATCTCCAGCCCGTTCACCCAGAGACTGCCCCGGTCACTTGCCGTGACCTCCAGCCCGTTCACCCAGAGACTGCCCCGGTCACTTGCCGTGACCTCCAGCCCGTTCACCCAGAGACTGCCCCGGTCACTTGCCGTGACCTCCAGCCCGTTCTTCCAGAGACTGTCCCGATCACTTGCCGTGACCTCCTGCCCGTACACCCAGAGACTGTCCCGGTCACCTGCTGTGACTGCCTGCCTGGTCGCCACCCGCTCCCTTACAAGGACCGCCCCTTGTATAGTAGCTCAGAGGTTCCGCCTCCCAGACCCGTTACAAAAACTCCTTTGAAATAAATTACAGCATGTAGATATTGTACAGTCCATAATTGTGCTCATTATTGTTCAGTCCATAAACTGTACTCTTTATTGGAAAGATCATGTGTGTCAGTTGATAAGAAAACAAAGTCCATGGATGAAATGTAGCTTTAATATCTGTGCAGCGTCACCTGGACTTACGTTGGATCGTCTTTGGAATCTTCCGTGTGTCCGCACTGGTGTCGTGTCACTTTTGGAACAGATGTGACGTCTTTGGTCAGTAAAGCAAGGGTTAACTTGACACTTTCCTGCTTTATATAGCACCATAACCAGTACTCAGTCCTTTATATACAGGACACATATGCCAGGTATTACCTGTTCACCAGCTTTCATTGAAGCGTTGCAGGTGATAAGAAACCACTGGAACGTGATGAAACTTGAACACAACACAGTACATATAGGATCATCGTCCTCTGCCGTTCTGGTGATCAGTGGTGTGAATTGTATTGTATGTAATGGACACAGTCTATTATAACACTCAGCATTCACACCTGTTACCTTCTGAGACGTCCGGATATCAGTTGCTTCTTCTTGTAACTTTTGAGAATCTCTTTGATTTATAAAAATTAAAAGTCTTTATTAAGATAGAATTCATAATTGCGATGTCTTGATTGAAGTCTTCATTCCCTAATCTGATACCAAATCTGGCAGTTTTTCCTAACCTATAATTTCACAGCGTACCATAGCAATCAGTAATATCCATCTAATTATTATCAAAATATTAAAATAAATTATGTTTGGAATAATAAACAATAATAGATAATAATTCATTATCAATCAAGTTCTCCATATGATAGAACATTTTTATGTCATAGGTGTAATTACCTTTTCCAACCCATAGGTGTCAGTGTATTTTGAAACAACAAGTTTTTATATCTTTATTAAACCAATAATATCAAAGAATGTATACTTCTGAACTAAAATGAATAAATATATGAATATATGAATGAATGAATGAATAAATGAATAAATGAATGAATGAATTGTTGTGTTTACTCAGAAAATGTAAACATTTTTTTCCTTAGCAATATATATTTAATGAAGCAATACTCTTGTATTAGACATTACTTTATTAAATATTGATGTGTTTTCTCAATTGAGATATTGAACTCAAATAAAATCAAATGAGAATTAAAAAATGAAAAAATAGAAAAATAAGAAGTATAAAGTAAGAATAAAATTTTAAAAATGAAAAATAAAATTAAGAGTAAAAATAAGAATAAAAATAAAAATAAGGCCTTAAAATTTTAATGACAAATGCAGAGTAATTATATTCTCCATAAAAAATACCCTTATATCTCCATTATCTGGATGATTTCATATTTGTCATAACCTTGTACCACCAAAAAATATTAAATTATGCAACTTTGCATGTAATACCCTTCTTAATTATACCATAGTACCTTATTATTATTTCTTCTTTATTAAAATGTGTGGAAAATAAGTATTGATCAAAAGTGATTATGTAATCAGGATCAAAAACACATTTTCCCCCTTAATACCAAAAATATTATTTTATAAAATTTATGTATATATCAGAACCCAATTAAAAATAATTATTCTTCTAGAAATATTGTGCATAAATTTCATATTGATGAGTAGCATAGATTTGACTAAAGAGAGGTGTGTACCTATTTAGGTAACCATTAAAAATAATATTATAGTTATTCAAGAATATTATCATGTGGAAAATTATTCTAAATATAAATTTGCTTTGTAAACCATTTTGATGTGTGGTTGCCCTTATCCACTATTAGTTAAATCAAGAAATAATAATTATTAAAGAAATATAGAAATATACATATGTAGATAATACCTAATTATGTATTATAATTTCCTCAGAATTAAATATATTTTTGTACCTTCACATAAAGAAACATTTTTTTTTTTTCAAACATACAAACATATGAGGCCTCTGTCACATCAATCACACTTAGCAGCTGCTGATTTACTCATCTGTCACCTTCACTCTGACATTCACAGATCTGTTCAACTCAAACATTCCACATATGAAGTTTTAGATATATATATATATTTAACACAAAATTGTTGTATCCCAATTTATTAATGCGCATTGCCATATCAATTGAATATCTTTATATTTCTTTGAATATTCCCCAAGTACATATTATATAATATGAGAGTAAGTCACTGGAATTTCAGACACTTGAAAAAACTCTTGTCTTAGATTCTTTTTTCACTGGCTGCCCGGTCTTAAGTTACATCAGTTGAAAATAGAATGAATGGGATCCTATACTATTAGCTCAAAGTTCAAAGGCCGCAGCTGTCACACGTCATGCTGTAAAGCTACTTTAATTTGCACGAACACTTCATGCACAGAAAATATTAGCAACACAAAAGAATTAATAAGTATTACATATATATTATAGTTCAACTAGATATATTGTTATTATTTTAAAATGTTATACACATAAAATCATGCAATTTTTTCACTTCCTGTGTGAATAAAGAAATAAATCCATTTTAGAGTTCTTTGATCAAATCCTGCTTTGGAATGAAAACTCTAAGGAAATATAAGAAAATAAAATTAAATATCAAATTCATACAGAAACAGAATTATTTAAATATCTTATACATATATTGGTTGGTTCTAATGTAATTCAAAATATTGCTACTTAAATTTATATATATGAAGTTCTAATTTATTAATTAATATATATAAATATATTTTATAAACGTATATATAAATACAATTATATGCAATCTCTACTTAGACAAGTGTATATATATATATATATATATTTATATATATATATATATATATATATGAACTATTAGAAACTATGTAACTACAATTTTACTGCATAAGATTATAAATAAATATTGAGACATTGTATTACATTTTGATACAACAATATAATTGAAGTTTTTCCTTAGCCACTCCCTAAACCAAATCTTCTGTCTCTCTCAAATATCCCCAGGAACGCCCTATTTAGGAAAGACATTTTTCTATCCTTCAAAACCTCAGAGAACTGCCTGTTCTTCTGTCCACATTCCATGACGTCACTGAGTTGGTCGTCTCACCTGTCTCTGTCCATCAGTTTCAGCCATTTTCCTTTTTAGAGAATCACAGTTCTGACTGAGAATTAACTCATTCTGTGGAGAGATGGATCTTTGCACTGGCTGATATGGCTTATAACATATATGAAATCTTCTGCGTATTTGATAGAGTTCACTATGGGGATGACTCAGTCTAGGAGAGTTTGATATTGGCTTTTGGTAAGATTTTACCTTTCCTGGTTTTATAAATTTAGCTTGATTTATTTTCTTTTCACGATTCTCATGTTTTCTAACAAAATCCAGCATCTGCGCACATTCAAATAATGAATTTTTTTGTGATGCCATGACTTGGGAAATTGAATTTAGGAATTTGAATTTTTGTACAAAAGTTGTTATCATATGTTGTACTTTTCCATTTTTGATGAGAGCTTTGTACAACCGTTCAAATATGGACATGAATGTATATGTACATTCCTTCCTACCAATCCTTAGTTTCTGCAGATCTTCTATGTTGGGAAAATCCTTTGTGACACAATAAATCAAATATCTTAATCTGTCCGAATCATTTTCCCATCCATTAGGAGAGTCATTTTCACAGGGCATTAAATGTAAACGTCTGGACAATGTCACAGGAATCCATATTTTAAATAATTGATTCCTCTCCTCATTGGATAAATCAAACTTATCAGAGAAGCTCTCAAATGTCTCTGAATTTCTACAGGCATGGATTTTGACATCATATTTTGGCATGATTTTGTATAATTTCAGCAAATTTTTCCTCATTTTAATTTGGAGTTGAGCCTGGGTAATTCCAGAATTCTCTGATATTTTTAGTGGCTCTTGTACGTCCGTTCCTCCTACGTCACTCACGTCTCCTCCCACATCACCTAGTATGTCGGTTTCTCGTATGTCAGTCATGTCTCCTCCCATGTCAGGTTTCTGTATGTCCGTCTCTTGGTCAGACCCAAGGTCACCTTCAGTTATAGACACGTGTCTTACTTCTTGTTCATTTTCCACATTACAGTCAGAATCAGTATCACCGTCTGACACTTCTACACTATTTTCCTGCTTAGAAATCTCTAACACAAGACTATGAAAAAAATCTACCAAATGTAGAATATTTCTCAATTTCTGTTTGTCTCTATTTACCAATTTAGAAGTTAACTGTAAATTCTGCAATTCACATTCTTTGTATAAACTGAGCCACAAAACTTCTATGTCATCTCCTACATTAACTTTGAAATTAATATTACTTTGTTTAGCTAAAGAAGAAATTATATCCATATTTTGCTTACCTTAAGATTCCTTGGCTTCTCTTTATCAGCACGTCCTGTCTTCAGTTCGTCTGATTCTTTTCCTGTGTTATTCTGTTCCTTGTTAGTACCTCTGCTTCCTGTCTTTCCTCAGTCTGTAGGTCCTTTCTGCTTCTCGTGACAAACTAGTGAATTTACTGACACGTGAACAACAGCTGTTCAACTCGTCAGGACTCCCCCCTTGTTCACGGAAGAAATTCTCTTACTTAATTTAAAAAACAAAAAAACAGGACTGGCTGGCTCACAATTGTAAAATAATACTCTTCCTGTATTATTTTTTTCTACTGAGGACTTCTCAAAGTATCAATATCACGATATTCTTACAAAAAAATGTATCTATTTATTCTTGGATTGTCCATTAAAAAGAATCAGATTGCAGCAGGTACATACAATAATTAGTTATAAAGTAATTGTCCATTTGTCCATAATTAGCTTAATTGTTGAGATTCACCCATCTTTCCTTGGATCCTGGCTGGTAAATCATGTCTTTGTCCAGCATGTGTCCAGGCCTACATGTCATCTGCTTCTCAGCATGAAGATTCTGTGTCTTGTGGGGTGGGCAGAGCAAGAGAGCCCCCCCTTTCTGTACCATGGGCTTTTATAGCCAGTCGTATGGACACTTGTTCTACATATGGTAGTGAACCAAAAATACACACACAAATAGCGCATTTCAACTAGACACGATGGCTGAGGCATAGAACTCAGAAAAATGATTATCGATTAACATTCCAAATGAATTTCCATAATTAACCATTTAACAGAGACCGCCTGGGAATGCCAGGTGCTGTAGGCTTTTGCTTTTTCCTTCCTTCCACCTGCAGGGGGCACTCTCATTTATGCCTTTTTTCCATTCCCTTTCACAAGTGCACACATTCATTCTCTTTTCTTTTTTCCTTTGCTTTCTCTCTTGCGCTATTTCATCTCTGCAAAATACCAGCATCCTTCTGATCACCGTGGGCCTCCAGCATTGTTGCTTGTTTACTTTTAATACTAGGCACCTTTTCACCAGGACCAGCGTCTCCCGGGTGGCTGGAGGCAACCACCGGTAACCCCAAGCAGAAGACCTTTGCAGGCAACACGACCCTCCCCCCTGAAGAGCAGCTCAAAGTCACTGGCAACCATCTCACCCTCTTCCTTCATTCACCCCTGGACGTCTCGCTCCGCCCCCAAGTTACGGGTCCAGGTTGCTCTTTCTGTCACATTACCGCGATGAAGGGTTTAGCCTGCAGGAGACCCTGCGACGAGCCATTTTTGAAGACACCTGATGCGGCGGTTGAATCACTGCAAAACAAACCACACCTGTAGGGACGGCACAGCCTTTGCATGGACCCTTCGGAGCCCGCCCCGTCACGGCCAGATTGCTCGCCATCAAGCGATTCTGAGAAAGGCTGGCCGGGCGATGGATCGAGAAGCGTCTACTGGCCATACCACCTTGGATACGCCCGATCTCGTCTGATCTCGGAAGCAAAGCAGGGCTGGGCTCAGACAGTACTTGAATGGGAGACCACCTGGGAACTCCGGGTGCTGTAGACCATTTTGATGACGTTTTGCCCTACTGCCCAGCTCGGCTAGCATGGAACGGCGCCTTGCCGGACACCGACCTTAAGTAACTTAGGTGATGGAAGCCCCAAGGCCTCTGAGCCAGTTGGCAGCTAAGTACGCTACCCCGCCGCCCTTCACGCAGGCCTGACACCGAGCTCCTTACCACGGCTAGGAGTGCTTCTTGACTCCGCAGCTCGCCGTGTGGAAATGATGGCGTTAAAAGCACCCGGGGCCGTGAAGGGGCCAGACTTTCGGCAGGTGCCCAGGGAAGGTTTTGGATGCCGGCCGCCTAGCGAGGGCCAGCAGAAGTAACATGTTTCTCTGCAAAGAAGCTTGTGTAACCAAGCCAGATGGCTGCCAAAGAGCTAACCTCTGTGCAAGGAAGGCAAGGAAGATAAGGAAGGTGCGGAAGGAATTGGGGAGGGGGGGGGTGATTCCTGCTAGGGCCCTGAAATCATAAAACAGGCAGGAGAGTCTGACGCATGGTGACGGAGAGGTTGTAGGGGCAGATAGGGGGTGTTGTCACGAGCGAGCACGTGTGCATGCTGGCTTGTGTGTGAGAGTGCGCTTCCTAGGTGTGGCGCGCTGCAGACAGTCAAGGGGATTGTTCCCTTTCATTAAAAGTTAACCCCCGGCTGCAGGCTATTAGAAAGCAACTAACCACGTTCTACTCACCCTACCCGGGTCTACCGGTGAGTCTCGCCTCTGCTCCCGGCCTGTGGCATTGGCCGTGAAGCTGACGTTCCGTCGACAGCGCTGCAGCCGATCAGTGAGCTCAGCGGCTCTGAGTGGGGCGTTGTGTCTACAAGACCTTTTAAGGAAGCCAGCAAAAAAATTGAAGAGAAGGGAAAGCACAAAAGGACCTGGTTTTGCTCAGCACTGGAAAGGGCAGCCGGCAGCCAGACTTCAAAGTAGAAAAGCAGCAAGTGAGAGGCTTGTCTCTGACTATGGCCACACCACCCTGAACACGCCCGATCTTGTCTGATCTTGGAAGCTAAGCAGGGTTGGGCCTGGTTGATTACTTGCATGGGAGACTGCCTGGGAATACCAGGTGCTATAGGCTTTTGCTTTTTCCTTCCTTCCACCAGCAGGGGGCACTCTCTTCTATGCCTTTTTTCCATTCCCTTTCACAAGTGCACACATTCATTCTCTTTTCTTTTTTTCATTTGCTTTCTCTCT
This sequence comes from Phyllobates terribilis, assembly GCF_046119375.1. Taxonomy (NCBI): domain Eukaryota; kingdom Metazoa; phylum Chordata; class Amphibia; order Anura; family Dendrobatidae; genus Phyllobates; species Phyllobates terribilis. The sequence goes on along the minus strand of NW_027362764.1, from coordinate 675,315,921 downwards.
TGCGCTATTTCATCTCTGCAAAATACCAGCATCCTTCTGATCACCGTGGGCCTCCAGCATTGTTGCTTATTTACTTTTAATACTAGGCTCCTTTTCACCAGGACCAGCGTCTCCCGGGTGGCTGGAGGCAACCACCGGTAACCCCAAGCAGAAGACCTTTGCAGGCAACACGACCCTCCCCCCTGAAGAGCAGCTCAAAGTCACTGGCAACCATCTCACCCTCTTCCTTCATTCACCCCTGGACGTCTCGCTCCGCCCCAAGTTATGGGTCCAGCTTGCTCTTTCTGTCACATTACCGCGATGAAGGGTTTAGCCTGCAGGAGACCCTGCGCCGAGACATTTTTGAAGACACCTGATGCGGCGCGTGAATCACTGCTAAACAAACCACACCTGTAGGGACGGCACAGCCTTTGCATGGACCCTTCGGAGCCCGCCCCGTCACAGCCAGATTGCTCGCCACCAAGCGATCCTGAGAAAGGCTGGCCGGGCGATGGATCGAGCAGCGTCTACTGGCCATACCAGCTTGGATACGCCCGATCTCGTCTGATCTCGAAATCAAAGCAGGGCAGGATTCGGACAGTACTTGGATGGGAGACCTCCTGGGAACACCGGGTGCTGTAGACCATTTTGATGACGTTTTGCCCTACAGCCCAGCTCGGCTAGCATGGAACGGTGCCTTGCCGGACACCAACCTTAAGTAACTTAGATGATGGAAGCCCCAAGGTCTCTGAGCCAGTTGGCAGCTAAGTACGCTCCCCGCCGCCTTCACGCAGGCTTGACACCGAGCTCCTTGCCACGGCTAGGAGTGCTTATTGACTCCGCAGCTCGCCGTGTGGAAATGATGGCGTTAAAAGCACCCGGGGCCGTGAAGGGGCCAGGCTTTCAGCAGGTGCCCAGGGAAGGTTTTGGATGCCGGCCACCTAGCGAGGGCCAGCAGAAGTAACATGTTTCTCTGCAAAGAAGCTTGTGTAACCAAGCCAGACGGCTGACAAAGAGCTAACGTCAGTGCAAGGAAGGCAAGGAAGGTGCGGAAGGAATTGGGGAGGGGGGGGGGTGATTCCTGCTAGGGCCCTGAAATCATAAAACAGGCAGGAGAGTCTGACGCATGGTGACGGAGAGGATGTAGGGGCAGATAGGGGGTGTTGTCACGGGCGAGCACGGGTGCATGCTGGCTTGTGTGTGAGAGTGCGCTTCCTAGGTGTGGCGCGCTGCAGACAGTCAAAGGAATTGTTCCCTTTCATTAAAAGTTAATCCCCGGCTGCAGGCTATTAGAAAGCAACTAACCGCGCTCTACTCACCCTACCCGGGTCTACCGGTGAGTCTCGCCTCTGCTCTCGGCCTGTGGCATTGGCCGTGAAGCAGAAGTTCCGTCGACAGCGCTGCAGCCGATCAGTGAGCTCAGCGTCTCTGAGTGGCGCGTTGTGTCTACAAGAACTTTTAAGGAAGCCAGCAAAAAAATTGGTTAGTACTTGGATGGGAGACCGCCTGGGAATACCAGGTGCTGTAGGCTTTTGCTTTTTCTTTCCTTCCACCAGCAGGGGGCACTCTCTTCTATGCCTTTTTCCCATTCCCTTTCACAAGTGCACACATTCATTCTCTTTATTTCATTTGCTTTCTCTCTTGCGCTATTTCATCTCTGCAAAATACCAGCATCCTTCTGATCACCGTGGGCCTCCAGCATTTTTGCTTCTTTACTTTTAATACTAGGCTCCTTTTCACAAGGACCAGCGTGTCCCGCGTGGCTGGAGGCAACCACCGGTAACCCCAAGCAGAAGACCTTTGCAGGCAACACGACCCTCCCCCCTGAAGAGCAGCTCAAATTCACTGGCAACCATCTCACCCTCTTCCTTCATTCACCCCTGGACGTCTCGCTCCGCCCCCAAGTTACGGGTCCAGCTTGCTCTTTCTGTCACATTACCGCGATGAAGGGTTTAGAATGCAGGAGACCCTGCGCCGAGACATTTTTGAAGACACCTGATGCGGCGGGTGAATCACTGCTAAACAAACCACACCTGTAGGGACGGCACAGCCTTTGCATGGACCCTTCGGAGCCTGCCCCGTCACGGCCAGATTGCTCGCCACCAAGCGATCCTGAGAAAGGCTGGCCGGGCGATGGATAGAGCAGCGTCTACTGGCCATACCACCTTGGATACGCCCGATCTCGTCTGATCTCGAAAGCAAAGCAGGGCTGGGCTCGGACAGTACTTGGATGGGAGACCTACTGGGAACACCAGGTGCTGTAGACCATTTTGATGACGTTTTGCCCTACTGCCCAGCTCGGCCAGCATAGAACGGCGCCTTGCCGGACACCGACCTTAAGTAACTTAGATGATGGAAGCCCCAAGGCCTCTGAGCCAGTTGGCAGCTAAGTACGTTACCCCGCCGCCTTCACGCAGTACTGACACCGAGCTCCTTGCCACGGCTAGGAGTGCTTATTGACTCCGCAGTTCGCCGTGTGGAAATGATGACGTTAAAAGCACCCGGGGCCGTGAAGGGGCCAGGCTTTCAGCACGTGCCCAGGGAAGGATTTGGATGCCGGCCGCCTAGAAAGGGCCAGCAAAGTAACATGTTTCTCTGCAAAGAAGCTTGTGTAACCAAGCCAGACGGCTGACAAAGTGTAAGGAAGGTGCGGAAGGAATTGGGGAGGGGGGGGGTGATTCCTGCTAGGGCCCTGAAATCATAAAACAGGCTGGAGATTCTGACGCATGGTGACGGAGAGGTTGTAGGGGCAGATAGGGGGTGTTGTCACGTGCGAGCACGTGTGCATGCTGGCTTGTGTGTGAGAGTGCACTTCCTAGGTGTGGCGCGCTGCAGACAGTCAAAGGGATTGTTCCCTTTCATTAAAAGTTAATCCCCGGCTGCAGGCTATTAGAAAGCAACTAACCGCGCTCTGCTCACCCTACCCGGGTCTACCGGTGAGTCTCGCCTCTGCTCCCGGCCTGTGGTATTGGCCGTGAAGCTGACGTTCCGTCGACAGCGCTGCAGCCGATCAGTGAGCTCAGCGGCTCTGAGTGGGGATTTGTGTCTAGAGATGAGCGTTGTTCTACTCGAACTGTTCGCCAATCTCAAATTAGAGCTGTTTTGGGCGGTGTTCGAGCCGTTCGGCGAACACGAACAATTTGAGAAAAATTCGGCTCTTCGAGGTTATGTTCGATAACTGTTCGTGCACGAAAATCATAACTGGATTTTTTCTCAGTAATGATGAAAATTAATGTTAATACGCAGTTTGAGTGTACAGCGGGGTCGGATGAGGGGCAGGGGATGGATCTCTGCAGGAACAATGAAGATCTCCATTTTTTTTTCTCTTTCCTGCATTTGCAGTGGGGAGGTGCAATCTGTCAGCCTATCAGCAGCGCACACACGGAGCGAAGTGCTTTTTTTCACACAAGCAAGGGCATGTGTCATTGGCAGTGTATGTAACATGTCCTTGCCCTATAAGACCAAGCCATTTTCCCCGTCGCCACCATTTTCTCACTGCTGCAGCTGCGTGTTAGACGGCACCGCTGTTGCTGTGTGCGCTATACCTTGTTAATTTCAAGCCAATTTTCGCACAAATCTACAGATAGCTTGGGAGTAGGGAATAGTTGTGATTGCAGTCCTTTTAAGGACTAGGTTACAGCATTTCCTACGACTTTTATCAGGCAGGTCTGTGCTCTTAAATAGATAGATTGTGGGAGTAAAGACTAATTGTAATTGGAGTCCTTTTCAGGACTAGGTTACATCAGTTCCTATCAGTTTTTGCCAGGCAGGTCTGTGCCAGTGCTGTGCAAGTTTTTTTCACAGCATTTGGCTGAATCTAGCAAAGCTAATCCTTTTTGGCCTATTGCAGAGTGTGTTAGTCAGTGGAGTAGCCTATCTGTGATGCAAGATATACCACCTGTGTATAGAATACCAATTTTTTTACTGCACCTAGTGAAGTAAAATCTTTTGGGCATAGCATCATTCTATTAGTCCATCTATACTGACCTCCATCAGGTTGCAAATTGAATATAATTTTTTTCTGCATCTAGCTCTGAAAAAATATTGGGTTTCTAGCTGTGTGTGGGACTTGTTCTATTAATCCATCTATACAGACCTCCATCAGGTTGCAAACTGAATATATTTTTTTCTGCATCTACCTCTGAAAAAATATTGGGCTTCTAGCTGTGTGTGGGACTTGTTCTATTAATCCATCTATACAGACCTCCATCAGGTTGCAAACTGAATATATTTTTTTCTGCATTTACCTCTGAAAAAATATTGGGCTTCTAGCTGTGTGTGGGACTTGTTGTATTAGTCCATCTATACTGACCTCCATCGGGTTGCAAACTGAATATATTTTTTTCTGCATCTACCTCTGAAAAAATATTGGGCTTCTAGCTGTGTGTGGGACTTGTTCTATTAATCCATCTATACAGACCTCCATCAGGTTGCAAACTGAATATATTTTTTTCTGCATCTACCTCTGAAAAAATATTGGGCTTCTAGCTGTGTGTGGGACTTGTTCTATTAATCCATCTATACAGACCTCCATCAGGTTGCAAACTGAATATATTTTTTTCTGCATCTCCCTCTGAAAAAATATTGGGCTTCTAGCTGTGTGTGGGACTTGTTCTATTAATCCATCTATACAGACCTCCATCAGGTTGCAAACTGAATATAATTTTTTTCTGCATCTACCTCTGAAAAAATATTTGGGCTTCTAGCTGTGTGTGGGACTTGTTCTATTAGTCCATCTATACTGACCTCCATAAGGTTGCAAACTGAATATCATTTTTTTCTGCATCTACCTCTGAAAAAATATTTGGCCTTCTAGCTGTGTGTGGGACTTGTTCTATTAGTCCATCTATACTAACCTCCATCATGTTGCAAATTGAATATAATATTTTTCTGCATCTAGCTCTGAAAAAATGTTTGGGCTTCTAGCAGTGTGTGGGACTTGTTCTATTAGTCCATCTTTACTGACCTCCATCAGGTTGCAAACTGAATATAATTTTTTTCTGCATCTACCTCTGAAAAAATATTTGGGCTTCTAGCTGTGTGTGGGACTTGTTCTATTAGTCCATCTATACTGACCTCCATAAGGTTGCAAACTGAATATAATTTTTTTCTGCATCTACCTCTGAAAAAATATTTGGCCTTCTAGCTGTGTGTGGGACTTATTCTATTAGTCCATCTATACTGACCTCCATCAGGTTGCAAATTGAATATAATATTTTTCTGCATCTAGCTCTGAAAAAATGTTTGGTCTTCTAGCAGTGTGTGGGACTTGTTCTATTAGTCCATCTATACTGACCTCCATCAGGTTGCAAACTGAATATATTTTTTTCTGCATCTACCTCTGAAAAAATATTGAGCTTCTAGCTGTGTGTGGGACTTGTTCTATTAATCCATCTATACAGACCTCCATCAGGTTGCAAATTGAATATAATATTTTTTTGGATCTAGCTCTGAAAAAATGTTTGGCCTTCTAGCAGTGTGTGGGACTTGTTCTAATAGTCCATCTATACTGACCTCCATCAGGTTGCAAACTGAATATAATTTTTTTCTGCATCTACCTCTGAAAAAATATTTGGGCTTCTAGCTGTGTGTGGGACTTGTTCTATTAGTCCATCTATACTGACCTCCATAAGGTTGCAAACTGAATATAATTTTTTTCTGCATCTACTTCTGAAAAAATATTTGGCCTTCTAGCTGTGTGTGGGACTTGTTCTATTAGTCCATCTATACTGACCTCCATCAGGTTGCAAATTGAATATAATATTTTTCTGCATCTAGCTCTGAAAAAATGTTTGGCCTTCTAGCAGTGTGTGGGACTTGTTCTATTAGTCCATCTATACTGACCTCCATCAGGTTGCAAACTGAATATATTTTTTTCTGCATCTACCTCTGAAAAAATATTGGGCTTCGAGCTGTGTGTGGGACTTGTTCTATTAATCCATCTATACAGACCTCCATCAGGTTGCAAACTGAATATATTTTCTTCTGCATCTACCTCTGAAAAAGTATTGGGCTTCTAGTTGTGTGTGGGACTTGTTCTATTAATTCATCTATACAGACCTCCATCAGGTTGCAAACTGAATATATTTTTTTCTGCATCTACCTCTGAAAAAATATTGGGCTTCTAGCTGTGTGTGGGACTTGTTCTATTAATCCATCTATACAGACCTCCATCAGGTTGCAAACTGAATATAATTTTTTTCTGCATCTACCTCTGAAAAATTATTTGGGCTTATAGCTGTGTGTGGGACTTGTTCTATTAGTCCATCTATACTGACCTCCATAAGGTTGCAAACTGAATATAATTTTTTTCTGCATCTAGCACTGAAAAAATATTTGGCCTTCTAGCAGTGTGTGGGACTTGTTCTATTAGTCATCTATACTGACCTCCATCAGGTTGCAAATTCAAAATAATTTTTTGTCTGCATCTACCTCTGAAAAAATATTTGGCCTTCTAGCAGTGTGTGGGACTTGTACTATTAGTCCATCTATACTGACCTCCATCAGGTTGCAAATTGAATATAATATTTTTCTGCATCTAGCTCTGAAAAAATGTTTGGCCTTCTAGCAGTGTGTGGGACTTGTTCTATTAGTCCATCTATACTGACCTCCATCAGGTTGCAAACTGAATATAATTTTTTTCTGCATCTACCTCTGAAAAAATATTTGGGCTTCTAGCTGTGTGTGGGACTTGTTCTATTAGTCCATCTATACTGACCTCCATAAGGTTGCAAACTGAATATAGTTTTTTTCTGCATCTACCTCTGAAAAAATATTTGGCCTTCTAGCTGTGTGTGGGACTTGTTCTATTAGTCCATCTATACTGACCTCCATCAGGTTGCAAATTGAATATGATATTTTTCTGCATCTAGCTCTGAAAAAATGTTTAGCCTTCTAGCAGTGTGTGGGACTTGTTCTATTAGTCCATCTATACTGACCTCCATCAGGTTGCAAACTGAATATATTTTTTTCTGCATCTACCTCTGAAAAAATATTGGGCTTCTAGCTGTGTGTGGGACTTGTTCTATTAATCCATCTATACAGACCTCAATCAGGTTGCAAACTGAATATATTTTTTTCTGCATCTACCTCTGAAAAAATATTGGGCTTCTAGCTGTGTGTGGGACTTGTTCTATTAATCCATCTATACAGACCTCCATCAGGTTGCAAACTGAATATATTTTTTTCTGCATCTACCTCTGAAAAATTATTGGGCTTCTAGCTGTGTGTGGGACTTGTTCTATTAATCCATCTATACAGACCTCCATCAGGTTGCAAACTGAATATAATTTTTTTCTGCATCTACCTCTGAAAAAATATTGGGCTTCTAGCTGTGTGTGGGACTTGTTCTATTAGTCCATCTATACTGACCTCCATAAGGTTGCAAACTGAATCTAATTTTTTCTGCATCTAGCACTGAAAAAATATTTGGCCTTCTAGCAGTGTGTGGGACTTGTTCTATTAGTCATCTATACTGACCTCCATCAGGTTGCAAATTCAAAATAATTTTTTGTCTGCATCTACCTCTGAAAAAATATTTGGCCTTCTAGCAGTGTGTGGGACTTGTTCTATTAGTCCATCTATACTGACCTCCATCAGGTTGCAAACTGAATATAATTTTTTTCTGCATCTAACTCTGAAAAAATATTTGGCCTTCTAGCAGTGTGTGGGTCTCATTGTATTAGGCCATCTATACCAAGCTCCACCAGCTTTTCAATTAATAATAATTTTTCGCTGCATCTAGCCCTGAAAATAATTTTTCTTCCCAATAGTGGTAGCAATAGAAATATGGGGCGCGCTCCTGGCTTACAAAAATATACGCTTCATAACAAAAAACACCAGCTTAGCGCACTGCATTAATAAGATGGCATCATTGTCTCTCCCAGTGCTAGGCCTACTACCCAGGCTAGCATTCCTGTGCCTAAAACACAATGTATGGGTCCGCGCTAGCCACTATGCTGAGTGGTCTAAAGCTGCTGCTAACGCTTTATAACAATTCAATTGGCAGATTTTCACAGAGCTCTTCCACAATGCCCACCCATCGGGACAACAGTTGCCCACCTTCCCTATGGGATCTAGTGGCGAATAGTTGATGCCATTAATCAGAGCGTCAGTTGCCCCGTCGACGTGGCAAGCATACGGTAAGGCATGGGAAGAGTGGACACGACTAGTAGCAGGCAGACGGGTTGACCAATGTGAACAAGCCAGATCACAAGTCACCATAGAATTTCTCCACCAGCTAATGATGAGGGGCATATCAGGGGCGTCAGCGCAGCGGTGTCTGACCGGAGTAGCATTTCACTTCCAACTACTGAATTGGGGAGATGTGACAAAGATTCATCATCAGACAATCCATAAAAGGGTGGAAAAGGGGTCAGCCAAGTCAGGAGTGTAGACGTCCCGTCCCGTGTCACTAAAACTGATTTCTCACATCATATCCCTAACACCATTAACATGACACTCACAATTTGAAGCAACACTACTGTCTACTGCATTTGTGATCGCCTTCTTCGGGGCGCTATGCATAAGCGAATTAGTCCCTCAATCCAAAATTACCACCAGTGGAGGCTTATTACACCAGGACGTAGTCATAGGCAATAATGCAATACGTCTACGCATACACAAATTGAAAATGGTTCCAGCGGGCAGGGGCACTTGGGTACTTCTACAACCCACAAACGGTACACTGAGTCGGGTAACAATAGTAAAACCATATCTAACCATCAGATCACAAAGTAATTTGTTCCTATCACACATTGATGGGACGCCATTATCAAGATACCAGTTTCAAGCTATATTTAATAAATGCATAACATCGGCAGGGAACCACCCCAAAGATTACGGGACACACTCATTCCGCATAGGCGCGGCCACAGAAGCAGCAAGAGCAGGACTGTCAGAAACGGAAGTTCAGAGGATAGAGAGATGGTGATCCACGTGTTTGGCAAGATACATAAGACCGGACTTGTTATCCTAACGTGGTTTGTTTCTTTTACAGGTGACGCTAAGCCAACAGTGTGGGTTATAGGCCACTCGTATATATATTGGGCAGATTAAAGGGCGAAAGTCCGCCCAGGCGGGAGGAAATTAGAGTTTCATAACACATATTTCAACTGGAGAGGTATTAGAGGCCTGCTATGGCCACAGGTACTAATGGAGGTAATCAAGGTAGGGAGAGAGGCAAGATGTCTGGTCATCTTAGTTATACAGGCCGGGGGAAACAACCTAGGTCATCACAAGAGCGCATAACTAATGGCAATAATGAAACTAGACACTGAGCGCTTCAGAGAATTTTTCACAAAATTAGCTATAGTATGGTCAGAGATTGTGCCGATAGCGGTATGGCAAGGTGCGCGAGACATCACGGCCATCGAACGGACAAGGCGGGTAATAAATATTCGGATGGCAAAATTTAGAAGAGACAGAGGCGGTGTAGTGGTACGACACCGACAACTGGAAGGAGATAAAGCAGGCCTCATATGGCCCGACGGTGTTCACTTAATGGATATTGGACTGGACATATTCCTGTCAGGACTCCAGGACGGAGTGGAACAAGCGTTAAGAGTGATGGGTGGGGGTCAGAGTCCTGCATACGAGTACGCAGGATCCTCCGTGGCCTGGAAATAGAAAGGACATGTTGGAGAGTTACACTTGTTGGCCAAGTTGCCGGAGTGGAGACCCAGGGCATGCTGCAACAAGCTGAATTATTTTAGAAATAAAATGTCTTTCTAATGGAATGAGTATAAAGAGTTAATAAAGCTGTGACCGATCCTCACCCATCCAGTTGTAAGAGTTACATTATTGTATTGTCAAGGAAAGGGGGGCGGTAGGGGGGCTGAGCGTCTGGGTTTGGTTGGGGGTCCCCACAGTCTGCCTAGGCTAGATGCATTTAAAAATTCTTATTAGATACACAGGCGGTGCAGCTTGCTTCGCAGCTGGGCTACTACGCCCAAAGTATTGCCTAGGCTAGATGTAGTTAAAAATTCTACGCTGACTAGCAGACACTGAAGATTTGGAGCAGACCTCTGAGTAAACAGCTCTTCAGACTCAATCATCTGTGTTACCCCAAGCCATAGTGTATGTAGTTTCTTACAGTTAAAAGGGGGGGAGGAGCGACCCAACCCACCTGGAATTGACGATGCCAACGTCACGTAAGACACAGCAAGGGGACTCCAAAAAGAGTTTCCATTTTTTCCCAAAATTGTGGCACAGACACCACTTAACCCTAGAACGCATACCTGGGGCCTCGCAGTCCCGCCCTGTTAATTGTTTTCTATTTTCTGCAAGATTACTTTAGTTAGAATTTTGAAACTCTAGGTATTCTTCATGTATATAGTTGTTTGTCATTTGAGTTTGAGTTATTCAATGTTATTTGCACACGGGCCTAAAAGGCCCCAGGTATATGAAAGTGTAGATTTTTATGGTCATGCGTTCTAGGGTTAAGTGGCATCAATTGCCCCACAGTTGCTTAAAACGGTTGGTGAGGTGATATTACCAAATCCTCAAGCTTTTAGCCTCCCAAGGATAACACAGGATTAGAAAAGTCCTTGCGAATCCATGATTTGTTCATCTTTATGAACGTGAGTCTGTCTACATTCTCAGTGGACAGCCGCGTGCGCTTATCTGTCAGCACACCATCAGCAGCGCTGAACACACGTTCAGAGAGAACACTGGCTGCAGGGCATGACAAGATCTCCAAGGCGTGAGTGGCGAGCTCCGGCCATTTTTCCAGATTGGAATACCAAAATGAGCAAGGGTCCAGTGACACAGTCATGGCTTCGATGTTCACTTGGAGATACTCCTGCACCATCCTCTCTAGGCATTGACTATGTGTCAGACTTCTTGTCTCCTGTGGCCTTGCAAAGGATGGTCTAAAAAAGTGGTGAAGCGATTTCACAAAATTGCTGTTACCAGCAGATACTGTGTTACTGTTACGGTTTGAGTGATGAAGACTCGACAGTCCCGCGGTTGGCAAGTTAGAACTGTGAGATTCACTTCGTGCACCACTGGTGTTTTGTGGAAAAGCACATGTAAGATTCTGCAACAACGTCTGCAGATACTCCTGCATGCGTCAATCCCTTTTTATGGCAGGAATTATTTCGGCAAATTTACTTTTGTACCGGGGATCTAAGAGTGTGGCAACCCAGTAGTCGAGATTACTTCGAATTCTGCAATCTGAGGGTCATGTTGCAGGTAGTGCAGCAAGAAGGCACTCATGTGTCTTGCGCATCCAGGAGGACCAAGTCCTTGTTGTGTTGGTAGCGAGGTAAGAATCATGCTTCTTTCCTCTGCCCTCTCCCCCCAACCTCGCACAACAGAAATGTGATCAAGGTCTCCCTCATCTGATGAGTCTTCCATGCCCATCGCCAGTTCATCCTCCACTTCTTCCTCGGCTCCTGCACCTTCCTCAACAGTTTGGCTGCTACCATGCGCCCTGTTTAATCCCTCTCCCCCACCCTCCCATGCCTGCCTCCTTGGTGCTGCCAACCGTCTGGACCTTGGAGATGTTATCCCTTCCGCATACGACTCCTCCTCTACTTCCTCCAACTCCTCTTGTCCGACCACCTGACTCTGAATTCTGTTTAATGTGTGCTCCAGCATGTAAATCACCGGAATAGTTATACTGATAATGGCATCGTTGTCAGCACTAAACATCTTCGTCGCCATTTCAAAACTGTGCAGAAAAGTGTGTGGCGCCCCTGAGGGTGCAGTCACCACAGAGTTACTGCATCTCACCCAGAGGTGTGGTATCTCACCCTCAGGTAAGGAAGGCGTATGGCTTGGGACCCTAACACCTGCATCCAACACATACCCGCAGTGGGGTTAGGGCGAGATTGCTCCTAAGGGAGAGCACAGTCCCAGGTCCCTAGCTGGTGGGAGGATCCTATGTAGTGGGTGCTTAGGGGAGCAGTTTAGGGGAGCACATGACAGGGAGAGTATAAATAGGAAGCCATCTTAGAAAGAGCAAGCCAGTCAGAGGAGGAAAAGTGACAGGAGCAGAGGCTCGGCATGAGCTATGCTCCGGAGGCGGGCCTAGCCTGGGAGGCCCAGGACTGAAGGAGAGAAGAGAGGAGTGGGAGCAGGAAGGCTCCAGGAACTGAAGGGACCCTAGGGCTACGGGCCGTGCAGAAGGCCACCTGTACTCCCGCTGCTACCAGGAGGTAGAGGGGTCAGGCCAGATAAGGGGAACCGGTCCCTCAACTAGAGGAGAAACAGCAAGGCTCAACTAGAAACCGGAGGCTGCAGCATTTCATGTACTGCAGGCAAAAGTCCACACCAGTCTCACTAAGAAGGTAGCCACATAGGACCCAGGGGACGGAACACAAGTCGCCCGCCAAGGCCCGAGGATACCGGATAGAAGTGTCACTGGGTGTGAGGTGCAGGGAGAAGGCCAGAGAAAGGACACACAGAAGGGGGTCCTGCTAAGTACTCCAGAGCTATCTGGGGGTGGACTGAGCCCCTCACTGAGTACGCACAGCACGACGGGTGAGATAGCTCTGGTACCTGTAATCTGGACTGCAACAACTGTGAGTAAAGATCTTGGGACTGCATCACATGGACTCTGTGTTCATTACTGACTCCCTGCACTACAACCACCATCATCCACCCACACTGCCCTGAAGCTACACTCTTCCTGTGGTGAGTAATAATACCATTGCAGCAAAACCACCAGCTTCAGAGGACTGTTCCGCAGCGGCGGCCCCTTTGGCCGCACTCCACAGGTGGCGTAGTCGGAGATTATAAAATCCATATATACAAATTACCGTTGGATTGACCGCCCTGGGTCACGGACCGGGTCACCGTCACAGTGACTACAACCCCCAGCGTCTACCGGCCCGGCTCCGGGTACCCCACGGCCCAGGGGGCGCGTCAACTTCATAGGTCCCTGATCTGAGACCACTCCTGCTGTGTGATTTGCCCCACCTCTGGATCTCGTTGGCCCAGGCTATACGTCAGAAACTATTGCATAAGGGCTTGTCGGTGCTGCCACAGTCGCTGCAACATGTGCAGAGTTGAATTCCACCGCGTCGGAACATCGCATTTCAGCCGGTGAACTGGCAGGCCCAACGACTTCTGTAGAGATGTAAGTCGTTGAGCTGCGGGATGCGAACGGCGGAAGTGAGCACTCAGCGACCGTGCCCTCTGCAGAAGGCCATCTAGTCCGGGATAGTGGGCTAAAAATTTATGGACAACCAGGTTCAACACGTGAGCCATACAAGGCACGTGTGTAACATTGCCCCGGCGAAGGGCCGCACCCAGGTTTGCAGCATTGTCGCACACGGCCTTCCCTGGTTGCAGGTCCAGTGGAGACAACCATTCATGAAACTGGGTCTCCAGAGCTGACCACAAGTCCTCAGCTGTGTGACTCACATTTCCCAGACATTTCAAAGTAAACACTGATGCCGTTGAGCCCTGCTGCCAGCATAGTAAGGAGGTGCGCACTTAGAAAGCAGGTGGCATTACCAGACAGGCTTTGGGTGCAGGTGGAGGACCGAGAGGAGGTTGAGGAGGCAGAAGCAGTGGAGGAACTTCTAGATAAAGAGGATTGACGTACAACTCGCGGGGACGGCAAGACTTGGACAGCAGCCCCTTGTCCTGCTGTCACCATAGTTACCCAGTGCCCTGTCAGCGACATGTAACGCCCCTGTCCATGCCTACTCGTCCAAGTGTCTGTGGTGAAATGCACCCTGTCACACACAGAGTTTCTCAAAGAAGCGGTGATGTTGTGTGCGACATGCTGGTGGAGCGCAGGCACACCTTTCTTTGAGAAGTAGTGCCGACTGGGCATCTGGTACTGGGTGTAACGGGTCTGGGAGGCGGAACCTCTGGGCTACTATACAAGGGGGCGGTCCTTGTAAGGGAGCGGGTGGCGACCAGGCAGGCAGTCACAGCAGGTGACCGGGACAGTCTCTAGAAGAACGGGCAGGAGGTCACGGCAAGTGACCGGGGCAGTCTCTGGATGAACGGGCAGATGGTCACGGCAAGTGACCGGGGCAGTCTCTGGGTGAACGGGCAGATGGTCACGGCAAGTGACCGGGGCAGTCTCTGGGTGAACGGGCAGATGGTCACGGCAAGTGACCGGGGCAGTCTCTGGGTAAAGGGTTGGTACGACCTGTGGCGGCTGATGGTAGACGTGAGCTCCCAGGTGAGCAGGCGAGAGTCTCTGGATAAATGGGTGGTCACAGCATGTGACGGCGGAGCCTCCAGGAAGACCAACAGACAGGCGGCAGATGAGCGCTCCCAGGTGAGCGGGCAGGAGTCACTGGACAGGCAGGTGGTCACAGCACGTGACGGCAGAGCCTCCAGGTAGGCTAGCAGACAGGTAGCAGATGTGCGCTCCCAGGTGAGCGGGCAAGCTGGTCCATAGACAGACTGACAAGAGTTGGAAGGCAGACCGTCGGACCACAGGCAAGCAGGCAGGTAGTTGATGTGCGCTCCCAGGTGAGCGGGCAAGCTGGTCCTTAGACAGACTGACAGGAGTAGTAAGGCAGACCGTCGGACCTCAGGCTAGCAGGCAGGTAGCAGGATATCAGGCAGGAATTAGACAGCAGACTGGCAGGAATCTGGCAGGTATCTGGCAGGTAACTGGCAACGGGACCTGAGGGCTGAAGCAGAGTAGTGAACAGTGCTACAACATTGCTCGGGCACCTCAATTTTGGAGGAGGTGCCTTTTATATGGGAGGTCCTCCGGCAATTGGCCGGGGACTCCTTAGGACGGCGCGCGTTGTCCCTTTAAGAGAGGGGGAGCGCGCGCGCGCCCTAAGCACACTGCCGGGGAAGGAGCGCGTGCCGGAAGCAGCGAGGAGAGCAGCGCTGGAGGACGCCGCACCAGGAGCGGGGAGGTGAGAGGGACGGCGTCTCTGCCTAGAACGGGGCAGAGACGCCGATGCTACAGTACCCCCCCCTTTAGGCCCCCTCTTTTTTTGGCCAGAAAGAAATTTCTCAAGGAGAAGCGGGACGTTGATGTTCTCCCTGGGTTCCCAAGTTCTCTCCTCAGGACCAAATCCCTTCCAATCTACCAGAAAAAAGGTTTTTCCTCTTACCCTCTTGGAGGCCAGAATACTCTCTACCTCAAAGATGTCATCAGCAGAAACCGGAGTAGGAGGGGCACCTGGATTTTTGGAAAAAAAGTTAAAGACAACGGGTTTGAGGAGAGATACGTGGAAGGAGTTGGGGATCCGTAGGGTGGCCGGGAGTTTTAATTTGTAGGCCACAGGGTTAATTTGCCTGAGGACTTCGAAGGGGCCGATGAATCGAGGACCCAACTTGTAGGAGGGTACTTTGAGCCGCACATGTTTGGATGAGAGCCAAACCTTGTCTCCAGGACGGAATTGGGGCAGATCCAGACGTCTCTTATCAGCATATCTCTTCATCCGCTCAGAGGAGAGAAGAAGAGCGGACCTGGTGCTCTCCCAAATAGTAGAAAATTCGCTGACAAGAGACTCCGCAGCAGGGATGTCCACAGAAACGGAGACAGGAAGTGGAATCCGGGGATGTTGGCCACCGACTATAAAGAACAGGGATTTGGAAGAGGACTCGCTCTCATGGTTGTTATAAGAGAACTCGGCCCATGGTAGGAGATCCACCCAGTCCGAGTGGTGAGCATCAACGAAGTGCCGGAGGTAGCTGGACTAGATCTGATTGATCCGCTCCACTTGACCATTGGACTGAGGGTGGTAAGCGGAGGAGAAATCCAGGGTAATGTCCAGCAGCTTACATGTGGCTCTCCAGAAGCGAGAGGTGAACTGAACCCCACGATCCGACACGATGTGGAGGGGCAGACCATGGAGACGGAAGATGTGGCGGATAAAGTCTTTAGCCAGCTCGGGTGCAGACGGAAGACCAGGCAGGGGAATGAAGTGGGCCATCTTAGAAAAACGGTCAGCGACAACCCAAATGACAGTGCAACCGGCAGAAACTGGAAGGTCGGTGATAAAGTCCATAGCGATGTGTTGCCAAGGAGCAGCAGGTACGGGAAGGGGCAGGAGATGGCCGGCAGGTAGATGTCGGGGAACTTTGTTACGGGCACAGGATGAACAGGCCGCGACGAAGTCTACCACGTCCTTACGCAGGGTAGGCCACCAGTAATGCCGGGTAATAAGTTGGAAGGTCTTCTTTTGGCCAGCATGGCCAGCTAGTTTAGAAGAATGTCCCCAGCGAAGAACCCTCTCCCGATCTGGCACAGCTACGAACGTGTTACCGGGTGGAAGACGAGTCAGATCCAAGGGGGCCACATTCATCACCTTGGAGGAGTCGATGATGTGCGTAGGTTCCTCCTCTTGATCGGAGGACAGGAAGGACCGGGACAAGGCATCAGCTTTGACGTTCTTGTCCGCCGGACGGAAATGAAGAATGAAGTCGAAGCGGGCAAAAAACAACGACCACCGGGCCTGGCGAGGATTGAGTCTCTGGGCATTTTGGAGATATGCCAGGTTTTTGTGATCCGTGTAGATAATTACCGGGTAGAGAGCCCCTTCAAGCAGATAGCGCCACTCTCCCAGTGCCAATATGATGGCTAGCAATTCCCAGTCTCCAATGGAGTAGTTGCGCTCCGACGAGGAGAAGATTTTGGAGAAGAAGCCGCACGTTACCATTCTCCCAGTAGAAGACTTCTGGGTGAGCACCGCTCCGGCTCCGGAAGAGGAGGCATCAACCTCCAGGTAGAATTGTTTATTACAGTCCGGACGGTGCAGGACGGGAGCAGAGGCGAAGTCTTTCTTTAGGGAAAGGAAGGCCTCCTCGGCTTCAGGCGACCATGTTCTGGGGTTAGCCCCCTTACGGGTAAGTGCAGACATGGGAGCAGTCCGAGACGAGAAGTGTGGGATGAAAAGACGATAATAATTAGCGAAGCCCAGGAATCGCTGTAGCGCCTTCAAACCTTCAGGACGAGGCCATTTTAGAACGGAAGAGAGCTTCTCGGGATCCATTTGCAGACCTGTTTGGGAGATGACATAGCCCAAGAACGGAAGGGAGGTCTGATCGAAGAGGCACTTCTCGTATTTGGCGTAAAGGTGGTTCTGCCGAAGCCTAAGCAGGACCTGACGAACATCCCTCCGGTGTGTGGGGAGATCCGGAGAGAAGACCAAGATATCGTCCAGGTATACCACTACGCAGGAGTACAGGAGGTCACGGAAGATGTCGTTGACTAGTTCCTGAAAGACCGCGGAAGCATTACAGAGACCGAAGGGCATCACAAGGTACTCGTAGTGACCGTCCCGGGTATTGAATGCCATCTTCCACTCGTCTCCTTGACGGATACGGACCAGATTATACGCTCCTCGTAGATCCAGCTTGGAGAAGATCCTGGCACCCTTGAGACGGTCAAACAATTCGGAGATGAGTGGCAGGGGATATTTGTTTTTTACCGTGATGAGATTGAGTCCTCTGTAGTCAATACAGGGACGTAGCGAGCCGTCTTTCTTTTTGACAAAGAAGAATCCGACTCCAGCCGGGGAGGTAGATTTTCGGATAAATCCCCTAGCCAGATTCTCTTCAATGTACTCAGACATGGCTCGGGTCTCGGCTGCAGACAACGGGTAGATACGCCCACGGGGAGGAGTGGTGCCAGGTACCAGGTCGATCGGGCAATCGTATGGCCTATGGGGTGGCAACGTCTCAGCTTTCTTCTTACCGAAGACGTCCGCATAGGGCCAGTAGGGAGCCGGGAGACCAGGTAAGTTAGCTGGAGTAGGCTGAGGGCGAAGTGGACGGACCGGGACCAGGCAGGTCCTATGGCAATCAGGACCCCATCGGAGTACTTCACCGGACCGCCAGTTCAATACGGGTTCATGTGTCTGGAGCCAAGGTAGACCTAGCAACAGGGAGTGAGAAAGTCCGGACAGCACATGGAATGAGATCTCCTCAGAGTGCAGCATTCCCACCTGCAGGGTTATGGGTTCTGTGACGAGCAGGATGGTCTCCGAGAGAAGTCTTCCATCCACGGAGGCGGCTGACAATGGTTCAGCCAGGGACTTGGTGGGAATATGGTATCTCTCTACCAGAGACTGGGAGATGAGGTTTCCAGCAGCTCCAGAATCCAGATGGGCGAGTTCAAAGAGACGGTTTTCTCCCCAAGCAATAGAGACCGGTAAGGTCAGAGACGGAGAGGGCTTACTTTTGTCTAGGACGACCTCTCCGAGTGGTCCTAGACACTGGCGTTTCCCGGCTTTTCCGGGCAGGAACGGATGAAGTGCTTCATACTGCCACAATAGAAACAGCTTCCCTCGGTCGGCGAGATTCTTGGCGAGAACCGACCATCTTGGTCTGGTCGACCTGCATAGGCTCAGGAGAGTGTAGCTGAGGAGAGACGGAGGGAGTGACGGGTTTCTGAAAAGTAGGAGCTAGACGTGGAAACCTCCTCTCACGGGTGACCTCTTTGGCACGCTCCTGGAACCGCAGGTCAATCCGGGTGGCAAGAGTTATTAGGTCATCGAGAGTGGTAGGAATATCCCGACCGGCAAGTTCATCTTTTATATGGCCGGACAGACCCTCCCAGAAGACGGAAACCAGAGCGTCATTATCCCAGGCCAGCTCCGAGGCAAGGGTACGGAACCGTATGGCATATTGGCCCACGGTGAGACTTCCCTGACGGAGGCGTAGCAGAGATGATGCGGATGAGGTCTTCCGTCCGGGTTCGTCGAAGACTTTCCGGAAAGCCGTGAGAAAGGCAGGCAAGTCGGACACCAGGGGGTCTCCTCTCTCCCATAGAGGATTTAGCCAGGCCAGGGCCTCTCCGGTGAGATGGGACATGATGAAGGCAATTTTGGCCCTGTCGGAGTTAAACTGGTGAGACAGGAGTTCAAAGTGCAGGGTGCACTGATTTATGAAGCCCCGAGCCTGGGCGGAGTCGCCTCCGAAACGAGGAGGTGTAGAAAGCCGGGGTCCGGGGTAGGATACGTTGTTATTAGTGGGCAGTGGAGCTGCCGGATTGCGAGTCATGGCACTGGCGGTGGTTGCAGGCAGAGCAGTCAGAGTGTCCAGGCGAGAATTGACATTCCGCAGGTGACCCAGGATGGACTCCTGTTTTGTCCTCTGACGGGACAGTTCATGACACAGGTCCGAGAGCGAGGGATCTTGGGGGCCACCGGGTTCCATGGCCCGAGCAAACTGTAACGGGTCTGGGAGGCGGAACCTCTGGGCTACTATACAAGGGGGCGGTCCTTGTAAGGGAGCGGGTGGCGACCAGGCAGGCAGTCACAGCAGGTGACCGGGACAGTCTCCAGGTAGGCTAGCAGACAGGTAGCAGATGTGCGCTCCCAGGTGAGCGGGCAAGCTGGTCCATAGACAGACTGACAAGAGTTGGAAGGCAGACCGTCGGACCTCAGGCAAGCAGGCAGGTAGTTGATGTGCGCTCCCAGGTGAGCGGGCAAGCTGGTCCTTAGACAGACTGACAGGAGTAGTAAGGCAGACCGTCGGACCTCAGGCTAGCAGGCAGGTAGCAGGATATCAGGCAGGAATTAGACAGCAGACTGGCAGGAATCTGGCAGGTATCTGGCAGGTAACTGGCAACGGGACCTGAGGGCTGAAGCAGAGTAGCGAACAGTGCTACAACATTGCTCGGGCACCTCCATTTTGGAGGAGGTGCCTTTTATATGGGAGGTCCTCCGGCAATTGGCCGGGGACTCCTTAGGACGGCGCGCGCGGTCCCTTCAAGAGAGGGGGAGCGCGCGCCCGCGCCCTAAGCACACTGCCGGGGAAGGAGCGAGTGCCGGAAACAGCGGGGAGAGCAGCGCTGGAGGACACCGCGCCAGGAGCGGGGAGGTGAGAGGGACGGCGTCTCTGCCTAGAACGGGGCAGAGACGCCGATGCTACACTGTGGCACTGCGACGGACATAAGGTCTCAAAAATCCACTGTGTCCTCCAGGCGGAAAGGCAGCATTTCTGTAGCCAACAGCTTGCAGATGGTGAAATTCAACCTCTTAGCTTTCTCATGGCTAGGAGGAAATGGTCTTTTACTTGTCCACATCTGAGGGACCGAGGGCTGGCTGTTGTGCTTTGACGGGGTTGAGTAGGGTGTCCCTGGCAAACTGCCGGTCTGTGAGGAAGATGCAGGCGGACATGTTAGGTTGCCTTGATCCAAAGGTGGTGCTCTCGATGTCAGAGAGCTCTCAACACCAGCAGGTGTTTCCACTTCCCAATGAACTGACGACCTGCCAATCACACTGGCTGTTGCAGGTAAAGAGGTGGCAGGTCTGCGTCCAAAAACATGTGTGACTTCTGTCCCCCCAGTCACAGAGGATGAAGAGGCCGCGAATGCACAAGATGGGGCAGACGGTGGTTGGCCCAGCCTGCTAGGCCGCATTGTAGCACAGTGAGCTTCCCACTGCAACTTATGCTTCATATCCATGTGACGGTACATGCATGAAGTACTCAAACTATGGATTTTTTGGCCTCTACTTAGCTTTTGGTGACAAATATTACAGATAACACGAGTTGGGTCATCCTTATCGATCTGAATAAATGCCCAGGCTATGCAAGGCTTAGAGCCCATGCGACCTGAAGAGCCACTATGACTTGTGGTCAGAGGCGGAGTTGTGGTTGAGGATGCAGTTGTTGACGTGCTTCCAGTACTCCGTCTCTGTCCAGGAAGGCGCAACCTAACCTCGTCGTCAATAGCATCTGTGACGCCCCGCTGCGCTTGGTATCACAGATCCTAGAAGAGTGTATTGATGGAATCCTCCACAAGAGGCCCCCATAAACATTCACACATCTCCACCTTCCACCTCAGACCAGCAGAGGGAGCCCGTTAGGGATATAAATAGGGAAGGTGGAGCTAGGCAGTTCAGTTCCTCTGAAGAGTTCCTGCAGTAGAGAAGCCTAAGAGAGGTCAGTCTGCAGTGGAGCTCAGTCTAGTCTAGAGAACTCAGTTAATAGTTCAACAGTGGAGCACGAGGCTCCTGCTAGCTAGATTCAGGGAGCCCAGATAGAGCTTAACGTGTGCCGGCGTCATAAGATCGGTGAAGCGCGGCAAGCTGCCGTTAGTGTGTATAGCCTATTGAGGGCCCGAGTAGGCCGAAGGCGAGTGGCGAGTTAGTACATAAGGGGCAGAGGAGCTTAACCAGCTCACCCCGAAGCATTTACCGGACACCGGATCCGAGCTTACCGGGATCTCTATGACCCAGTAAGGCATAACCGGAATCCCTGGAGAACTACAAGTCCCAGGATCGCTAAGGTGCTGATACGTAACAGAGCCAGGAGACGCTTAGGCCCCGCATACTGGGAGCGTGAACTTCAAGAGAAGGCCCTACCACAAGGTCAGCCAGCGCAGGACAGAGACAAAGTTAGGCCTAGCTCCAGGCAGGTCAGAAACTTACTGCGCAGAGGCAAGAAACAGGAGGCCCTACACCCGCTCATTGGGGATGATCCTGATATGCACCCTTCACCCTACAGTGCTCCAGGATGTGCCTGAATTTCCTCCAGTAAAAGGTACTGAAGTGACTACCGTGTCCGTTTCCGTTCTTGCTCTGACCCAGCTGGGTCTCGCCTGTCCTGCATTCCCCCTGCATACGCTGCCCTGAGACGTAGCTCCACCTGTGGGGAGCTATACTATCAAGCTGCCTTATCACGGGCCTCAGTGGACTGCTGCAGCGCTGGTGCTTATCACCAGATACCACAGGTGGTGTCACAAACTCTTATAAAATTAACAATTATCCACCCTTTTAAAGAGTGACCCCAGGGTACGGGCCAGGGAGCCGACCACCGCGACATCCCAAAGGCCAGGCAAAGGCCCGGGTGACCTCATCGACTGGCTGACTGTGGGTTGACAGTAAGTGGGATCTCCAACCTTGTCATCATCACCCTGTGTGTTATCACACCCGTCGTCCTCAAAGCCAACCTCTTCCTGCCCTGACCGAAAAGTCAAGTTGTCGCTCCAATCAGGTATTTGAGTCTCATCATCGTCTTCATCATTGTCTCCACCAACAGGAGTTACAGTTTGGGAACGAGGGTCTACATTATGCTCAGAACCTTCTTCATCTGGTCCTGGATCCGACTTATAAAGATTCTGGGCATCAGTGCAGATCATTTCCTCGTCTGGATTAACAGAAGCTCTGGAGCAGACCTCCGTTTCCCAGGCTATAGTATGAGTAAACAGCTGTGCAGACTCAACCATCTGTGTTACCCCATACTCAGACGGGCAGCTGGAGACTTGGGAGCTGTGAGGAAGCAAGTGCGATTGGGGTGACACCTCTGAGGACTGGAGTATTTGTGATGTTGAAGTTGAGGTGGAGGAGAGCCCACTTGAAGGAGCACTTGATATCCGCTGAAGCACCTGCTGTTTTTGTGCCTCATCTGGAATTTGTAGCGATGGGCGTGTCCGTAACAAAGGGATCGCATCACATTGTCCACGAAAAGAAGTCGACATGTTAGTTTGGCTGGAAGATGGTCTTTCTTCTGCAGATGTTACTCCCCCTCCACCGCGGGGGGCTCCACCCACCAGCGGACAGGCACCAGTATTAGGAGAGGGGGGCTGGCCGTCAGGGTCCACCGCGGCTCTGGCACAAACCCGGCGACACGGAGGTGGCACGGGCAGGAGCGGACTGGCCGTGTCGGCTTCTCACTTTTTGGATTTTAGAAGGGCATGACATGCCTATATCTGTGTCTCCCCCTCCTTTTACTCCTCCACCTCTTTTATTTTCGCATGACTATATGTACTTGTCACTTTTCCATGTGTTAGTTATGTCTTCTGAGCAGTTTGTCAGCTTTTGGACACCTTTGAAGGTGTTTTCTATGTGTTTCTATGTGTTTTTGTTTGCCTGCCATTGGTTTTAACGGTGTTCGAAGGTGTTCGACGAACAGTTCGGCGAACACACGGGTGTTCGACGAACCGAACCGAACTCGAACACTAAGGGGGTGGCTCAACACTAGTTGTGTCTACAAGACCTTTTAAGGAAGCCAGCAAAAAAATTGAAGAGAAGGGAAAGCACAAAAGGACCTGGTCTTGCTGAGCACTGGAAAGGGCAGCCGGCAACCAGACGTCAAAGTAGAAAAGCAGCAAGTGAGAGGCTTATCTCTGCCTACGGCCACAGCACCCTGAACACGCCTGATCTCGTCTGATCTTGGAAGCTAAGCAGAGTTTGGCCTGGTTAGTACTTGGATGGGAGACCACCTGGGAATACCAGGTGCTGT
Source organism: Phyllobates terribilis (assembly GCF_046119375.1). Lineage (NCBI taxonomy): Eukaryota > Metazoa > Chordata > Amphibia > Anura > Dendrobatidae > Phyllobates > Phyllobates terribilis. Next base: position 675,292,815 of record NW_027362764.1, on the reverse strand, counting down.
AGGCTTTTGCTTTTTCCTTCCTTCCACCAGCAGGGGGCACTCTCTTCTATGCCTTTTTTCCATTCCCTTTCACAAGTGCACACATTCATTCTCTTTTCTTTTTTTCATTTGCTTTCTCTCTTGCGCTATTACATCTCTGCAAAATACCAGCATCCTTCTGATCACCGTGGGCCTCCAGCATTGTTGCTTCTTTACTTTTAATACTAGGCTCATTTTCACCAGGACCGGCGTCTCCCGCGTGGCTGGAGGCAACCAACGGTAACCCCAAGCAGAAGACCTTTGCAGGCAACACGACCCTCCCCCCTGAAGAGCAGCTCAAAGTCACTGGCAACCATCTCACCCTCTTCCTTCATTCACCCCTGGATGTCTCGCTCCGCCCCCAGGTTACGGATCCAGCGTGCTCTTTCTGTCACATTACCGCGATGAATGGTTTAGCCTACAGGAGACCCTGCGCCGAGACATTTTTGAAGACACCTGATGCGGCGGGTGAATCACTGCTAAACAAACCACACCTGTAGGGACGGCACAGCCTTTGCATGGACCCTTCGGAGCCCGCCCCGTCACGGCCAGATTTCTCGCCACCAAGCGATCCTGAGAAAAGGTGGCCGGGCGATGGATCAAGCAGCGTCTACTGGCCATACCACCTTGGATACGCCTGATCTCTTCTGATCTTTGAAGCAAAGCAGTGCTGGGCTCGGACAGTACTTGGATGGGAGACCTCCTGGGAACACCAGGTGCTGTAGACCATTTTGATGACGTTTTGCCCTACTGCCCAGCTCGGCTAGCATGGAACGGCGCCTTGCCGGACACCGACCTTAAGTAACTTAGATGATGGAAGCCCCAAGGCCTCTGAGCCAGTTAGCAGCTGAGTACGCTACCCCGCCGCCTTCACGCAGGCCTGACACCGAGCTCCTTGCCACGGCTAGGAGTGCTTATTGACTCCGCAGCTTGCTGTGTGGAAATGATGGCGTTAAAAGCACCCGGGGCCGTGAAGGGGCCAGGCTTTCAGCAGGTGCCCAGGGAAGGTTTTGGATGCCGGCCGCCTAGCGAGGGCCAGCATAAGTAACATGTTTCTCTGCAAAGAAGCTTGTGTAACCAAGCCAGACGGCTGCCAAAGAGCTAACCTCAGTGCAAGGAAGGCAAGGAAGGTGCGGAAGGAATTGGAGAGGGGGGGGTGATTCCTGCTAGGGCCCTGAAATCGTAAAACAGGCAGGAGAGTCTGACGCATGGTGACGGAGAGGTTGTAGAGGCAGATAGGGGGTGTTGTCACGTGCGAGCACGTGTGCATGCTGGCTTGTGTGTGAGAGTGCACTTCCTAGGTGTGGCGCGCTCTAGATAGTCAAAGGGATTGTTCGCTTTCATTAAAAGTTAATCCCCGGCTGCAGGCTATTAGAAAGCAACTAACCGCGCTCTACTCACCCTACCCGGGTCTACCGGTGAGTCTCGCCTCTGCTCCTGGCCTGTGGCATTGGCCGTGAAGCTGACGTTCCGTCGACAGCGCTGCAGCCGATCAGTGAGCTCAGCGGCTCTGAGTGGGGCGTTGTGTCTACAAGACCTTTTAAGGAAGCCAGCAAAAAAATTGAAGAGAAGGGAAAGCACAAAAGGACCTGGTCTTGCTGAGCACTGGAAAGGGCAGCCGACAGCCAGACTTCAAAGTAGAAAAGCAGCAAGTGAGAGGCTTGTCTCTGCCTATGGCAACACCACCCTGAACATGCCTGATCTCGTCTGATCTTGGAAGCTAAGCAGTGTCATGCCTGGTTAGTACTTGGATGGGAGACAGCCTGGGACTACCAGGTGCTGTAGGCTTTTGCTTTTTCTTTCCTTCCACCAGCAGGGGGCACTCTCTTCTGTGCCTTTTTTCTATTCCCTTTCACAAGTGCACACATTCATTCTCTTTTCTTTTTTTCATTTGCTTTCTCTCTTGCGCTATTTCATCTCTGCAAAATACCAGCATCCTTCTGATTACCGTGGGCCTCCAGCATTGCTGCTTCTTTACTTTTAATACTAGGCTCCTTTTCAGCAGGACCAGCGTCTCCCGCGTGGCTGGAGGCAACCACCGGTAACCCCAAACAGAAGACCTTTGCAGGCAACACGACCCTCCCCCCTGAAGAGCAGCTCAAAGTCACTGGCAACCATCTCACCCTCTTCCTTTATTCACCCCTGGACGTCTCGCTCCGCCCCCAAGTTACGGGTCCATCTTGCTCTTTCTGTCACATTACCGTGATGAAGGGTTTAGCCTGCAGGAGACTCTGCGCCGAGACATTTTTGAAGACACCTGATGCGGCGGTTGAATCACTGCTAAACAAACCACACCTGTAGGGACGGCACAGACTTTGCATGGAGGCATCGGAGCCCGCCCCGTCACGGCCAGATTGCTCGCCACCAAGCGATCCTGAGAAAGGCTGGCCAGGCGATGGATCAAGCAGCTTCTACTGGCCATACCACCTTGGATACGCCCGATCTCATCTGATCTCGGAAGCAAAGCAGGGCTGGGCTCAGACAGTACTTGGATGGGAGACCTCCTGGGAACTCCGGGTGCTGTAGACCATTTTGATGACGTTTTTACCTACTGCCCAGCTCGGCTAGCATGGAACGGCGCCTTGCCGGACACCGACCTTAAGTAACTTAGATGATGGAAGCCCCAAGGCCTCTGAGCCAGTTGGCAGCTAAGTACGCTATCCCGCCGCCTTTACGCAGGCCTGACACCGAGCTCATTGCCACGGCTAGGAGTGCTTATTGACTCTGCAGCTCGCCGTGTGGAAATGATGGCGTTAAAAGCACCCGGGGCCGTGAAGGGGCCAGGCTTTCAGCAGGTGCCCAGGGAAGGTTTTGGATGCCGGCCGCCTAGCGAGGGCCAGCAGAAGTAACATGTTTCTCTGCAAAGAAGCTTGTGTAACCAAGCAAGACAGCTGACAAAGAGCTAACCTCAGTGTAAGGAAGGCAAGGAAGGTTCGGAAGGAATTGGGGAGGTGGGGGGGTGATTCCTGCTAGGGCCCTGAAATCATAAAACAGGCAGGAGAGTCTGACGCATGGTGACGGAGAGGTTGTAGGGGCAGATAGGGGGTGTTGTCACGTGCGAGCACGTGTGCATGCTGGCTTGTGTGTGAGAGTGCGCTTCCTTGGTGTGGCGCGCTGCAGACAGTCAAAGGGATTGTTCCCTTTCATTAAAAGTTAATCCCCGGCTGCAGGCTATTAGAAAGCAACTAACCGCGCTCTACTCACCCTACCCGGGTCTACCGGTGAATCTCGCCTCTGCTCCCGGCCTGTGGCATTGGCCGTGAAGGTGACGTTCCGTCGACAGCGCTGCAGCCGATCAGTGAGCTCAGCGGCTCTGAGTGGGGCGTTGTGTCTACAAGACCTTTTAAGGAAGCCAGCAAAAAAATTGAAGAGAAGGGAAAGCACAAAAGGACCTGGTCTTGCTGAGCACTGGAAAGGGCAGCCGGCAGCCAGACGTCAAAGTAGAAAAGCAGCAAGTGAGAGGCTTGTCTACGCCTACGGCCACACCACCCTGAACACGCCCGATCTCGTCTGAACTTGGAAGCTAAGCAGGGTCAGGATTGGTTAGTACTTGGATGCGAGACCTCCTGGGAACACCGGGTGCTGTAGACCATTTTGATGACGTTTTGCCCTACTGCCCAGCTCGGCTAGCATGGAATGGCGCCTTGCCGGACACCGACCTTAAGTAACTTAGATGATGGAAGCCCCAAGGCCTCTGAGCCAGTTGGCAGCTAAGTACTCTACCACGCAGGCCTGACACCGAGCTCCTTGCCACGGCTAGGAGTGCTTATTGACTCCGCAGCTCGCCGTCTGGAAATGATGGCGTTAAAAGCACCCGGGGCCGTGAAGGGGCCAGGCTTTCAGCAGGTGCCCAGGGAAGGTTTTGGATGCTGGCCGCCTAGCGAGGGCCAGCAGAAGTAACATGTTTCTCTGCAAAGAATCTTGTGTAACCAAGCCAGACGGCTGACAAAGAGCTAACCTCAGTGCAAGGAAGGTGCGGAAGGAATTGGGGAGGGGGGGGTGATTCCTGTTAGGGCTCTGAAATCATAAAACAGGCAGGAGAGTCTGACGCATGGTGACGGAGAGGTTGTAGGGGCAGATAGGGGGTGTTGTCACGTGCGAGCCCGTGTGCATGCTGGCTTGTGTGTGAGAGTGCGCTTCCTAGGTGTGGTGCGCTGCAGACAGTCAAAGGGATTGTTCCCTTTCATTAAAAGTTAATCCCCGGCTGCAGGCTATTAGAAAGCAACTAACCGCGCTCTACTCACCCTACCCGGGTCTACCGGTGAGTCTCGCCTCTGCTCCCGGCCTGTGGCATTGGCCGTGAAGCTGACGTTCCGTCGACAGCGCTGCAGCCGATCAGTGAGCTCAGCGGCTCTGAGTGGGGCATTCTGTCTACAAGAACTTTTAAGGAAGCCAGCAAAAAAACTGAAGAGAAGGGAAAGCACAAAAGGACCTGGTCTTGCTGAGCACTGGAAAGGGCAGCCGGCAGCCAGACGTCAAAGTAGAAAAGCAGCAAGTGAGAGGCTTGTCTCTGCCTACGGCCACACCACCCTGAACACGCCCAATGTCATCTGATCTCGGAAGCTAAGCAGAGTTGGGCCTGGTTAGTATTTGGATGGGAGACAACCTGGTAATGCCAGGTGCTGTAGGCTTTTGCTTTTTCCTTCCTTCCACCAGCAGGGTGCTCTCTCTTCTATGCCTTTTTTCCATTCCCTTTCACAAGTGCACACATTCATTCTCTTTTCTTTTTTTCATTTGCTTTCTCTCTTGCGCTATTTCATCTCTGCAAAATACCAGCATCCTTCTGATCACCGTGGGCCTCTAGCATTGTTGCTTCTTTACTTTTAATACTAGGCTCCTTTTCACCAGGACCAGCGTCTCCCGCGTGGCTGGAGGCAACCACCGGTAACCCCAAGCAGAAGACCTTTGCAGGCAACACGACCCTCCCCCCTGAAGAGCAGCTCAAAGTCACTGGCAACCATCTCACCCTCTTCCTTCATTCACCCCTGGACGTCTCGCTCCGCCCCCAAGTTACGGGTCCAGCTTGCTCTTTCTGTCACATTACCACGATGAAGGGTTTAGCCTGCAGGAGACCCTGCACCGAGACATTTTTGAAGACACCTGATGCGGCGGGTGAGTCACTGCTAAACAAACCACACCTGTAGGGATGGCACAGCCTTTGCATGGACCCTTCGGATTCTGCCCCGTCACGGCCAGATTGCTCGCCATCAAGCGATCCTGAGAAAGGCTGGCCGGGCGATGGATCGAGCAGCGTCTACTGGCCATACCACCTTGGATACGCCCGATCTCATCTGATAATATCACAGCGTACCATAGCAATCAGTAATATCCATCTAATTATTATCAAAATATTAAAATAAATTATGTTTGGAATAATAAACAATAATAGATAATAATTCATTATCAATCAAGTTCTCCATATGATAGAACATTTTTATATCATAGGTGAATTACCTTTTCCAACCCATAGGTGTCAGTGTATTTTGAAAAAACAAGTTTTTATATCTTTATTAAACCAATAATATCAAAGAATGTATACTCCTGAACCAAAATGAATAAATATATGAATGTATGAATGAATGAATGAATGAATAAATGAATAAATGAATTGTTGTGTTTACTCAAAAAATGTAAACATTTTTTTCCTTAGCAATATATATTTAATGAAGCAATACTCTTGTATTAGACATCTACTGTACATGTACTGTATCTACATATATATATTTCTATCCTTCTTTAATAATTATTATTTCTTGATTTAACTAATAGTGAATAAGGGCAACCACACATCAAAATGGTTTACAAAGCAAATTTATATTTAGAATAATTTTCCACATGATAATATTCTTGAATAACTATAATATTATTTTTAATGGTTACCTAAATAGGTACACACCTCTCTTTAGTGAAATCTATGCTACTCATCGATATGAAATTTATGCACAATATTTCTAGAAGAATAATTATTTTTAATTTTTTTCTGATATATACATAAATTTTATAAAATAATATTTTTGGTATTAAGGGGGAAAATGTGTTTTTGATCCTGATTACATAATCAATTTTTGATCAATACTTATTTTCCACACATTTTAATAAAGAAGAAATAATAATAAGGTACTATGGTATAATTAAGAAGGGTATTACATGCAAAGTTGCATAATTTAATATTTTTTGGTGGTACAAGGTTATGACAAATATGAAATCATCCAGATAATGGAGATATAAGGGTATTTTTTATGGAGAATATAATTACTCTGCATTTGTCATTAAAATTTAAAGGCCTTATTTTTATTTTTATTCTTATTTTTACTCTTAATTTTATTTTTCATTTTTAAAATTTTATTCTTACTTTATACTTCTTATTTTTCTACTTTTTAATTTTTTAATTCTCATTTGATTTTATTTGAGTTCAATATCTCAATTGAGAAAACACATTAATATTTAATAAAGTAATGTCTAATACAAGAGTATTGCTTCATTAAATATATATTGCTAAGGAAAAAAATGTTTACATTTTCTGAGTAAACACAACAATTCATTCATTCATTTATTCATTCATTCATTCATTCATTCATACATTCATATATTTATTCATTTTGGTTCAGGAGTATACATTCTTTGATATTATTGGTTTAATAAAGATATAAAAACTTGTTTTTTCAAAATACACTGACACCTATGGGTTGGAAAAGGTAATTACACCTATGACATAAAAATGTTCTATCATATGGAGAACTTGATTGCTAATGAATTATTATCTATTATTGTTTATTATTCCAAACATAATTTATTTTAATATTTTGATAATAATTAGATGGATATTACTGATTGCTATGGTACGCTGTGATATTATCAGATGAGATTGGGCGTATCCAAGGTGATATGGCCAGTAGAAGCTGCTGGATCCATCGCCCGGCCAGCCTTTCTCAGGATCGCTTTGTGGCGAGCAATCTGGCCGTGACGGGGTGGGCTCCGAAGGGTCCATGCAAAGTCTGTGCCGTCCCTACAGGTGTGGTTTGTTTAGCAGTGATTCACCCGCCGCATCAGGTGTCTTCAAAAATGGCTCGGCGCAGGGTCTCCTGCAGGCTAAACCCTTCAACGCGGTAATGTGACAGAAAGAGCAAGCTGGACCCGTAACTTGGGGGCGGAGCGAGACGTCCAGGGGTGAATGAAGGAAGAGGGTGAGATGATTGTCAGTGACTTTGAGCTGCTCTTCAGGGGAGAGGGTCGTGTTGCCTGGAAAGGTCTTCTGCTTGGGGTTACCGGTGGTTGCCTCCAGCCACGCGGGAGACGCTGGTCCTGGTGAAAAGGAGCCTAGTATTAAAAGTAAAGAAGCAACAATGCTGGAGGCCCACGGTGATCAGAAGGATGCTGGTATTTTGCAGAGATGAAATAGTGCAAGAGAGAAAGCAAATGAAAAAAATAAAAGAGAATGAATGTGTGCACTTGTGAAAGGGAATGGAAAAAAGGCATAGAAGAGAGTGCCCCCTGCTGGTGGAAGGAAGGAAAAAGCTAAAGCCTACTGCATCTGGTATTCCCAGGTGGTCTCCCATCCAAGTACTAACCAGGCCCAACCCTGCTTAACTTTTGGGATCAGCCTAGATTGGGCGTTTTCAGGGTGGTGTGGCTGTAGGCAGAGACTAGTCTCTCACTTGCTGCTTTTCTACTTTGACGTCTGGCTGCCGGCTGCCCTTTCCAGTGCTCAGCAAGACCAGGTCCTTTTGTGCTTTCCCTTCTCTTCAATTTTTTTTCTGGCTTCCTTAAAAGGTCGTGTAGACACAACGCCCCACTCAGAGCCGCCGAGCTCACTGATCGGCTGCAGCGCTGTCGACGGAACGTCAGCTTCACGGCCAATGCCACAGGCCGGGAGCAGAGGCGAGACTCACCGGTAGACCCGGGTAGGGTGAGTAGAGCGCAATTAGTTGCTTTCTAATAGGCTGCAGCCGGGGATTAACTTTTAATGAAAGATAACAATCCCTTTGACTGTCTGCAGCGCGCCACACCTAGGAAGCGCACTCTCACACACAAGCCAGCATGCACACGTGCTCGCACGTGACAACACCCCCTATCTGCCCCTACAACCTCTCCATCACCATGTGTCAGACTCTCCTGCCTGTTTTATGATTTCAGGGCCCTAGCAGGAATCACCCCCCCCTCCCCAATTCCTTCCTTGCCTTCCTTGCACTGAAGTTAGCTCTTTGTCAGCCGTCTGGCTTGGTTACACAAGCTTCTTTGCAGAGAAACATGTTACTTCTGCTGGCCCTCGCTAGGCGGCCGGCATCCAAAACCATCCCTTGGCACCTGGTGAAAGCCTGGCCCCTTCACGGCCCCGGGTGCTTTTAACGCCATCATTTCCACACGGCGAGCTGCGGAGTCAATAAGCACTCCTAGCCGTGGCAAAAAGCTCGGTGTCAGGCCTGCGTAAAGGCGGCGGGGTAGCGTACTTAGCTGCCAACTGGCTCAGAGACCTTGGGACTTCCATCATCTAAGTTACTTAAGGTCGGTGTCCGGCAAGGCGCCGTTCCATGCTAGCCGAGCTGGGCAGTAGGGCAAAACGTCATCAAAATAGTCTACAGCACCCGGTGTTCCCAGGAGGTCTCCCATCCAAGTACTGTCCGAGCCCAGCCCTGCTTTGCTTTTGAGATCAGACGAGATCGGGCGTATCCAAGGTGGTAGGACCAGTAGACGCTGCTCGATCCATCGCCCGGCCAGCCTTTCTCAGGATCGCTTGGTGGCGAGCAATCTGGCCGTGACGGGGCGGGCTCCGAAGGGTCCATGCAAAGGCTGTGCCGTCCCTACAGGTGTGGTTTGTTTAGCAGTGATTCACCCGCCGCATCAGGTGTCTTCAAAAATGTCTCGGCGCAGGGTCTCCTGCAGGCTAAACCCTTCATCGCGGTAATGTGACAGAAAGAGCAAGCTGGACCCGTAACTTGGGGGCGAAGCGAGACGTCCAGGGGTGAATGAAGGAAGAGGGTGAGATGGTTGCCTGTGACTTTGAGCTGCTCTTCAGGGGGGAGGATCGTGTTGCCTGCAAAGGTCTTCTGCTTGGGGTTACCGGTTGTTGCCTCCAGCCACACGGGAGACGCTGGTCCTGGTGAAAAGGAGCCTAGTATTAAAAGTAAAGAAGCAACAATGCTGAAGGCCCACGGTGATCAGAAGGATGCTGGTATTTTGCAGAGATGAAATAGCACAAGAGAGAAAGCTAATGAAAAAAAGAAAAGAGAATGAATGTGTGCACTTGTGAAAGGGAATGGAAAAAAGGCATAGAAGAGAGTGACCCCTGCTGGTGGAAGGAAGGAAAAAGCAAAAGCCTACAGCACCTGGTTTTCCCAGGCAGTCTCCCATCCAAGTATTAACAAGGCCCAATCCTGCTTAGCTTCTGAGATCAGACAAGATCAGGCGTGTTCAGGGTGGTGTGGCCATAGGCAGAAACAATTCTCTCACTTGCTGCTTTTCTACTTTAACGTCTAGCTGCCGGCTGCCCTTTCCAGTGCTCAGCAAAACCAGGTCCTTTTGTGCTTTCCCTTCTCTTCAATTTTTTTGCTGGCTTCCTTAAAAGGTCTTGTAGATACAACGCCCCACTCAGAGCCGCTGAGCTCACTGATCGGCTGCAGCGCTGTCGACGGAACGTCGGCTTCACGGCCAATGCCACAGGCCGGGAGCAGAGGCGAGACTCACCGGTAGACCCGGGTAGGGTGAGTAGAGCGCGGTTAGTTGCTTTCTAATAGCCTGCAGCCGGGGATTAACTTTTAATGAAAGGGAACAATCCATTTGACTGTCTGCAGCGCGCCACACCTAGGAAGCGCACTCTCACACACAAGCCAGCATGCACACGTGCTCGCACGTGACAACACCCCCTATCTGCCCCTACAACCTCTCCGTCACCATGCGTCAGACTCTCCTGCCTGTTTTATGATTTCAGGGCCCTAGCAGGAATCACCACCCCCCCTCCCCAATTCCTTCCTTGCCCTGAGGTTAGCTCTTTGTCAGCCGTCTGGCTTGGTTACACAATCTTCTTTGCAGAGAAACATGTTACTTCTGCTGGCCCTCGCTAGGCGGCCGGCATCCTAAACCTTCCCTGGGCACCTGCTGAAAGCCTGGCCCCTTCACGGCCCCGGGTGCTTTTAAAACCATCATTTCCACACGGCGAGCTGCGGAGTCAATAAGCACTCCTAGCCGTGGCAAGGAGCTCGGTGTCAGACCTGCATGAAGGCGGCGGGGTAGCGTACTTAGCTGCAAACTGGCTCAGAGGCCTTGGGCTTCCATCATCTAAGTTACTTAAGGTCGGTGTCCGGCAAGGCGCCGTTCCATGCTAGCCGAGCTGGGCAGTAGGGCAAAACGTAATCAAAATGGTCTACAGCACCCGGTGCTCCCAGGAGGTCTCCCATCCAAGTACTGTCCGAGCCCAGCCCTGCTTTGCTTCTGAGATCAGACGAGATAGGGCATATCCAAGGTGGTATGGCCAGTAGACACTGCTCGATCCATCGCCCGGCCAGCCTTTCTCAGGATCGCTTTGTGGCGAGCAATCTGGCCGTGACGGGGCGGGCTCCGAAGGGTCAATACAAAGGCTGTGCCGTCCCTACAGGAGTGGTTTGTTTAGCAGTGATTCACCCGCCGCATCAGGTGTCTTCAAAAATGTCTCAGCGCAGGGTCTCCTGCAGGCTAAACCCTTCATCACGGTAATGTGACAGAAAGAGCAAGCTGGACCCGTAACTTGGGGGCTGAGCGAGACGTCCAGGGGTGAATGAAGGAAGAGGGTGAGATGGTTGCCAGTGACTTTGAGCTGCTCTTCAGGGGGGAGGGTCGTGTTGCCTGCAAAGGTCTTCTGCTTGGGGTTACCGGTGGTTGCCTCCAGCCACGCGGGAGATGCTGGTCCTGGTGAAAAGGAGCCTAGTATTAAAAGTAAAGAAGCAACAATGCTGGAGGCCCACGGTGATCAGAAGGATGCTGGTATTTTGCAGAGATGAAGTAGCGCAAGAGAGAAAGCAAATGAAAAAAAGAAAAGAGAATGAATGTGTGCACTTGTGAAAGGGAATGGAAAAAAGGCATAGAAGAGAGTGGCCCCTGCTGGTGGAAGGAAGGAAAAAGCAAAAGCCTACAGCACCTGGCATTCCCAGGCGGTCTCTGTTAAATGGTTAATTATGGAAATTCATTTGGAATGTTAATCGATAATAATTTTTCTGTGTTCTATGCCTCAGCCATCGTGTCTAGTTGACATGCGTTATTTGTGTGTGTATTTTTGGTTCACTACCATATGTAGAACAGGTGTCCATACGACTGGCTATAAAAGCCCATGGTACAGAAAGGGGGGCTCTCTTGCTCTGCCCACCCCACAAGACACAGAATCTTCATGCTGAGAAGCAGATTACATGTAGGCCTGGACACATGCTGGACAAACACATGATTTACCAGCCAGGATCCAAGGAAAGATGGGTGAATCTCAACAATTAAGCAAATTATGGACAAATGGACAATTACTTTATAACTAATTATTGTATGTACCTGCTGCAATCTGATTCTTTTTAATGGACAATCCAAGAATAAATAGATACATTTTTTTATAAGAATATCGTGATATTGATACTTTGAGAAGTCCTCAGTAGAAAAAAATAATACAGGAAGAGTATTATTTTACAATGGTGAGCCAGCCAGTCCTGTTTTTTTGTTTTTTAAATTAAGTAAGTGAATTTCTTCCGTGAACAAGGGGGGAGTCCTGACGAGCTGAACAGCTATTGTTCACGTGTCAGTAAATTCACTAGTTTGTCACGAGAAGCAGAAAGGACCTACAGACTGAGGAAAGACAGGAAGCAGAGGTACTAACAAGGAACAGAATCACACAGGAAAATAATCAGACGAACTGAAGACAGGACGTGTTGATAAAGAGAAGCCAAGGAATCTTAAGGTAAGCAAAATATGGATATAATTTCTTCTTTTGCTAAACAAAGTAATATTAATTTCAAAGGTAATGTAGGAGATGACATAGAAGTTTTGTGGCTCAGTTTATACAAAGAATGTGAATTGCAGAATTTACAGTTAACTTCTAAATTGGTAAATAGAGACAAACAGAAATTGAGAAATATTCTACATTTGGTAGATTTTTTTCTTAGTCTTGTGTTAGAGATTTCTAAGCAGGAAAATAATGTAGAAGTGTCAGACGGTGATACTGATTCTGACTGTAATGTGGAAAATGAACAAGAAGTAAGACACGTGTCTGTAACTGAAGGTCACCGTGGGTCTGACCAAGAGACGGACATACAGAAACCTGACATGGGAGGAGACATGACTGACATACGAGAAACCGACATACTAGGTGATGTGGGAGGAGACGTGAGTGACGTAGGAGGAACGGACGTACAAGAGCCACTAAAAATATCAGAGAATTCTGGAATTACCCAGGCTCAACTCCAAATTAAAATGAGGAAAAATTTGCTGAAATTATACAAAATCATGCCAAAATATGATGTCAAAATCCATGCCTGTAGAAATTCAGAGACATTTGAGAGCTTCTCTGATAAGTTTGATTTATCCAATGAGGAGAGGAATCAATTATTTAAAATATGGATTCCTGTGACATTGTCCAGACGTTTACATTTAATGCCCTGTGAAAATGACTCTCCTAATCGATGGGAAAATGATTCGGACAGATTAAGATATTTGATTTATTGTGTCACAAAGGATTTTCCCAACATAGAAGATCTGCAGAAACTAAGGATTGGTAGGAAGGAATGTACATATACATTCATGTCCATATTTGAACGGTTGTACAAAGCTCTCATCAAAAATGGAAAAGTACAAAATATGATAACAACTTTTGTACAAAAATTCAAATTCCTAAATTCAGTTTCCCAAGTTATGGCATCACAAAAAAATTAATTATTTGAATGTGCGCAGATGCTGGATTTTGTTAGAAAACATGAGAATCGTGAAAAGAAAATAAATCAAGCTAAATTTATAAAACCAGGAAAGGTAAAATCTTACCAAAAGCCAATATCAAACTCTCCTAGACTGAGTCATGCCCATAGTGAACTCTATCAAATACGCAGAAGATTTCATATATGTTATAAGCCATATCAGCCAGTGCAAAGATCCATCTCTCCACAGAATGAGTTAATTCTCAGTCAGAAATGTGATTCTTTAAAAAGGAAAATGGCTGAAACTGATGGACAGAGACAGGTGAGACGACCAACTCACTGTGACGTCATGGAATGTGGACAGAAGAACAGGCAGTTCTCTGAGGTTTTGAAGGATTAAAAAATGTCTTTCCTAAATAGGGCGTTCCTGGAGATATTTGAGAGAGACAGAAGATTTGGTTTAGGGAGTGGCTAAGGAAAAACTGTAATTATAATGTTGTATCAAAATGTAATACAATGTCTAAATATTTATTTATAATCTCATACAGTAAAGTTGTAGTTACATAGTTTCTAATAGTTCATATATATATATATATATATATATATATATATATATATACACTTGTCTAAGTAGAGATTGCGTATAATTGTATTTATATATACGTTTATAAAATATATATATATATTAATTAATAAATTAGAACTTCATATATATAAATTTAAGTAGCAATATTTTGAATTACATTAGAACCAACCAATATATGTATAAGATATTTAAATAATTCTGTTTCTGTATGAATTTGATATTTAATTTTATTTTCTTATATTTCCTTAGAGTTTTCATTCCAAAGCAGGATTTGATCAAAGAACTCTAAAATGGATTTATTTCTTTATTCACACAGGAAGTGAAAAAATTGCATGATTTTATGTGTATAACATTTTAAAATAATAACAATATATCTAGTTGAACTATAATATATATGTAATACTTATTAATTCTTTTGTGTTCCTAATATTTTCTGTGCATGAAGTGTTCGTGCAAATTAAAGTAGCTTTACAGCATGACGTGTGACAGCTGCGGCCTTTGAACATTGAGCTAATAGTATAGGATCCCATTCATTCTATTTTCAACTGATGTAACTTAAGACCGGGCAGCCAGTGAAAAAAGAATCTAAGACAAGAGCTTTTTCAAGTGTCTGAAATTCCAGTGACTTACTCTCATATTATATAATATGTACTTGGGGAATATTCAAAGAAATATAAAGATATTCAATTGATATGGCAATGCGCATTAATAAATTGGGATACAACAATTTGGGGTTAAATATATATATATATATATATATATATATATAAAACTTCATATGTGGAATGTTTGAGTTGAACAGATCTGTGAATGTCAGAGTGAAGGTGACAGATGAGTAAATCAGCAGCTGCTAAGTGTGATTGATGTGACAGAGGCCTCGTATGTTTGTATGTTTAAAAAAAAAATGTTTCTTAATGTGAAGGTACAAAAATATATTTAATTCTGAGGAAATTATAATACATAATTTGGTATTATCTACATATATATCATATATATATTTCTATATTTCTTTAATAATTATTATTTCTTGATTTAACTAATAGTGGATAAGGGCAACCACACATCAAAATGGTTTACAAAGCAAATTTATATTTAGAATAATTTTCCACATGATAATATTCTTGAATAACTATAATATTATTTTTAATGGTTACCTAAATACGTACACACCTCTCTTTAGTCAAATCTATGCTACTCATCGATATGAAATTTATGCACAATATTTCTAGAAGAATAATTATTTTTAATTGGGTTCTGATATATACATAAATTTTATAAAATAATATTTTTTGTATTAAGGGGAAAAATGTGTTTTTGATCCTGATTACATAATCACTTTTGATCAATACTTATTTTACACACATTTAATAAAGAAGAAATAATAAGGTACTATGGTATAATTAAGAAGGGTATTACATGCAAAGTTGCATAATTTAATATTTTTTGGTGGTACAAGGTTATGACAAATATGAAATCATCCAGATAATGGAGATATAAGGGTATTTTTTATGGAGAATATAATTACTCTGCATTTGTCATTAAAATTTAAAGGCCTTATTTTTATTTTTATTCTTATTTTTACTCTTAATTTTATTTTTCATTTTTAAAATTTTATTCTTACTTTATGCTTCTTATTTTTCTATTTTTTCATTTTTTAATTCTCATTTGATTTTATTTCAGTTCAATATCTCAATTGAGAAAACACATTAATATTTAATAAAGTAATGTCTAATACAAGAGTATTGCTTCATTAAATATATATTGCTAAGGAAAAAAATGTTTACATTTTCTGAGTAAACACAACAATTCATTCATTCATTTATTCATTCATTCATTCATTCATACATTCATATATTTATTAATTTTGGTTCAGGAGTATACATTCTTTGATATTATTGGTTTAATAAAGATATAAAAACTTGTTTTTTCAAAATACACTGACACCTATGGGTTGGAAAAGGTAATTACACCTATGACATAAAAATGTTCTATCATATGGAGAACTTGATTGATAATGAATTATTATCTATTATTGTTTATTATTCCAAACATAATTTATTTTAATATTTTGATAATAATTAGATGGATATTACTGATTGCTATGGTACGCTGTGATATTATAGGTTAGGAAAAACTGCCAGATTTGGTATCAGATTAGGGAATGAAGACTTCAATCAAGACATCGCAATTATGAATTCTATCTTAATAAAGACTTTTAATTTTTATAAATCAAAGAGATTCTCAAAAGTTACAAGAAGAAGCAACTGATATCCGGACGTCTCAGAAGGTAACAGGTGTGAATGCTGAGTGTTATAATAGACTGTGTCCATTACATACAATACAATTCACACCACTGATCACCAGGACGGCAGAGGACGATGATCCTATATGTACTGTGTTGTGTTCAAGTTTCATCACGTTCCAGTGGTTTCTTATCACCTGCAACGCTTCAATGAAAGCTGGTGAACAGGTAATACCTGGCATATGTGTGCTGTATATAAAGGACTGAGTACTGGTTATGGTGCTATATAAAGCAGGAAAGTGTCAAGTTAACCCTTGCTTTACTGACCAAAGACGTCACATCTGTTCCAAAAGTGACACGAGACCAGTGCGGACACACGGAAGATTCCAAAGACGATCCAACATAAGTCCAGGTGACACTGCACAGATATTAAAGCTACATTTCATCCATGGACTTTGTTTTCTTATCAACTGACACACATGATCTTTCTAATAAAGAGTACAGTTTATGGACTGAACAATAATGAACACAATTATGGACTGTACAATATCTACATGCTGTAATTTATTTCAAAGGAGTTTTCATCTAAAGACTGTGTCATAAAAGAACCAAGAAGAAGACGAGACGACGACCCGATGAAATCAGATGATGACGATTGAACCCGCGATTGCTTCAATTTAGATATAGGGAAGTATAATTATACATATTAAATGAATATTAGTCGCGGCTTACCATAACATGAATTCACATCATTATATAACAATAATCCGATATTGATACTATTATTACTATTATTATTATTATGGAAATTTAATGATATTGCCAAGGAAGAAGGAAAGAAAAAATGATTGATGAATGTATCTTCTTTTGAGAAATTTCAGTTAAAGTCCTTTTATTCTCAAAAAGGGGGAAATGTTAAATGGTTAATTATGGAAATTCATTTGGAATGTTAATCGATAATCATTTTTCTGAGTTCTATGCCTCAGCCATCGTGTCTAGTTGACAGGCACTAGTTGTGTGTGTATTTTTGGTTCACTACCATATGTAGAACAGGTGTGCCATACGACTGGCTATAAAAGCCCATGGTACAGAAAGGGGGGGCTCTCTTGCTCTGCCCACCCCACAAGACACAGAATCTTCATGCTGAGAAGCAGATGACATGTAGGCCTGGACACATGCTGGACAAATACATGATTTACCAGCCAGGATCCAAGGAAAGATGGGTGAATCTCAACAATTAAGCTAATTATGGACAAATGGACAATTACTTTATAACTAATTATTGTATGTACCTGCTGCAATATGATTCTTTTTAATGGACAATCCAAGAATAAATAGATACATTTTTTTATAAGAATATCGTGATATTGATACTTTGAGAAGTCCGCAGTAGAAAAATATGGAAGAGTATTATTGTACAGCCTCCCATCTGAGTACTAACCAGGCCTGACCTTGCTTAGCTTCCGAGATCAGATGAGATCGGGCGTGTTCAGGGTGGTGTGGCCATAGGCAGAGACAAGCCTCTCACTTGCAGCTTTTCTACTTTGACGTCTGGCTGCCGGCTGCCGGCTGCCCTTTCCAGTGCTCAGCAAGACCAGGTCATTTTGTGCTTTCCCTTCTCTTCAATTTTTTTGCTGGCTTCCTTAAAAGGTCTTGTAGGCACAACGCCCCACTCAGAGCCGCTGAGCTCACTGATCGGCTGCAGCGCTATCGACGGAACGTCAGATTCACGGCCAATGCCACAGGCCGGGAGCAAAGGCGAGACTCACCGGTAGACCCGGGTAGGGTGAGTAGAGCGCGGTTAGTTGCTTTCTAATAGACTGCAGTCGGGGATTAACTTTTAATGAAAGGGAACAATCCCTTTGACTGTCTGCAGCGCGCCACACCTAGGAAGCGCACTCTCACACACAAGCCAGCATGCACACGTGCTCGCACGTGACAACACCCCCTATCTGCCCCTACAACCTCTCCGTCACCATGCGTCAGACTCTCCTGCCTGTTTTATGATTTCAGGGCCCTAGCAGGAATCACCCCCCCCCTCCCCAATTCCTTCCGCACCTTCCTTACCTTCCTTGCCTTCCTTGCACTGAGGTTTGCTCTTTGGCAGCCGTCTGGCTTGGTTACACAAGCTTCTTTGCAGAGAAACATGTTATTTCTGCTGGCTCTCGCTAGATGGCCTGCATCCAAAGCCTTCCCTGGGCACCTGCTGAAAGTCTGGCCCCTTCACTGCCCAGCGTGCTTTTAACGCCATCATTTCCACACGGCGAGCTGCGGAGTCAATAAGCACTCCTAGCCGTGGTAAGGAGCTCGGTGTCAGGCCTGCGTGAAGGGCGGCGGGGTAGCGTACTTAGCTGCCAACTGGCTCAGAGGCCTTGGGGCTTCCATCATCTAAGTTACTTAAGGTCGGTGTCCGGCAAGGCGCCGTTCCATGCTAGCCGAGCTGGGCAGTAGGGCAAAACGTCATCAAAATGGTCTACAGCACCCGGTCTTCCCAGATGGTCTCCCATTCAAGTACTGTCTGAACCCAGCCCTGCTTTGCTTCCGAGATCAGACGAAATCGGGCGTATCCAAGGTGGTATGGACAGTAGACGCTGCTCGTTCCATCGCCCGGCCAGCCTTTCCCAGAATCGCTTGATGGCGAGCAATCTGGCCGTGACGGGGCGGGCTCCGAAGGGTCCATGCAAAGGCTGTGCCGTCCCTACAGGTGTGGTTTGTTTAGCAGTGATTCACCCGCCGCATCAGGTGTCTTCAAAAATGGCTCGGCGCAGGGTCTCCTGCAGGCTAAACCCTTCATCGCGGTAATGTGACAGAAAGAGCAAGCTGGACCCGTAACTTGGTGGTGGAGCGAGACGTCCTGGGGTGAATGAAGGAAGAGGGTGAGATGGTTGCCAGTGACTTTGAGCTGCTCTTCAGGGGGGAGGGTCGTGTTGCCTGCAAAGGTCTTCTGCTTGGGGTTACCGGTGCTTGCCTCCAGCCACCCGGGAGACGCTGGTCCTGGTGAAAAGGAGCCTAGTATTAAAAGTAAAGAAGCAACAATGCTGGAGGCCCACGGTGATCAGAAGGATGAAAGGGAACAATCCCTTTGACTGTCTGCAGTGCGCCACACCTAGGATGCGCACTCTCACACACAAGCCAGCATGCACACGTGCTCGCACGTGACAACACCCCCTATCTGCCCCTACAACCTCTCCGTCACCATGCGTCAGACTCTCCTGCCTGTTTTATGATTTCAGGGCCCTAGCAGGAATCACCCCCCCCCCCCACCCCACCCCAATTCCTTCCACACCTTCCTTGCCTTCCTTGAACTGAGGTTTGCTCTTTGTCAGCCGTCTGGCTTGGTTACACAAGCTTCTTTGCAGAGAAACATGTTACTTCTGCTGGCCCTCGCTAGGCGGCCGGCATCCAAAGCCTTCCCTGGGCACCTGCTGAAAGCCTGGCTCCTTCACGGCACCGGGTGCTTTTAACGTAGTCATTTCCACACGACGAGCTGCGGAGTCAATAAGCACTCCTAGCCGTGGCAAGGAGCTCGGTGTCAGGCCTGCCTGAAGGCGGCGGGGTAGCGTACTTAGCTGCCAACTGGCTCAGAGGCCTTGGGGCTTCCATCATCTAAGTTACTTAAGGTCGGTGTCCGGTAAGTCGCCGTTCCGTGCTAGCCGAGCTGGGCAGTAGGGCAAAACGTCATCAAAATGGTCTACAGCACCTGATATTCCCAGGAGGTATCCCATCCAAGAACTGTCCGAGCCCAGCCATGCTTTGCTTCCGAGATCAGACGAGATCAGGCGTATCCAAGGTGGTATGGCCAGTAGACGCTGCTTGATCCAACACCCGGCCAGCCTTTCTCAGGATCGCTTGGTGGCGACCAATCTGGCCGTGATGGGGCGGGCTCCGAAGGGTCCATACAAAGGCTGTGAGGTCCCTACAGGTGTGGTTTATTTAGCAGTGATTCACCCGCCGCATCAGGTGTCTTCAAAAATGTCTCGGCGCAGGGTCTCCTGCAGGCTAAACCCTTCATCGCGGTAATGTGACAGAAAGAGCAAGCTGGACCTGTAACTTGGGGGCTGAGCGAGACGTCCTGGGGTGATTGAAGGAAGAGGGTGAGATGGTTGCCAGTGACTTTGAGCTGCTCTTCAGGGGGGAGGGTCGTGTTGCCTGCAAAGGTCTTCTGCTTGGGGTTACCGGTGGTTGCCTCCAGCCACGCGGGAGACGCTGGTCCTGGTGAAAAGGAGCCTAGTATTAAAAGTAAAGAAGCAACAATGCTGGAGGCCCACGGTGATCAGAAGGATGCTGGTATTTTGCAGAGATGAAATAGCGCAAGAGAGAAAGCAAATGAAAAAAAGAAAAGAGAATGAATGTGTGCACTTGTGAAAGGGAATGGAAAAAAGACATAGAAGAGAGTGCCCCCTGCTGGTGGAAGGAAGGAAAAAGCAAAAGCCTACAGCACCTGGTATTCCTAGGTGGTCTCCCATCCAAGTACTAACCAGGCCCAACCCTGCTTAGCTTCTGAGATCAGACAAGATCAGGCGTGTTCAGGGTGGTGTGGCCATAGGCAGAGACAAGTCTCTCACTTGCTGCTTTTCTACTTTGACGTCTGGCTGCCGGCTGCCCTTTCCAGTGCTCAGCAAGACCAGGTCCTTTTGTGCTTTCCCTTCTCTTCAATTTATTTGCTGGCTTCCTTAAAAGGTCTTGTAGACACAACGCCCCACTCAGAGCCGCTGATCTCACTGATCGGCTGCAGCGCTGTCGACGGAACGTCAGCTTCACGGCCAATGCCACAGGCCGGGAGCAGAGGCGAGACTCACCGGTAGACCCGGGTAGGGTTGAGTAGAGCGCGGTTAGTTGCTTTCTAATAGCCTGCAGCCGGGGATTAACTTTTAATGAAAGGGAACAATCCCTTTGACTGTCTGCAGCGCGCCACACCTAGGAAGCGCACTCTCACACACAAGCCAGCATGCACACGTGCTCGCACGTGACAACACCCCCTATCTGCCCCTACAACCTCTCCGTCACCATGCGTCAGACTCTCCTGCCTGTTTTATGATTTCAGGGCCCTATCAGGAATCACCCCCCCCTCCCCAATTCCTTCCGCACCTTCCTTGCCCTGAGGTTAGCTCTTTGTCAGCCGTCTGGCTTGGTTACACAAGCTTCTTTGCAGAGATACATGTTACTTCTGCTGGCCCTCGCTAGGCGGCCGGCATCCAAAACCTTCCCTGGGCACCTGCTGAAAGCCTGGCCCCTTCACGGGCCCGGGTGCTTTTAATGCCATCATTTCCACACGCCGAGCTGCGGAGTCAATAAGCACTCCTAGCCGTGACAAGGAACTCGGTGTCAGGCCTGCGTGAAGGCGGCGGGGTAGCGTACATAGCTGCCAACCGGCTCAGAGGCCTTGGGGCTTCCATCATCTAAGTTACTTAAGGTCGGTGTCCGGCAAGGCGCCGTTCCATGCTAGCCGAGCTGGGCAGTAGGGCAAAACGTTATCAAAATGGTCTACGGCACCCGGTGTTCCCAGGAGGTCTCCCATCCAAGTACTGTCTGAGCCCAGCCCTGCTTTGCTTTCGAGATCAGACGAGAATGGGCGTATCCAAGGTGGTATTGCCAGTAGACGCTGCTTGATCCATCGCCCGGCCAGCCTTTCTCAGGATCACTTGGTGGCGAGTGTAACATACCTGGCGGCGTCCTTGCATAGTGGTCCATCTCCCACTGTGCAAGAGCACGCACTTGATCTCCTGTCCAGAATGTCTCTCTGGCTTCCCTCCATGCTGTTTGTTTGTGTCTGTTTCTGCTGCTTAAGGGCGGCGCCCGATCACTTCCTGCTTTTTGTACCTGCTGTGGGTCACACCCCTTGTGCGTCCTCAGCCTATTGCTGTCTGTCACCTGGTATATAGCTCAGCTGCTTCCATCTATCCCTGCCTGAGCATAGTGTTTCATTCAGTGTGTGCTTGCACTCTGAAGGTGCCAGGTCCCGTTCTTTGTCTCCTGCCTTGTGGTATCAGTTCCCGTGTCTGAACTGAGTCCTGTCTATGTTTCCTGCCTTGCGGTATCAGTTCCCGTGTCTGAACTGAGTCCTGTCTTTGTCTCCTGCCTTTCGGTATCAGTTCCCGTGTCTGAACTGAGTCCTGTCTATGTCTCCTGCCTTGCGGTATAAGTTCCCGTGTCTGAACTGAGTCCTGTCTGTGTACTCTTGCCTGCTGCCTCTCCTGGAGGCTGTATTTCCAGTCCTGTCTGAACACGCTCCTAACCTGTTCCTCCCGCCTTCTAGGGGCCGATTACCTAGACCCGCTCCTGTATCTTGTCTGTCCTGTCTGAACACGCTCCTTGACTGTTCGTCCCGCCTCTCTGGGGGCCGTATTCCCAGACCCGCTCCTGTATCCTGCTGCAGTGTCGGTCTCCTCCGTACACTCAGTTCCAGTCTGAACTCTCTCCTATCCTTTACCTGTTTTGCCTCTATGTCCGTTCCCTTCCTGTTTCTGCAGAGTCTGAACTCGTACCTAACTCCTGCTTGTTGTCTCTGTACTCCCGTTTGTGAGTTTGTGGTCCACTCGCTACTTCACTGCAAGTACCCTGTGGGTATCTGGCTTTGCCTTTCTCTTCCTGTCTGTTCCGTGTGAACAGAGCCCTGTCCCCCCTGCTCTGCTTTGTTTGCCGCTCTGCGGTTTCCGTTCTGCTCCTGCCTTGTTTACCGCTCTGCGGTTTCCGCTCTGCTCCTTCCTTGTTTACCGCTCTGCGGTTTCCGCTCTGCTCCTGCCTTGTTTACCGCTCTACGGTTTCCGCTCTGCTCCTTCTTCACTTGCCGCTCTTGCGGTTTCTGCCCTGCTCTTGCCTTGCTTTCCGCTCCTGCGGTTTCTGCTCTGCTCCTGCCTTGTTTGCCGCTCTGCGGTTTCCGCTCTGCTCCTGCCTACTTAGCCGCTCCTGCGGTTTCCGCTCTGTTCCTGCCTACTTAGCCGCTCTGCGGTTTCCGCTCTGCTCCTGCCTTGTTTACTGCTCTGCGGTTTCCGCTCTGCTCCTGCCTTGTTTGCTGCTCTGCGGTTTCCGCTCTGCTCCTGCCTACTTAGCCGCTCTGCGGTTTCCGCTCTGCTCCTGCCTTGTTTACCGCTCTGCGGTTTCCGCTCTGCTCCTGTCTTGTTTACCGTTCTGCGGTTTCCGCTCTGCTCCTGCCTTGTTTACCGCTCTGCGGTTTCCGCTCTGCTCCTGCTTAGCTTGCCGCTCTTGCGGTTTCCACTCTGCTCTTGCCTTGCTTGCCGCTCCTGCGGTTTCTGCTCTGCATCTGCTCGCTGCTCCGGCAGTCCTGTCCTGCTCTGCTTCTGCTCGCTGCTCCGGCAGTCCCGTCCTGCTCTGCATCTGCTCGCTGCTCCGGCAGTCCTGTCCTGCTCTGCTTGCGCTCGCTGCTCCGGCATTCCCGTCCTGCTCTGCTCTTGCCCACCGCTTCGGGCATTCCCTCTCTGCTGTGTTTGGCTACTGCATCTGCGGTTCTGTTTCTGTGACCCAGTCTGTACTGGGTCTTGTCCTCTCTGTGCTCCAGCCCATCCTTTCGGCCAGTACCTCCCCGCCTGCATACTCGCCTGTATCCACCCGTCTGCATACCTGCCGTGTTCGCTTATATCCACCAGTCTGTGCCAGCCTAACCTGCCTGTTCCAGTAATCCCTGTGTGGGTCAACCCCCGTGTCCGGAGTTTGACCTGGAGTAGCACCTGGTCCCTCTGCCCGGTTTCTCCTTGGTGCACTGGCGTCGTATGCCGTCGTGCCACCTTGGTCGGATCGGCCAGATACTTAGTCACGCCCCTCTAGGCACTCTCCGGTTCATGGTCCAGTGGAACGACTACTCCCGCACACGCCAGTCAGTCCGGGCGTGTGCATAACAGCATGCTCAGGCCATGGTTCCCGTTGAGCCCCACGGCCTTCGCTCTCTGAGACGTTTTCTAGTGAATACATGCATTAAAAATAAATAGATACATTTTTTTTTCCCTTAGCTGAGTTCCAGGCGAATTACGCACCGTCCAGATGGATCTATCAGCTCTCGTTCCTGCGGATCCGCCACGTTACTATGGGGTTCCAAGACAGTGTCGTGCATTTGTGGAGCAATGCATGCTACACTTTAAGGCCTACCCTCTCTATTTTCCTTCCGATTGGGCTAAAGTGGCCTTTATGATTGACTACCTAGCGGGTGATGCCTTGAAATGGGTCACCCCCCTATGGGAAGCATGGGATCCTGTTGTCCTTGACCTGCAGGCCTTCCTGGTGGCCTTTCGTGTGGTCTTCGAGGACCCTAACCCTGAAGCCCCTGCTGAAGCTTCACTTCCCAATATCCCGGAGCAGCCCCGATGGGTAATGTGTGTGGGTAGCGCAATAGTCCTCCAGCCCAATGAGACTACTGCCCACCCAGAATCCTCACAGGGTGACTATGCTTTCCGGAATACTTCTCCCAACCTCAAGAGGCAGTCCAGACGTGCTAGACGTAGAGGCAAGCCGTCACGCCAGGGTCTGTCCTCCCTGAGACCTCCTGACCCCAACCTTGAAGTCCCTACTGAAGCTTCATCTCCCTGTATCCCGGAGAAGCCCCAACGGGTAATGTGCGTGGGTAGTGCACCAGTTCTCCTGCCCGAAGAGACTTCTGCCCATCCAGACTCCACACAGGAGAACTTCCTGCACCAGGCATCAGATGCTTCACCCACTTTAACCGGTGTGCATGTCCAAGGATGCTCCAAAGCTGTGGTTACCTCAGAGTCTGTGCACCTCTACTACCTGGTGGAGGTCCCCCTGTTGCCTCCTGAATCCTCCGGGATACCACTCGATAACAAATGGAGAGAGACTTCTCTACACCCGGTACTCGATACTTTGTCCGCTTCGTCCTGTGAGCCTGACAATGGGTACCCCAAAGTGGTAGTTACCCCCGAGTCTCTACACCCCTCCGACCAGGCGGAGGACCTCCAGTTGTCTCCTGAACCCTTCGGGGTGCTACCTGGTAGCGAAAGGACAGAGACTCTCCTATACTCTGTACCTGATACCTTGCTCGCTTCGTCCAGTGAGTCCAACCTAGTGTACTCCGAAGCAGAGGTTAACCATGAGTCTCTACACCCCTCTGACCAGGCGGAGGACCTCCAGTTGTCTCCAGAACCATTCGGGGTGCCACCTGGTGGTGAATGGACAGAGACTTTCCTATATCCTGGATCTGATACCTCGCTTGCTTCGTCCAGTGAGTCCGACCTAGTGTACTCTGAAGCAGAGGTTACCCGTAAGTCTCTACACCCCTCTGACCAGGCGGAGGACCGCCAGTTGTCTCCAGAACCCTTCGGGGTGCCACCTGGTGGTGAATGGACAGAGACTTTCCTATACTCGGTACCCGATACCTCGCCTGCTTCGTCCAGTGAGTCCGACCTTGTGTACTCTGAAGCAGATGTTTTCTCTGAGCCTCTGCACTCTTCTGACCCGGCGGAGGACCTCCAGTTGTTTCCTGAATCCTCCGGGGTACCACCAGATAACAAAGAGGCAGTGACTTTTCCTCATCCTGTACCTGATAACCCGTCTATTTCTTCCTGTGAGCTTGACAAGATGTACCTCGAAGCAGAGATTACCCCCAAGTCTCTGTCCCCCTCCAACCCGGTGGAGGACTTCCAGTTGTCTCCTGTACCCTCTGGGATGCCACCTGAAAGTATGTGGAGTGAGACTTCCTTGTGTGCTGTTCCTGGTACTCCACCCATTTCGTCTGTTGCTAAGGGTGGCTGGATGGGAGGTAGCATCCTAGCTACCCAGAGGAGACCAGTTTTTCCGGTGGACAGTGGAAGTGATCTCTTCGAAGGGAAGAATTGGCCCTCAAATTCCCTGCGGGAGATTCTGGCAGGCCTGAAGAAGAGGGGGCGTAAGGGGGGGGTACTGTAACATACCTGGCGGCGTCCTTGCATAGTGGTCCATCTCCCACTGTGCAAGAGCGCGCACTTGATCTCCTGTCCAGAATGTCTCTCTGGCTTCCCTCCATGCTGTCTGTTTGTGTCTGTTTCTGCTGCTTAAGGGCGGCGCCCGATCACTTCCTGCTTTTTGTACCTGCTGTGGGTCACACCCCTTGTGCGTCCTCAGCCTATTGCTGTCTGTCACCTGGTATATAGCTCAGCTGCTCCCATCTATCCCTGCCTGAGCATAGTGTTTCATTCAGTGTGTGCTTGCACTCTGAAGGTGCCAGGTCCCGTTCTTTGTCTCCTGCCTTGCGGTATCAGTTCCCGTGTCTGAACTGAGTCCTGTCTATGTCTCCTGCCTTGCGGTATCAGTTCCCGTGTCTGAACTGAGTCCTGTCTATGTCTCCTGCCTTGCGGTATCAGTTCCCGTGTCTGAACTGAGTCCTGTCTGTGTACTCTTGCCTGCTGCCTCTCCTGGAGGCTGTATTTCCAGTCCTGTCTGAACACGCTCCTAGCCTGTTCCTCCCGCCTTCTAGGGGCCGATTACCTAGACCCGCTCCTGTATCTTGTCTGTCCTGTCTGAACACGCTCCTTGCCTGTTCGTCCCGCCTCTCTGGGGGCCGTATTCCCAGACCCGCTCCTGTATCCCGCTGCAGTGTCGGTCTCCTCCGTACACTCAGTTCCAGTCTGAACTCTCTCCTATCCTTTACCTGTTTTGCCTCTATGTCCGTTCCCTTCCTTTTTCTGCAGAGTCTGAACTCGTACCTAACTCCTGCTTGTTGTCTCTGTACTCCCGTTTGTGAGTTTGTGATCCACTCGCTACTTCACTGCAAGTACCCTGTGGGTATCTGGCTCTGCCTTTCTCTTCCTGTCTGTTCCGTGTGAACAGAGCCCTGTCCCCCCTGCTCTGCTTTGTTTGCCGCTCTGCGGTTTCCGCTCTGCTCCTGCCTTGTTTACCGCTCTGCGGTTTCCGCTCTGCTCCTGCTTAGCTTGCCTCTCTTGCGGTTTCTGCCCTGCTCTTGCCTTGCTTGCCGCTCCTGCGGTTTCTGCTCTGCTCCTGCCTTGTTTGCCGCTCTGCGGTTTCCTCTCTGCTCCTGCCTACTTAGCCGCTCTGCGGTTTCCGCTCTGCTCCTGCCTTGTTTACCGCTCTGCGGTTTCCACTCTGCTCCTGCCTTGTTTACCGCTCTGCGGTTTTCCGCTCTGCTCCTGCCTTGTTTACCGCTCTGCGGTTTCAGCTCTGCTCCTGCTTAGCTTGCCGCTCTTGCGGTTTCCACTCTGCTCTTGCCTTGCTTGCCACTCCTGCGGTTTCTGCTCTGCATCTGCTCGCTGCTCCGGCAGTCCTGTCCTGCTCTGCTTCTGCTCGCTGCTCCGGCAGTCCCGTCCTGCTCTGCATCTGCTCGCTGCTCCGGCAGTCCTGTCCTGCTCTGCTTGCGCTCGCTGCTCCGGCAGTCCCGTCCTGCTCTGCTCTTGCCCACCGCTTTGGGCATTCCCTCTCTGCTGTGTTTGGCTACCGCATCTGCGGTTCTGTTTCTGTGACCCAGTCTGTACTGGGTCTTTTCCTCTCTGTGCTCCAGCCCGTCCTTTCGGCCAGTACCTCCCCGCCTGCATACTCGCCTGTATCCACCCGTCTGCATACCTGCCGTGTTCGCTTATATCCACCAGTCTGTGCCAGCCTAACCTGCCTGTTCCAGTAATCCCTGTGTGGGTCAACCCCCGTGTCCAGAGTTTGAATTGGAGTAGCACCTGGTCCCTCTGCCCGGTTTCTCGTAGGTGCACTGGCGTTGTATGCCGTCGTGCCACCTTGGTCGGATCGGCCAGATACTTAGTCACGCCCCTCCAGGCACTCTCCGGTTCATGGTCCAGTGGAACCACTACTCCCGCATACGCCAGTCAGTCCGGGCGTGTGCATAAAAGCGAGCAATCTGGCCGTGACGGGGCGGGCTCCGAAGGGTCCATGCAAAGTCTGTGCCGTCCCTACAGGTGTGTTTTTTTTAGAAGTGATTCACCCGCCGCATCAGGTGTCTTCAAAAATGTCTCGGCGCAGGGTCTCCTGCAGGCTAAACCCTTCATCGTGGTAATGTGACAGAAAGAGCAAGCTGGACCCGTAACTTGGGGACGGAGCGAGACGTCCAGGGGTGAATGAAGGAAGAGGGTGAGATGGTTGCCAGTGACTTTTAACTGCTCTTCAGGGGGGAGGGTCGTGTTGCCTGCAAAGGTCTTCTGCTTGGGGTTACCGGTGGTTGCCTCCAGACACGCGGGAGACGCTGGTCCTGGTGAAAAGGAGCCTAGTATTAAAAGTAAAGAAGCAACAATGCTGGAGGCCCACGGTGATCAGAAGGATGCTGGTATTTTGCAGAGATGAAATAGCGCAAGAGAGATAGCAAATGAAAAAAAGAAAAGAGAATGAATGTGTGCACTTGTGAAAGGGAATGGAAAAAGGCATAGAAGACAGTGTCCCCTGCTGGTGGAAGGAAGGAAAAAGCAAAAGCCTACAGCACCTGGTATTCCCAGGTGGTCTCCCATCCAAGTACTAACCAGGCCCAACCCTGCTTAGCTTCCAAGATCAGACGAGATCGGGCGTGTTCATGGTGGTGTGGACGTAGGCAGAGACAAGCCTCTCACTTGCTGCTTTTCTACTTTGACGTCTGGCTGCCGGCTGCCCTTTCCAGTGCTCAGCAAGACCAGGTCCTTTTGTGCTTTCCCTTCTCTTCAATTTATTTGCTGGCTTCCTTAAAAGGTCTTGTAGACACAACGCCCCACTCAGAGCCGCTGAGCTCACTGATCGGCTGCAGCGCTGTCGACGGAACGTCAGCTTCACGGCCAATGCCACAGGCCGGGAGCAGAGGCGAGACTCACCGGTAGACCCGGGTAGGGTTGAGTAGAGCGCGGTTAGTTGCTTTCTAATAGCCTGCAGCCGGGGATTAACTTTTAATGAAAGGGAACAATCCCTTTGACTGTCTGCAGCGCGCCACACCTAGGAAGCGCACTCTCACACACAAGTCAGCATGCACACGTGCTCGCACGTGACAACACCCCCTATCTGCCTCTACAACCTTTCCGTAACCATGCGTCAGATTCTCCTGCCTGTTTTATGATTTCAGGGCCCTAGCAGGAATCACCCCCCCCCTCCCCAATTCCTTCCGCACCTTCCTTGCCCTGAGGTTAGCTCTTTGTCAGCCGTCTGGCTTGGTTACACAAGCTTCTTTGCAGAGAAACATGTTACTTCTGCTGGCCCTCTCTAGGCGGCTGGCATCCAAATCCTTCCCTGGGTACCTGCTGAAAGCCTGGCCCCTTCACAGCCCCGGGTGCTTTTAACGCCATCATTTCCACACGGCGAGCTGCGGAGTCAATAAGCACTTGCAGCCGTGGCAAGGAGCTCGGTGTCAGACCTGCGTGAAGGCGGCGGGGTAGCATACTTAGCTGCCAACTGGCTCAGAGGCCTTGGGGCTTCCATCATCTAAGTTACTTAATGTCGGTGTCCGGCAAGGCGCCGTTCTATGCTAGCCGAGCTGGGCAGTAGGGCAAAACGTCATCAAAATGGTCTACAGCTCCCAGTGTTCCCAGGAGGTCTCCCATCCAAGTACTGTCTGAGACCAGCCCTGCTTTGCTTCCAAGATCAGACAAGATCAGGCGTATACAAGGTGGTATGGCCAGTAGACGCTGCTCGATCCATCGCCCGGCTAGCCTTTCTCAGGATCGCTTGGTGGCGAGCAATCTGGCCGTGACGTGGTGGGCTCCGAAGGGTCCATGCAAAGGCTGTGCCTTCCTTACAGGTGTGGTTTGTTTAGCAGTTATTCACCCGCCGCATCAGGTGTCTTCAAAAATGGCTCGGCGCAGGGTCTCCTGCAGGCTAAACCCTTCATCGCGGTAATGTGACAGAAAGAGCAAGCTGGACCCGTAACTTGGGGGCGGAGCGAGACGTCCAGGGGTGAATGAAGGAAGAGGGTGAGATGGTTGCCAGTGACTTTGAGCTGCTCTTCAGGGGGGAGGGTCGTGTTTCCTGCAAAGGTCTTCTGCTTGGGGTTACCGGTGGTTGCCTCCAGCCACGCGGGAGACGCTGGTCCTGGTGAAAAGGAGCCTAGTATTAAAAGTAAAGAAGCAACAATTCTGGAGGCCCACGGTGATCAGAAGGATGCTGGTATTTTGCAGAGATGAAATAGCGCAAGAGAGAAAGCAAGTGAAAAAAAGAAAAGAGAATGAATGTGTGCACTTGTGAAAGGGAATGGAAAAAAGGCATAGAAGAGAGTACCCCCTGCTGGTGGAAGGAAAGAAAAAGCAAAAGCCTAAAGCACCTGGTATTCACAGGCAGTCTCCCATCCAAGTACCAACCCTGCTTAGCTTCCAAGATCAGATGAGATCAGGAATGTTCAGGGTGGTGTGGCCGTAGGCAGAGACAAGCCTCTCACTTGCTGCTCTTCTACTATGAAGTCTGGCTGCCGGATCCCCTTTCCAGTGTTCAGCAAGACCAGGTACTTTTGTGCTTTCCCTTCTCTTTAATTTTTTTGCTGGCTTCCTTAAAAGGTCTTGTAGACACAACGCCCCACTCAGAGCCGCTGAGCTCACTGATCGGCTGCAGCGCTGTCGACGGAACGTCAGCTTCACGGCCAATGCCACAGGCCGGAAGCAGAGGCGAGACTCACCGGTAGACCCGGGTAGGGTGAGTAGAGCGTGGTTAGTTGCTTTCTAATCGCCTGCAGCCGGGGATTAACTTTTAATGAAAGGGAACAATCCCTTTGACTGTCTGCAGCGCGCCACACCTAGGAAGCGCACTCTCACACACAAGCCAGCATGCACACGTGCTCGCACGTGACAACACCCCCTATCTGCCCCTACAACCTCTCTGTCACCATGCGTCAGACTCTCCTGCCTGTTTTATGATTTCAGGGCCCTAGCAGGAATCACCCCCCCCCCTCCCCAATTCTTTCCTTGCCTTCATAGAATCATAGAATCATAGAATCATAGAATGGTAGAGTTGGAAGGGACCTCCTGGGTCATCTGGTCCAACCCCCTGCTCAAAGCAGGATTCACTAGATCATCTCAGACAGATGTCTGTCCAGCCTCTGTTTGAAGACGTCCATTGAAGGGGAACTCACCACCTCTCGTGGCAGCCTGTTCCACTCATTAATCACCCTAACTGTCAAAAAGTTTTTTCTAATATCTAATCTGTGTCTCCTCCCATTTAGTTTCATCCCATTGCTTCTAGTCTTTCCTTGTGCAAATGAGAATAAAGATGATCCTTCTACAATGTGACAGCCCTTGACATATTTGTAGACAGCTATTAAGTCTCTTCTCAGTCTTCTTTTTTGCAAGCTAAACATTCCCAAATCCTGCAACCGTTCCTCATAGGACATGGTTTGCAGACCAGTCACCATTCTGGTCACTCTTCTCTGAACTTGCTCCAGTTTGTCTATGTCTTTTTTAAAATGTGGTGCCCAAAACTGTACACAGTATTCCAGATGAGGTCTGACCAAAGAGGAGTAAAGACCGATAATGACTTCACGTGATCTAGACTGTATGCTTCTGTTAATACATCCCAGAATTGTATTTGCCTTTTTTGCTGCTGCATCACACTGTTGACTCATGTTCAGTCTATGATCTATTAGTATACCTAAGTCTTTTTCACATGTACTGTTGCTTAGCTCTATTCCTCCCATTCTGTATATGCTTTTTCCATTTTTATTGCCCAGATGTAGTACTTTGCATTTTTCCCTGTTAAAAACCATTCTGTTGGTTGCTGCCCACTGCTCCAGTTTATTTAGGTCTTTTTGAATCCTCTCTCTTTCTTCTCTAATATTAGCTATCCCTCCTAGCTTTGTGTCATCAGCAAATTTAATCAGTTTACCCTCAATTCCTTCATCTAAATCATTGATAAAGATGTTGAACAATACAGGTCCCAGGACGGAGCCCTGTGGTAACCCACTTGAGACATTCATCCAGCTGGATGTGAAGCCATTTACAACCACCCTTTGAGTCCGATCACTAAGCCAGTTATGAATCCACCTAACAGTTGCCTGGTCCATTGCATACTTGGTCATTTTTTCAATTAGGATGGTGTGAGATACTTTGTCAAATGCTTTGCTGAAGTCAAGATATACTATATCTACAGCATTTCCCTGATCCACCCAGTCAGTGATTCTGTCATAGAAGGAAATTAAGTTAGTCTGACATGACTTGTTAGTTACAAACCCATGCTGACTCTGGTTAATCACTTCATTCTTATCCATGTACTTACATACATGTTGTTTAATAATTTGTTCAAAGATCTTTCCTGGTATAGAAGTCAGACTCACCGGCCTATAGTTCCCTGGGTCCACCTTCTTCCCCTTTTTGAAGATAGGAACAACATTTGCTCTTCTCCAGTCTTATGGGACTTCTCCTGTTCTCCAAGAATTTTCAAAGATTATGAAGAGTGGTTCTAAAATTTCTTCTACGATCTCCTTCAGTACTCTGGGGTGTAATTCATCTGGACCTGGAGACTTGAACTCATTTATGTTAGCTAAATATTCCCTCACAATCTTTCTGTTTACAGATAACTTGGATTCCTCTATTCCTTTAAAAGGACAGTGAAGATCAGTTGATGTTAAATTTTCTTTCTGAGAGAAAACAGATGCAAAATAGGAATGAAAAAGTTCGGCCTTCTCTGCATCCTCTCTTCCCATTTCTCCATTTTCATCCTGTAAAAATCCTATAGCATCTTTGACTTTTCTTTTACTTTTGACATACCCCCAAAATCCTTTTTTATTGCTTTTGACATCTCTTTCAAGCCTTAATTCATTGTCAGCTTTAGCTAACCTGATACGTGCCCTGCAGGATCTGCAGACTGCATTATAATCTTCTTTAGATATGCCTCCCTCTTTCCATTTAATAAACATTTCTTTCTTTCTTTTTAGCATGTGTTTAAGTTCTGTGTTCATCCATCCTGGTTTCCTTAAATGCTTCCCATTCTTCCTACTTTTTGGGATTGTTAACGATTGTGCTTAGAGAATCTCATTTTTAAAAATTTCCCATCCTTCCTGGACATTTTTGTCCTTAAGGACATCCAGCCATTGGATCCTTCCTATTCTCTTTCTGAGTCTCTTAAAATCTGCCTTTCTAAAATCTAACCTTGAAGTTTGAGTCTTCACATGTCTTCCTCCTCTAGTTATCCAAAATTCTATAATAGCATGATCGCTGCCTCCTAGGGTCCCAGCCACCTTTACCTCCTCAACCATTTCCTCCCTGTTTATAAGGATTAGATCCAAAGTAGCAGATCCCCTTGTTTTCTCCCCTACCTTTTGGAAGATAAAGTTGTCAGCAAGAGAGGATAAGGATAACCTTCCTTGCACTGAGGTTAGCTCTTTGTCAGCCGTCTGGCTTTGTTACACAAGCTTCTTTGCAGAGAAACATGTTACTTCTGCTGGTCCTCGCTAGGCGGCCGGCATCCAAAACCTTCCCTGGGCACCTGCTGAAAGCATGGCCCCTTCATGGCCCCGGGTGCTTTTAACGCCATCATTTCCACATGGCGAGCTGCGGAGTCAATAAGCACTCCTAGCCGTGGCAAGGAGCTCGGTGTCAGGCCTGCGTGAAGGCGGCGGGGTAGCGTACTTAGCTGCCAACTGGCTCAGAGGCCTTGGGGCTTCCATCATCTAAGTTACTTAAGGTCGGTGTCCGGCAAGGCGCCGTTCCATGCTAGCCGAGCTGGGCAGTAGGGCAAAACGTCATCAAAATGGTCTACAGCACCCGGTGTTCCCAGGAGGTCTCCCATCCAAGTACTGTCTGAGCCCAGCCCTGCTTTGCTTCCGAGATCAGAAGAGATCGGGCGTATCCAAGGTGGTATGGCCAGTAGACGCTGCTTGATCCATCGCCCGGCCAGCCTTTCTCAGGATCGCTTGGTGGCGAGCAATCTGGCCGTGACGGGGCGGGCTCCGAAGGGTCCATGCAAAGGCTGTGCCGTCCCTACAGGTGTGGTTTGTTTAGCAGTGATTCACCCGACGCATCAGGTGTCTTCAAAAATGGCTCGGCGCAGGGTCTCCTGCAGGCTAAACCCTTCATCGCGGTAATGTGACAGAAAGAGCAAGCTGGACCTGTAACTTGGGGGCGGAGCGAGACGTCCAGGGGTGAATGAAGGAAGAGGGTGAGATGGTTGCCAGTGACTTTGAGCTGCTCTTCAGGGTGGAGGGTCTTGTTGCCTGCAAAGGTCTTCTGCTTGGGGTTACCGGTGGTTGCCTCCAGCCACCCGGGAGACGCTGGTCCTGGTGAAAAGGAGCCTAGTATTAAAAGTAAATAAGCAACAATGCTGGAGGCCCACGATGATCAGAAGGATGCTGGTATTTTGCAGAGATGAAATAGCGCAAGAGAGAAAGCAAATGAAAAAAAGAAAAGAGAATGAATGTGTGCACTTGTGAAAGGGAATGGAAAAAAGGCATAGAGGAGAGTACCCCCTGCTGGTGGAAGGAAGGAAAAAGCAAAAGCCTACAGCACCTGGTGGTCTCCCATCCAAGTACTAACCAGGCCTGACCCTGCTTTGCTTCTGAGATCACATGTGTTCAGGGTGGTGTAGCCGTAGGCAGGCACAAGCCTCTCTCACTTGCTGCTTTTCTACTTTGAAGTCTGGCTGCCGGATGCCCTTTCCAGTGTTCAGCAAGACCAGGTCCTTTTGTGCTTTCCCTTCTCTTCAATTTTTTTGCTGGCTTCCTTAAAAGGTCTTGTAGACAGAACGCCCCACTCAGAGCCGCTGAGCTCAGTGATCGGCTGCAGGGCTGTCGACGGAACGTCAGCTTCACGGCCAATGCCACAGGCCGGGAGCAGAGGCGAGACTCACCGGTAGACCCGGGTAGGGTGAGTAGAGCGCGGTTAGTTGCTTTCTAATAGCCTGCAGCTGGGGATTAACTTTTAATGAAAGGGAACAATCCCTTTGACTGTCTGCAGCGCGCCACACCTAGGAAAAGCACTCTCACACACAAGCCAGCATGCACACGTGCTCGCACGTGACAACACCCCCTATCTGCCTCTACAACCTCTCCGTCACCATGCGTCAGACTCTCCTGCCTGTTTTATGATTTCAGGGCCCTAGCAGGAATCACCCCCCCCCTCCCCAATTCCTTCCGCACCTTCCTTGCACTGAGGTTAGCTCTTTGTCAGCCGTCTGGCTTGGTTACACAAGCTTCTTTGCAGAGAAACATGTTACTTCTGCTGGCCCTCGCTAGGCGGCCGGCATCCAAAACCTTCCCTGGGCACCTGCTGAAAGCCTGGCCCCTTCACGGCCCCGGGTGCTTTTAACGCCATCATTTCCACACGACGAGCTGCGGAGTCAATAAGCACTCCTAGCCGTGGCAAGACGTCGGTGTCAGGCCTGCGTGAAGGCGGCGGGATAGCGTACTTAGCTGCCAACTGGCTCAGAGGCCTTGGGGCTTCCATCATCTAAGTTACTTAAGGTCAGTGTCCGGCAAGGCGCCGTTCCATGCTAGCCAAGCTGGGCAGTAGGGCAAAACGTCATCAAAATGGTCTACAGCACCTGGTGTTCCCAGGAGGTCTCCCATTCAAGTACTGTCCAAGCCCAGCCCTGCTTTGCTTCTGAGATCATACGAGATCGGGCGCATCCAATATGGTATGGCCAGCAGACGCTGCTCGATCCATCGCCCGGCCAGCCTTTCTCAGGATCGCTTGGTGGCGAGCAATCTGGCCGTGACGGGGCGGGCTCCGAAGGGTCCATGCAAAGTCTGTGCCGTCCCTACAGGTGTGGTTTGTTTAGCAGTGATTCACCCGCCGCATCAGGTGTCTTCAAAAATGTCTCGGCGCAGGGTCTCCTGCAGGCAAAACCCTTCATCACGGTAATGTGACAGAAAGAGCAAGCTGGACCCGTTACTTGGGGGCGGAGCGAGACGTCCAGGGGTGAATGAAGGAAGAGGGTGAGATGGTTGCCAGTGACTTTGAGCTGCTCTTCAGGGGGGAGGGTCGTGTTGCCTGCAAAGGTCTTCTACTTGGGGATACCGGTGGTTGCATCAAGCCACGCGGGAAACGCTGATCCTGGTGAAAAGGATCCTAGTATTAAAAGTAAAGAAGCAACAATGCTGGAGGCCCACGGTGATCAGAAGGATGTTGGTATTTTGCAGAGATGAAATAGCGCAAGAGAGAAATCAAATGAAAAAAAGAAAAGAGAATGAATGTGTGCACTTGTGAAAGAGAATGGAAAAAAGGCATAGAAGAGAATGCACCCTGCTGGTGGAAGGAAGGAAAAAGCAAAAGCCTATAGCACCTGGTATTCCCAGGTGGTCTCCCATCCAAGTACTAACCAGGCCCAACCCTGCTTAGCTTCCAAGATCAGACAAGATCAAGCGTGTTCAGGGTGGTGTGGTCGTAGGCAGAGATAAGCCTCTCACTTGCTGCTTTTCTACTTTGAAGTCTGGCTGCCGGCTGCCCTTTCCAGTGCTCAGCAAGACCAGGTCCTTTTGTGCTTTCCCTTTTCTTCAATTTTTTTGCTGGCTTCCTTAAAAGGTCTTGTAAACTCAACGCCCCACTCAGAGCCGCTGAGCTCACTGATCGGCTGCAGCGCTGTCGACGGAACGTCAGCTTCACGGCCAATGCCACAGGCCGGGAGCAGAGGCGAGACTCACCGGTAGACCTGGGTAGGGTGAGTAGAGCGCGGTTAGTTGCATTCTAATAGGCTGCAGCCAGGGATTAACTTTTAATGAAAGGGAACAATCCCTTTGACTGTCTGCAGCGCGCAACACCTAGGAAGCGCACTCTCACACACAAGCCAGCATGCACACGTGCTCGCACGTGACAACACCCCCTATCTGCCCCTACAACCTCTCCGTCACCATGCGTCAGACTCTCCTGCCTGTTTTATGATTTCAGGGCCCTAGCAGGAATCACCCCCCCCCTCCCCAATTCCTTCCGCACCTTCCTTGCCTTCCTTGCCTTCCTTGCACTGAGGTTAGCTTTTTGTCAGCCGTCTGGCTTAGTTACACAAGCTTCTTTGCAGAGAACCATGTTACTTCTGCTGGCCCTCGCTAGGCGGCCGGCAATCAAAACCTTCCCTGGGCACCTGCTGAAAGCCTGGCCCCTTCACGGCCCCGGGTGCTTTTAACGCCATCATTTCCACATGGCGAGCTGCGGAGTCAATAAGCACTCCTAGCCGTGGCAAGGAGCTCGGTGTCAGGCCTGCGTGAAGGCGGCGGGGTAGCGTACTTAGCTGCCAACTGGCTCAGAGGCCTTGGGGCTTCCATCATCTAAGTTACTTAAGGTCGGTGTCCGGCAAGGCGCCGTTCCATGCTAGCCGAGCTGGGCAGTAGGGCAAAACGTCATCAAAATGGTCTACAGCACCCGGTGTTACCAGGAGGTATCCCATCCAAGTACTGTTCGAGCCCAGCCCTGCTTTGCTTCTGAGATCAGACGAGATCAGGCGCATCCAAGGTGGTATGGCCAGTAGACGCTGCTCGATCCATCGCCCGGCCAGCCTTTGTCAGGATCGCTTTGTTATGATCTGCTACAGAGACTAAGGAAAGAAAGGAGATCTATCCCTACAATAGAACTAAGCTAGATCCCTTCGATGTAACGGGGAACCTGATCCTGCGATCAGACCCGCTAAAGTCCTCGGCTAGTCTGAACGCAGACCTATAGATGTGAGGGAGGGATCCCTACAAGATCTAGGGACTGGGAAAAGTTGGACACCTCCTAGCAGAAATAGTAGCAGTCAAAGACAAACATACAACAAAAAGGCATAGGGGTCAGAAGACCTAGCAAAACTAACAGAGAACGGCAACAGAGCAACAAGCTAGCTCAACAGTAGTAAATACAAATGAAGTCCAGCAAAGCCAGGTGGGCGGAGCCGGATTAAATAGGCAAAATGGTCATGTGACCAGCAAACTAAAAAAAAACTAACAGGAGAGTTGTAACAGTACCCCCTCTTCTAAGAGGATCCTCCGGATCCCCTAGGCCCAGGCTTACCAGGAAACCTCCTGTGAAACGCTCGGACAAGTCTGGGGGCAGAAACATAATCCGCTCTCACCCATGAGTTATCCT
Source organism: Phyllobates terribilis (assembly GCF_046119375.1). Lineage (NCBI taxonomy): Eukaryota > Metazoa > Chordata > Amphibia > Anura > Dendrobatidae > Phyllobates > Phyllobates terribilis. The sequence continues at coordinate 675,255,231 of NW_027362764.1, read as the reverse complement.
CAGGTCCGAAACCCTTCCAAGCGACGAGATACTGCAAACTCCCTCTATACCGTCTAGAATTTAGGATGCGGGAAATTTCATATTCCCCGTCCTCCACCACCGGAGGAACAGTGGCAGAGGCGTCACCATCCGACACATCAGCTTTTTTCAACAGAGAAACATGAAACACCGGATTAATCCTCCAGGACGTATGAACCTCCAGCCTAACAGCAGATTGGTTAACTATCTGAAGTACCTTAAAGGGCCCTACGAACTTGGGACCCAATTTTTTAGAAGGAATCCTCAATCGCAGATTCTTAGAGGACAACCAAACCATGTCACCAACCGCAAACAAAATCTCTTGCCGTTTCCTATCAAAGTACCTCTTAGATTTTTTGTTAGCCTCCTGAAGATTACCACGCACATCCGTCCAAACTCTCTCCAAATCACCGGAAAAACTATCCTCCTCAGGCACAGCCGAAACCAATTTGGAAAATGACCCAAAAGACGGATGTCTCCCAGAACAACAAAAAAAAGACGAACACCTAGCAGAAGAGGATGTATGGTTGTTAAGAGCAAATTCAGCAAGTGGCAGAAACTCAGACCACCCCTCTTGATTGTCTGCCACAAAACAACGCAAGAACTGCTCAACATCCTGGTTCTTCCTTTCTGTCTGGCCATTAGACTCAGGATGATATCCGGATGAAAACGACAAATGAACTCCCAACCTGTCACAAAAGGCACGCCAAAAACGAGCCACGAACTGAGGTCCCCTATCAGAAATAATGTCAGTAGGAACACCATGTAGTCTGACAATCTCCTTGACAAAGGCCTTAGCGAGTGTCTTAGCGCAAGGCAGTTTGATGAAGGGAACCAAGTGACAGATCTTGCTAAAATGGTCCACGACCACCCAGATGACCGTGAAACCTTCAGAGGGAGGAAGGTCAGTAATAAAGTCCATAGCCAGATGTGTCCAAGGTGCACTAGGAACCTCCAGAGGGCAAAGCAACCCCGCAGCAGGAGCATGCGAAGACTTGGATCTTGCACACACAGTACATTGGCGCACCCACTTAATGACTTCCTTCTGCAATCCAGGCCACCAAAAACTGCGACCCACAAGTCTCTTGGTCTCAGAAATTCCTGGATGACCTGCCAACCGAGACTCATGACACTCAACAAACAAATCTCTCCTAAAGGTCCTAGGCACAAACAACCTCCCATGGGGAGTGTTAGATGGGGCATTCTCCTGTGCTTTAAGAATCTCATCCTCCAAAACGGAGTCCAAAGCAGCAATCACAACACCTTCTTGTAAAATGGTCTCCTCTTCCTCCTCAACACCGACCATGGGAGAAAAGCTGCGAGACAAAGCATCCGCTTTAACATTCTTGGTACCCGGGATGTAAGTAACGGAAAAATTAAACCGCGAGAAAAAAAGTGCCCACCTAGCCTGACGGGCATTCAAGCGCTTGGCAGCATCAAGATAGATCAGATTTTTATGATCAGTGAAAACCTGAATGGGAAATTCAGCACCTTCCAAGAGATGACGCCAGTGTTCAAATGCGAGTTTAATCGTCAGCAATTCCCGATTATCAATATCATAATTAAGTTCAGTCTCGGAAAATTTTTTTGAAAAAAAGGCACAGGGATGTACTCCATCCTTGTTTTCCTGAGACAACACCGCACCAACCCCCACCGAAGAAGCATCAACCTCAACCAAAAACGGCTTAGTCACATCAGGCTGCATAAGGATGGGAGCAGAGGTGAACCTCTCCTTTAGAAACACAAAAGCTTCAATGGCCTCAGAAGTCCACTGAACCGCATTAGCACCTTTCCTGGTGAGATCGGTCAGCGGTTTGACAATAATAGAAATTTTTTTTATGAATTTTCTGTAATAATTGGCGAAACCCAAAAACCTCTGTATCGATTTCAAACCAATAGGCCTAGGCCATTCCTGCACAGCTTGAACTTTAACCGGGTCCATCTCAAAACCTTCACTGGAGATAATGTAGCCCAAAAAACTAATTCTCTGTACAGCGAACTCACATTTTTCCAGCTTAGCAAAAAGCGAATTGTCCATTAATAACTGTAATACCTCACGTACGCTCCGCCAATGAGACTCCAGATCCGGCGAATAAATCAAAATGTCATCCAAATACACAACCACATTTTTGCCGATTAAAGGTCTAAGGATATCATTAATAAGATTCTGAAAAAATGCTGGAGCATTGGTGAGACCAAAAGGCATAACCAGATTCTCAAAATGACCCACAGGAGTGTTAAAAGCAGTCTTCCATTCATCACCCTCCTTCTTGCGCAACAAATTGTATGCCCCCCGGAGATCAATTTTAGAAAACCACTTGGCCCCCACTAACTGGTTAAATAAATCAGGAATCAATGGCAGTGGGTAAGGATTGCGTACAGTAATTTTATTAATCTCACGAAAGTCCAGACAAGGACGTAAACCGCCATCTTTTTTTTTTACAAAAAAAAATCCAACAGCCACAGGAGACTTGGAAGGCCTAATGTGACCGGCGGCCAAGTTTGTCTGTATGTATTCTTCCAAAGCCTTTCTTTCAGGAATAGTAAGATTAAATAAACGACTCTTAGGAAGAGTCGCGCCAGGGACAAATTCAATGGTACAATCATAGTCTCTATGGGGAGGCAAAACCTGCGACTCCTCCTCAGAAAAAACTCTCCAAAAATCCTGAATAGGTACAGGCAATTCCCCTCTATCCACAGCAACAATGCGCCCGTTACAACACTTGTCATAACACTTAGGGCTCCAGGACTTAATTTCATTGGTAGTCCAATCCAGTACAGGATTGTGCAATTTTAACCAGGGTAACCCCAATATTACTGGAGAAGGCAAATTATCCAATACCACCAAATCCAAATTCTCTTGATGAATACCATTAATAGTGAGGGGAAATTCACAGACCTTGTGAGTAACACTCTTCAAGGGAGAGCCATCGACAGAAACCACAGCAATAGGGGATGACAAAGTTTTAGGTTCTAATCTAAGTTTTTTCAAGAATCCCCCATCAATCACATTCAGAGTAGATCCACAATCCACAAATACCCGAAATTCAATTAATTCATCCTGAGCAGCAGTAGTGGCAGATAGGAATACTCCCTTAGAATTTAAACAGGCAATACAAGCATGACTGACCATTTTTTTTTCTTTCTTCTTACGAAGCACACAGCTCTTAATAAAATGACCAGAATTTCCGCAATAGAAACACAAGCCTTCAGAAAGTCGGCGGTCTTTTTTCTGAGAGCGGGGTGCCATCGCCCCAATTTCCATCGGCTCTCCATTCTCAGCACAGAACCTCTCAGAACTCGAAGCTGACACAGCAGAGGATTTGCTCTCATTAACCCTTTCACGCAGTCTCCTGTCCACCCGTATAGCTAATTGCATTGCCTCCTGCAAGTTTCCAGGTGTGGGATAAGCTATCAGTAAATCCTTTACCCTTTCACATAGCCCTGCAAGAAACAAGCTTTTCAAAGCAGAATCGTTCCACCCCACCTGGGCAGACCACCGACGGAAGTGAGAACAATATTTTTCCACATTACCTGATCCCTGCCTCAAACGTCTTAATTCAGACTCAGCAGATGAGACACGATCAGGATCATCGTACAACAAACCCAAAGCAGAAAAAAAACTATCCACTGATCTAAAGCATGGATCGCTAGGTTGGAGAGAGAAGGCCCATCCCTGAGGATCTTTGCGCAAAAGTGACATTATGATCCCTATGCGCTGTGATTCATCACCAGAGGATCCGGGTCTCAAACGAAAATATAATAGACAAGCATTTTTAAAAGAAAAAAAATCTTGTTGTTTGCCAAAAAATAGATCAGGCAGACGTACCTTAGGTTCCACAAAATGCGCTCCAGAACAGCTACTCATGTGTTGTTGGAGCTTGGTCACCTCCAGAGAGAGTCCCTGCAAGCGTTGAGCCAAATCTTGCACCGAGACCATAATGGAAAACTGGAGGTCTTTCCTTAGAGAAATTTTTTTTTTTTTTTTCTTTTTATGGCTGGAATTACTGTTATGATCTGCTACAGAGACTAAGGAAAGAAAGGAGATCTATCCCTACAATAGAACTAAACTAGATCCCTACGATGTAACGGGGAACCTGATCCTGCGATCAGAACCGCTAAAGTCCTCGGCTAGTCTGAACGCAGACATATAGATGTGAGGGAGGGATCCCTACAAGATCTAGGGACTGGGAAAAGTTGGACACCTCCTAGCAGAAATAGTAGCAGTCAAAGACAAACACACAACAAAAAGGCATAGGGGTCAGAAGACCTAGCAAAACTAACAGAGAACGGCAACAGAGCAACAAGCTAGCTCAACAGTAGTAAATACAAATGAAGTCCAGCAAAGCCAAGAGGGCGGAGCCGGATTAAATAGGCAAAATGGTCATGTGACCAGCAAACTAAAAAAAAACTAACAGGAGAGTTGTAACACGCTTGGTGGAGAGCATTCTGGCCGTGACGGGGCGGGCTCCGAAGGGTCCATGCAAAGGCTGTGCCATCCCTACAGGTGTGGTTTGTTTAGCAGTGATTCACCCGCCGCATCAGGTGTCTTCAAAAATGTCTCGGCGCAGGGTCTCCTGCAGGCTAAACCCTTCATCGCGGTAATGTGACAGAAAGAGCAAGCTGGACCCGTAACTTGGGGGCGGAGCGAGACGTCCAGGGGTGAATGAAGGAAGAGGGTGAGATGGTTGCCAGTGACATTGAGCTGGTCTTCAGGGGGGAGGGTCGTGTTGCCTGCAAAGGTCTTCTGCTTGGGGTTACCGGTGGTTGCCTCCAGCCACTTGGGAGACGCTGGTCCTGGTGAAAAGGAGCCTAGTATTAAAAGTAAAGAAGCAACAATGCTGGAGGCCCACGGTGATCAGAAGGATGCTGGTATTTTGCAGAGATGAAATAGCGCAAGAGAGAAAGCAAATGAAAAAAAGAAAAGAGAATGAATGTGTGCACTTGTGAAAGGGAATGGAAAAAAGGCATAGAAGAGAGTGCCCCCTGCTGGTGGAAGGAAGGAAAAAGCAAAAGCCTACAGCACCTGGTAGTCTCCCATCCAAGTACTAACCAGGCCCAACCCTGCTTAGCTTCCAAGATTAGACAAGATCAGGCGGGTACAGAGTGGTTTGGCAGTAGGCACAGACAAGCCTCTCACTTGCTGCTTTTCTACTTTGAAGGCACAGACAAGCCTCTCACTTGCTGCTTTTCTACTTTGAAGGCACAGACAAGCCTCTCATTTGCTGCTTTTCTACTTTGAAGTCTGGCTGCCGGCTGCCCTTTCCAGTGCTCAGCAAGACCAGGTCTTTTTGTGCTTTCCCTTCTCTTCAATTTTTTTGCTGGCTTCCTTAAAAGGTCTTGTAGACAGAAGGCCCCACTCAGAGCCGCTGAGCTCACTGATCAGCTGCAGCGCTGTCGACGGAACGTCAGCTTCACAGCCAATGCCACAGGCCGGGAGCAGAGGCGAGACTCACCGGTAGACCCGGGTAGGGTGAGTAGAGCGCGGTTAGTTGCTTTCTAATAGCCTGCAGACGGGGATTAACTTTTAATGAAAGGGAACAATCCCTTTGACTGTCTGCAGCGCGCAACACCTAGGAAGCGCACTCTCACACACAAGCCAGCATGCACACGTGCTCGCACGTGACAACACCCCCTATCTGCCCCTACAACCTCTACGTCACCATGCGTCAGACTCTCCTGCCTGTTTTATGATTTCAGGGCCCTAGCAGGAATCACCCCCCCCTCCCCAATTCCTTCCGCACCTTCCTTGCCTTCCTTGCACTGAGGTTAGCTCTTTGTCAGCCGTCTGGCTTGGTTACACAAGCTTCTTTGCAGAGAAACATGTTACTTCTGCTGGCCCTCGCAAGGCGGCCGGCATCCAAAACCTTCCCTGGGCACCTGCTGAAAGCCTGCCCCTTCACGGCCCCGGGTGCTTTTAACGCCATCATTTCCACACGGCGAGCTGCGGAGTCAATAAGCACTCCTAGCCGTGGTAAGGAGCTCGGTGTCAGGCCTGCGAGAAGGGCGGCGGGGTAGCGTACTTAGCTGCCAACTGGATCAGAGGCCTTGGGGCTTCCACCATCTAAGTTACTTAAGGTCGGTGTCCGGCAAGGCGCCGTTCCATGCTAGCCGAGCTGGGCAGTAGGGCAAAAACGTCATCAAAATGGTCTACAGCACCCGGTGTTCCCAGGAGGTCTCACATTCAAGTAATGTCCGAGCCCAGCCCTGCTTTGCTTCCGAGATCAGACGAGATCAGGCGTATCCAAGGTGGTAAGGCCAGTAGACGCTGCTTGATCCATCGCCCGGCCAGCCTTTCTCAGGATCGCTTGATGGCGAGCAATCTGGTGGTGACGGGGCGGGCTCCAAAGGGTCCATGCAAAGGCTGTGCCGTCCCTACAGGTGTGGTTTGTTTAGCAGTGATTCACCCGCCGCATCAGGTGTCTTCAAAAATGGCTCGGCGCAGGGTCTCCTGCAGGCTAAACCCTTCAACGCGGTAATGTGACAGAAAGAGCAAGCTGGACCCGTAACTTGGGGGCGGAGCGAGACGTCCAGGGGTGAATGAAGGAAGAGGGTGAGATGGTTGCCAGTGACTTTGAGCTGCTCTTCAGGGGGGAGGGTCGTGTTGCCTGCAAAGGTCTTCTGCTTGGGGTTACCAGTGGTTGCCTCCAGCCACCCGGGAGATGCTGGTCCTGGTGAAAAGGAGCCTAGTATTAAAAGTAAATAAGCAACAATGCTGGAGGCCCACGGTGATCAGAAGGATGCTGGTATTTTGCAGAGATGAAATAGCGCAAGAGAGAAAGCAAATGAAAAAAAGAAAAGAGAATGAATGTGTGCACTTGTGAAAGGGAATGGAAAAAAGGCATAGAAGAGAGTGCCCCCTGCTGGTGGAAGGAAGGAAAAAGCAAAAGCCTACAGCACCTGGTATTAGCAGGCGGTCTCTGTTAAATGGTTAATTATGGAAATTCATTTGGAATGTTAATCGATAATCATTTTTCTGAGTTCTATGCCTCAGCCATCGTGTCTAGTTGACATGCGCTATTTGTGTGTGTATTTTTGGTTCACTACCATATGTAGAACAGGTGTCCATACGACTGGCTATAAAAGGCCATGGTACAGAAAGGGGGGGCTCTCTTGCTCTGCCCACCCCACAAGACACAGAATCTTCATGCTGAGAAGCAGATGACATGTAGGTCTGGACACATGCTGGACAAAGACATGATTTACCAGCCAGGATCCAAGGAAAGATGGGTGAATCTCAACAATTAAGCTAATTATGGACAAATGGACAATTACTTTATAACTAATTATTGTATGTACCTGCTGCAATCTGATTCTTTTTAATGGACAATCCAAGAATAAATAGATACACTTTTTTATAAGAATATCGTGATATTGATACTTTGAGAAGTCCTCAGTAGAAAAAAATAATACAGGAAGAGTATTATTTTACAATGGTGAGCCAGCCAGTCCTGTTTTTTTGTTTTTTAAATTAAGTAAGTGAATTTCTTCCGTGAACAAGGGGGGAGTCCTGACGAGCTGAACAGCTGTTGTTCACGTGTCAGTAAATTCACTAGTTTGTCACGAGAAGCAGAAAGGACCTACAGACTGAGGAAAGACAGGAAAAATAGGTACTAACAAGGAACAGAATCACACAGGAAAAGAATCAGACAAACTGAAGACAGGACGTGCTGATAAAGAGAAGCCAAGGAATCTTAAGGTAAGCAAAATATGGATATAATTTCTTCTTTTGCTAAACAAAGTAATATTAATTTCAAAGTTAATGTAGGAGATGACATAGAAGTTTTGTGGCTCAGTTTATACAAAGAATGTGAATTGCAGAATTTACAGTTAACTTCTAAATTGGTAAATAGAGACAAACAGAAATTGAGAAATATTCTACTTTTGGTAGATTTTTTTCATAGTCTTGTGTTAGAGATTCCTAAGCAGGAAAATAGTGTAGAAGTGTCAGACGGTGATACTGATTCTGACTGTAATGTGGAAAATGAACAAGAAGTAAGACACGTGTCTGTAACTGAAGGTGACCTTGGGTCTGACCAAGAGATGGACATACAGAAACCTGACATGGGAGGAGACATGACTGACATACGAGAAACCGACATACTAGGTGATGTGGGAGGAGACTTGAGTGACGTAGGAGGAACGGACGTACAAGAGCCACTAAAAATATCAGAGAAATCTGGAATTACCCAGGCTCAACTCCAAATTAAAATGAGGAAAAATTTGCTGAAATTATACAAAATCATGCCAAAATATGATGTCAAAATCCATGCCTGTAGAAATTCAGAGACATTTGAGAGCTTCTCTGATACGTTTGATTTATCCAATGAGGAGAGGAATCAATTATTTAAAATATGGATTCCTGTGACATTGTCCAGACGTTTACATTTAATGCCCTGTGAAAATGACTCTCCTAATGGATGGGAAAATGATTCGGACAGATTAAGATATTTGATTTATTGTGTCACAAAGGATTTTCCCAAAATAGAAGATCTGCAGAAACTAAGGATTGGTAGGAAGGAATGTACATATACATACATGTCCATATTTGAACGGTTGTACAAAGCTCTCATCAAAAATGGAAAAGTACAACATATGATAACAACTTTTGTACAAAAATTCAAATTCCTAAATTCAGTTTCCCAAGTTATGGCATCACAAAAAAATTCATTATTTGAATGTGCGCAGATGCTGGATTTTGTTAGAAAACATGAGAATCGTGAAAAGAAAATAAATCAAGCTAAATTTATAAAACCAGGAAAGGTAAAATCTTACCAAAAGCCAATATCAAACTCTCCTAGACTGAGTCATCCCCATAGTGAACTCTATCAAATACGAAGAAGATTTCATATATGTTATAAGCCATATCAGCCAGTGCAAAGATCCATCTCTCCACAGAATGAGTTAATTCTCAGTCAGAACTGTGATTCTCTAAAAAGGAAAATGGCTGAAACTGATGGACAGAGACAGGTGAGACGACCAACTCACAGTGACGTCATGGAATGTGGACAGAAGAACAGGCAGTTCTCTGAGGTTTTGAAGGATAGAAAAATGTCTTTCCTAAATTGGGCGTTCCTGGAGATATTTGAGAGAGACAGAAGATTTGGTTTAGGGAGTGGCTAAGGAAAAACTGTAATTATAATGTTGTATCAAAATGTAATACAATGTCTCAATATTTATTTATAATCTTATACAGTAAAATTGTAGTTACATAGTTTCTAATAGTTCATATATATATATATATATATATATATATATATACACTTGTCTAAGTAGAGATTGCGTATAATTGTATTTATATATACGTTTATAAAATATATATATATATTAATTAATAAATTAGAACTTCATATATATAAATTTAAGTAGCAATATTTTGAATTACATTAGAACCAACCAATATATGTATAAGATATTTAAATAATTCTGTTTCTGTATGAATTTGATATTTAATTTTATTTTCTTATATTTCGTTAGAGTTTTCATTCCAAAGCAGGATTTGATCAAAGAACTCTAAAATGGATTTATTTCTTTATTCACACAGGAAGTGAAAAAATTGCATGATTTTATGTGTATAACATTTTAAAATAATAACAATATATCTAGTTGAACTATAATATATATGTAATACTTATTAATTCTTTTGTGTTGCTAATATTTTCTGTGCATGAAGTGTTCGTGCAAATTAAAGTATCTTTACAGCATGACGTGTGACAGCTGTGGCCTTTGAACTTTGAGCTAATAGTATAGGATCCCATTCATTCTATTTTCAACTGATGTAACTTAAGACCGGGCAGCCAGTGAAAAAAGAATCTAAGACAAGAGTTTTTTCAAGTGTCTGAAATTCCAGTGACTTACTCTCATATTATATAATATGTACTTGGGGAATATTCAAAGAAATAGAATCATAGAATCATAGAATGGTAGAGTTGGAAGGGACCTCCTGGTCATCTGGTCCAACCCCCTGCTCAAAGCAGGATTCACTAGATCATCTCAGACAGATGTCTGTCCAGCCTCTGTTTGAAGACGTCCATTGAAGGGGAACTCACCACCTCTCGTGGCAGCCTGTTCCACTCATTAATCACCCTAACTGTCAAAAAGCTTTTTCTAATATCTAATCTGTGTCTCCTCCCATTTAGTTTCATCCCATTGCTTCTAGTCTTTCCTTGTGCAAATGAGAATAAAGATGATCCTTCTACAATGTGACAGCCCTTGACATATTTGTAGACAGCTATTAAGTCTCCTCTCAGTCTTCTTTTCTGCAAGCTAAACATTCCCAAATCCTGCAACCGTTCCTCATAGGACATGGTTTGCAGACCAGTCACCATTCTGGTCGCTCTTCTCTGAACTTGCTCCAGTTTGTCTATGTCTTTTTTAAAATGTGGTGCCCAAATCTGTACACATTATTCCAGATGAGGTCTGACCAAAGAGGAGTAAAGACCGATAATGACTTCACGTGATCTAGACTGTATGCTTCTGTTAATACATCCCAGAATTGTATTTGCCTTTTTTGCTGCTGCATCACACTGTTGACTCATGTTCAGTCTATGATCTATTAGTATACCTAAGTCTTTTTCACATGTACTGTTGCTTAGCTCTATTCCTCCCATTCTGTATATGCTTTTTTCATTTTTTATTGCCCAGATGTAGTACTTTGCATTTTTCCCTGTTAAAAACCATTCTGTTGGTTGCTGCCCACTGCTCCAGTTTATTTAGGTATTTTTGAATCCTCTCTCTCTCTTCTCTAGTATTAGCTATCCCTCCTAGCTTTGTGTCATCAGCAAATTTAATCAGTTTACCCTCAATTCCTTCATCTAAATCATTGATAAAGATGTTGAACAATACAGGTCCCAGGACGGAGCCCTGTGGTACCCCACTTGAGACATTCATCCAGCTGGATGTGAAGCCATTTACAACCACCCTTTGAGTCCGATCACTAAGCCAGTTATGAATCCACCTAACAGTTGCCTGGTCCATTGCATACTTGGTCATTTTTTCAATAAGGATGGTGTGAGATACTTTGTCAAATGCTTTGCTGAAGTCAAGATATACTATATCTACAGCATTTCCCTGATCCACCCAGTCAGTGATTCTGTCATAGAAGGAAATTAAGTTAGTCTGACATGACTTGTTAGTTACAAACCCATGCTGACTCTGGTTAATCACTTCATTCTTATCCATGTACTTACATACATGTTGTTTAATAATTTGTTCAAAGATCTTTCCTGGTATAGAAGTCAGACTCACCGGCCTATAGTTCCCTGGGTCCACCTTCTTCCCCTTTTTGAAGATAGGAACAACATTTGCTCTTCTCCAGTCTTCTGGGACTTCTCCTGTTCTCCAAGAATTTTCAAAGATTATGGAGAGTGGTTCTAAAATTACTTCTACGATCTCCTTCAGTACTCTGGGGTGTAATTCATCTGGACCTGGAGACTTGAACTCATTTATGTTAGCTAAATATTCCCTCACAATCTTTCTGTTTACAGATAACTTGGATTCCTCTATTCCTTTAAAAGGACAGTGGAGATCAGTTGATGTTACATTTTCTTTCTGAGAGAAAACAGATGCAAAATAAGAATTAAAACGTTCGGCCTTCTCAACATCCTCTCTTACCATTTCTCCATTTTCATCCTGTAAAAATCCTATAGCATCTTTGACTTTTCTTTTACTTTTGACATACCCCCAAAATCCTTTTTTATTGCTTTTGACATCTCTTACAAGCCTTAACTCATTGTCAGCTTTAGCTAACCTGATACGTGCCCTACTGGATCTGCAGACTGCATTATAATCTTCTTTAGATATGCCTCCCTCTTTCCATTTAATAAACATTTCTTTCTTTCTTTTTAGCATGTGTTTAAGTTCTGTGTTCATCCATCCTGGTTTCCTTAAATGCTTCCCATTCTTCCTACTTTTCGGGATTGTTAACGATTGTGCTTTGAGAATCTCATTTTTAAAAATTTCCCATCCTTCCTGGACATTTTTGTCCTTAAGGACATCCAGCCATTGGATCCCTCCTATTCTCTTTCTGAGTCTCTTAAAATCTGCCTTTCTAAAATCTAACCTTGAAGTTTGAGTCTTCACATGTCTTCCTCCTCTAGTTATCCAAAATTCTATAATAGCATGATCGCTGCCTCCTAGGGTCCCAGCCACCTTTACCTCCTCAACCATTTCCTCCCTGTTTATAAGGATTAGATCCAAAGTAGCAGATCCACTTTTTTTCTCCCCTACAAGATAAAGTTTTCAGCAAGAGAGGATAAGAATTTGCTTGACCTGTTAGTTTTACTTGACAGAGATTCCCAACAAATGTCTGAATAGTTGAAATCTCCCATGACCACTACGTCATATTTTTTGGAGAACTTGGTCATTTGATACATAAAGAGTTCATCCATATCTTCAGCTTGCCCAGGTGGCCTGTATTAAATGCCTACAATGGTGTCCTTTCCGTTGTTCTCTCCTTGTATTCTTACCCAAACAGTTTCCACAGAACTCCCAGTCTCTGAAGCTTCAATCTCTGTGCAGATATACGCTTTTCTAACATACAATGCAACACCTCCTCCTCGTTTATCAAGTCTGTTTCTTGCAAATAAGTTGTATCCTTTTAGCCTTTTATTCCAATCATGTGTATCGTCCCACCAAGTTTCAGTGATTCCAATGACATCATATTCCTTTTCCTGCGTTAGTAGTTCCAATTCTCCTTGTTTGTTGCTCATGCTTTGTGCATTTGTATAAAAACATTTTAGTTTGTGATTGGTTTCTCTTCCTCCCATATTTTTATTATTTAAATTGTTTTGTCTTTGTTCTTCCTTTCCACTTCCAGTAGCAGAGATCTCAATAGTATTTGTCAGCTGTATGGCTTTTTCTGGCCTTTTGCTTCCCTTCCCACATTGTTCTAGTTTAAAGCTCTTCTGATGAGTGTAGCAAGGCGACTTCCAAATACATGTTTTCCAGTCTTCGTAAGGTGCACCCCATCTCTAGCAAGTAGTCCATCGTATAGGTAATTCATTCCGTGATCCAGAAATCCAAATCCTTGTTGACGGCACCATCGATGTAGCCAGTTGTTCACCTGTAGAATCTTATTCCACCTCATTGTTCCATGGCCATCCACTGGGAGGATGGATGAGAAGACCACCTGCGCTCCCAATTCTTTCACTTTCTTGCCTAAGTCTTCAAAGTCACTGCAGATGGTTTACAGGTCCTTTCTTGCCGTGTCATTTGTCCCCACATGTAGTAGCAGGAATGGGTAGTGATCTGTAGGTCTGAAGAATCTTGATATCCTGTCAGACACATCTTTAATTTTTGCTCCTGGAAGACAGCACATTTCTCTTGAGGTTATGTCTGGTCTGCAGATAGCGGCCTCTGTTCCTCTTAACAGGGAATCCCCCATGACCACCACTCTCCGTTTTTTCTTCACAACATTCTTCTTTTTCCATCCAGGAGGATTCTGAGGGCTTACAAGGTTATTCATTGCTGGCAAAGTCTTATTTTGCTGTATTTTTTCATGGTTCTCCTGCGTGAGAGCCTGGTACTGGTTCCTGAGCAGTATCTGTGCTGACTGCCTCTCGATCCTCCTGCTTCTGTGGGTCACATGCTTCCATTCCTCTGTTTCGTCAGGTGCAGTTCGAATTTCTTCTCCTTCTGAATCATGAAGAGATAATTCTGCTCTGTCTAAGAACTCTTCACCTTCCTTAATGATTTTCAAGGTAGTTAACCTCTCTTCTAGATTTCGCAACTTTTCCTCCAACAGGGACACAAGCTTGCATTTCTGGCATGTGAAGTTTGGCTTTTCCACTGGCAAGTCTGTGAACATGTAGCAGGATATGCAGCTCACCAAATAGCTCCTGGACTCTTCCATGTTCTTATTGTTAATGTTCTGAAAACAGTGAAAAAAGCTTAAAAAAAAAGCTTTACCGATGTCCTCTTTTCAGCTCCAACAGCCAAAATCCAGTGTTCTTTGAGCTCGCGGAGACTCTTCACTTACCCCAAAATGCAGTGGGAATATGCAAATTATCTCCTCAGGACTCCTCCCCTGGTTTACCGATGTCCTCTTTTCAGCTCCAACAGCCAAAATCCAGTGTTCTTTGAGCTCGCGGAGACTCTTCACTTACCCCAAAATGCAGTGGGAATATGCAAATTATCTCCTCAGGACTCCTCCCCTGGTTTACCGATGTCCTCTTTTCAGCTCCAACAGCCAAAATCCAGTGTTCTTTGAGCTCGCGGAGACTCTTCACTTACCCCAAAATGCAGTGGGAATATGCAAATTATCTCCTCAGGACTCCTCCCCTGGTTTACCGATGTCCTCTTTTCAGCTCCAACAGCCAAAATCCAGTATATAAATATAAAGATATTCAATTGATATGGCAATGCGCATTAATAAATTGGGATACAACAATTTTGGGTTAAATATATATATATATATCTAAAACTTCATATGTGGAATGTTTGAGTTGAACAGATCTGTGAATGTCAGAGTGAAGGTGACAGATGAGTAAATCAGCAGCTGCTAAGTGTGATTGATATGACAGAGGCCTCGTATGTTTGTATGTTTGAAAAAAAAAATGTTTCTTTATGTGAAGGTACAAAAATATATTTAATTCTGAGGAAATTATAATACATAATTAGGTATTAAAGTGCCTACAAGTAGTATTCAACCCCCTGCAGATTTAGGTGGTTGACACATGCGGAATTAACTTGGCATTGTGACATTTGTACTGTAGATCAGCCTGGAAGTGGGAAATGCACTGCAGCAACTTTTTTTTTGTTTTTTTGTTTTTTTAAAACGTTAAAAGTTAATTCAGAGTGTCATTTATTATTCAACCCCTCAAACCACAAGAATTCTGTTTGTTCCCCCTAAAGTATTAAGAAGTAGTTCAGGCACCAAGAATAATGAGCTTCACATGTGTGGATTAAAGATCTATTTGCCAGCCTTTTCTGACTATTTAAGACCCTCCCCAAACTTGTGAACAGCACTCAGACATGGTCAACATGGGAAAGACAAAAGAGCATTCCAAGGCCATCAGAGACAAGATCGTGGAGGGTCACAAGGCTGGCAAGGGGTACAAAACCCTTTCCAAGCAGTTGGGCCTACCTGTCTCCACTGTTGGGAGCATCATCAGTAAGTGGAAGGCTTATGGAACTACTGTTAGCCTTCCACGGCCTGGACAGCCTTTGAAAGTGTCCTCCCGTGCCGAGGCCAGGATTGTCCGAAGAGTCAAGGCTAACCCAAGGACAACAAGGAAGGAGCTCCTGGAAGATCTCATGGCAGTGGGGACATTGGTTTCAGTCAATACCATAAGTAACGTACTCCACCGCAATGGTCTCCGCTCCAGACGAGCCCGTAAGGTACCTTTACTTTCAAAGCGTCATGTCAAGGCTCGTCTACAGTTTGCTCATGATCACTTGGAGGACTCTGAGACAGACTGGTTCAAGGTTCTATGGTCTGATGAGACCAAGATCGAGATCTTTGGTGCCAACCACACACGTGACGTTTGGAGACTGGATGGCACTGCATACGACCCCAAGAATACCATCCCTACAGTCAAGCATGGTGGTGGCAGCATCATGCTGTGGGGCTGTTTCTCTGCCAAGGGGCCTGGCCATCTGGTCCGCATCCATGGGAAGATGGATAGCACGGCCTACCTGGAGATTTTGGCCAAGATCCTCCGCTCCTCCATCAAGGATCTTAAGATGGATCGTAATTTCATCTTCCAACAAGACAACGACCCAAAGCACACAGCCAAGGAAACCAAGGCCTGGTTCAAGAGGGAAAAAGTCAAGGTGTTAGAGTCGCCTAGTCAGTCTCCTGACCTTAACCCAATTGAAAACTTGTGGAAGGAGCTCAAGAATAAAGTCCACATGAGACACCCAAAGAACCTAGATAACTTGGAGAAGATCTGCATGGAGGAGTGGGCCAAGATAACTCCACAGACCTGTGCCGGCCTGATCAGGTCTTATAAAAGACGATTATTAGCTGTAATTGCAAACAAGGGTTATTCCACAAAATATTAAACATAGAGGTTGAATAATAATTGACCCACACTTTTATGTTTAAAATTTAATAAAATTCAACTGAGCAACATAACTTTTTGGTTTGTAAGATTTATGCTTCTGTTCATAAAACCTACTCTCGTTTGCAGTTTGAAGGCTCTAACTTATTTGCATCTTATCAAACCAGCTAAATCTGCAGGGGGTTGAATACTACTTGTAGGCACTGTATCTACATGTATATATTTCTATATTTCTTTAATAATTATTATTTCTTGATTTAACTAATAGTGGATAAGGGCAACCACACATCAAAATGGTTTACAAAGCAAATTTATATTTAGAATAATTTTCCACATGATAATATTCTTGAATAACTATAATATTATTTTTAATGGTTACCTAAATAGGTACACACCTCTCTTTAGTCAAATCTATGCTACTCATCGATATGAAATTTATGCACAATATTTCTAGAAGAATAATTATTTTTAATTTGGTTCTGATATATACATAAATTTTATAAAATAATATTTTTGGTATTAAGGGAGAAAATGTGTTTTTGATCCTGATTACATAATCACTTTTGATCAATACTTATTTTCCACACATTTTAATAAAGAAGAAATAATAATAAGGTACTATGGTATAATTAAGAAGGGTATTACATGCAAAGTTGCATAATTTAATATTTTTTGGTGGTACAAGGTTATGACAAATTTGAAATCATCCAGATAATGGAGATATAAGGGTATTTTTTACGGAGAAGATAATTACTCTGCATTTGTCATTAAAATTTAAAGGCCTTATTTTTATTTACATTCTTCTTTTTACTCTTAATTTTATTTTTCATTTTTAAAATTTTATTCTTACTTTATACTTCTTATTTTTCTATTTTTTCATTTTTTAATTCTCATTTGATTTTATTTGAGTTCAATATCTCAATTGAGAAAACACATTCATATTTAATAAAGTAATGTCTAATACAAGAGTATTGCTTCATTAAATATATATTGCTAAAGAAAAAAATGTTTACATTTTCTGAGTAAACACAACAATTCATTCATTCATTTATTCATTCATTCATTCATTCATTCATACATTCATATATTTATTCATTTTGGTTCAGGAGTATACATTCTTTGATATTATTGGTTTAATAAAGATATAAAAACTTGTTTTTTCAAAATACACTGACACCTATGGGTTGGAAAAGGTAATTACACCTATGACATAAAAATGTTCTATCATATGGAGAACTTGATTGATAATGAATTATTATCTATTATTGTTTATTATTCCAAACATAATTTATTTTAATATTTTGATAATAATTAGATGGATATTACTGATTGCTATGGTACGCTGTGATATTATAGGTTAGGAAAAACTGCCAGATTTGGTATCAGATTAGGGAATGAAGACTTCAATCAAGACATCGCAATTATGAATTCTATCTTAATAAAGTGTTATAATAGACTGTGTCCATTACATACAATACAATTCACACCACTGATCACCAGGACGGCAGAGGACGATGATCCTATATGTACTGTGATGTGTTTAAGTTTCATCACGTTCCAGTGGTTTCTTATGACCTGCAACGCTTCAATGAAAGCTGGTGAACAGGTAATACCTGGCATATGTGTCCTGTATATAAAGGACTGAGTACTGGTTATGGTGCTATATAAAGCAGGAAAGTGTCAAGTTAACCCTTGCTTTACTGACCAAAGACGTCACATCTGTTCCAAAAGTGACACGAGACCAGTGCGGACACACGGAAGATTCCAAAGACGATCCAACGTAAGTCCAGGTGACACTGCACAGATATTAAAGCTACATTTCATCCATGGACTTTGTTTTCTTATCAACTGACATACATGATCTTTCTAATAAAGAGTACAGTTTATGGACTGAACAATAATGAACACAATTATGGACTGTACAATATCTACATGCTGTAATTTATTTCAAAGGAGTTTTCATCTAAAGACTGTGTTATAAAAGAACCAAGAAGAAGACGAGACGACGACCCGATGACATCAGATGATGACGATTGAACCCGCGATTGCTTCAATTTAGATATAGGGAAGTATAATTATACATATTAAATGAATATTAGTCACGGCTTACCATAACATGAATTCACATTATTATATAACAATAATCCGATATTGATACTATTATTACTATTATTATTATGGAAATTTAATGATATTGCCAAGGAAGAAGGAAAGAAAAAATGATTGATGAATGTATCTTCTTTTGAGAAATTTCAGTTAAAGTCCTTTTATTCTCAAAAAAGGGGGAAATGTTAAATGGTTAATTATGGAAATTCATTTGGAATGTTAATCGATAATCATTTTTCTGAGTTCTATGCCTCAGCCATCGTGTCTAGTTGACATGCGCTATTTGTGTGTGTATTTTTGGTTCACTACCATATGTAGAACAGGTGTCCTTACGACTGGCTATAAAAGCCCATGGTACATAAAGGGGGGGCTCTCTTGCTGTGCCCCACAAGACACAGAATCTTCATGCTGAGAAGCAGATGACATGTAGGCCTGGACACATGCTGGACAAAGACATGATTTACCAGCCAGGATCCAAGGAAAGATGGGTGAATCTCAACAATTAAGCTAATTATGGACAAATGGACAATTACTTTATAACTAATTATGGTATGTACCTGCTGCAATCTGATTCTTTTTAATGAACAATCCAAGAATAAATAGATACATTTTTTTATAAGAATATCGTGATATTGATACTTTGAGAAGTCCTCAGTAGAAAAAAATAATACAGGAAGCGTATTATTTTACAGTCTCGAATCCAAGTACTAACCAGGCCCGACCCTGCTTAGTTTCCAAGATCAGATGAGATCGGACGTGTTCAGGGTGGTGTGGCCGTAGGCAGAGACAAGCTTCTCACTTGCTGCTTTTCTACTTTGACGTCTGGCTGCCGGCTGCCCTTTCCAGTGCTCAGCAAGACCAGGTCCTTTTGTGCTTTCCCTTCTCTTCAATTTTTTTGCTGGCTTCCTTAAAAGGTCTTGTAGACACAACGCCCCACTCAGAGCCGCTGAGCTCACTGATCGGCTGCAGCGCTGTCGACGGAACGTCAGCTTCACGCCCAATGCCACAGGCCGGGAGCAGAGGCGAGACTCACCGGTAGGGTGAGTAGAGCGCGGTTAGTTGCTTTCTAATAGGCTGCAGCCGGGGATTAACTTTTAATGAAAGGGAACAATCCCTTTGACTGTCTGCAGCGCGCCACACCTAGGAAGCGCACTCTCACACACAAGTCAGCATGCACACGTGCTCGCACGTGACAACACCCCCTATCTGCCCCTACAACCTCTCCGTCACCATGCGTCAGACTCTCCTGCCTGTTTTATGATTTCAGGGCCCTAGCAGGAATCACCCCCCCCTCCCCAATTCCTTCCGCACCTTCCTTGCCTTCCTTTCACTGAGGTTAGCTCTTTGTCAGCCGTCTGGCTTGGTTACACAAGCTTCTTTGCAGAGAAACATGTTACTTCTGCTGGCCCTCGCTAGGCGACCGGCATCCAAAACCTTCCCTGGGCACCTGCTGAAAGCCTGGCCCCTTCACGGCCCCGGTTGCTTTTAACGCCATCATTTCCACACGGCGAGCTGCGGAGTCAATAAGCACTCCTAGTCGTGGCAAGGAGCTCGGTGTCAGGCCTGCGTGAAGGCGGCGGGGTAGCGTACTTAGCTGCCAACTGGCTCAGAGGCCTTGGGGCTTCCATCATCTAAGTTACTTTGGGTCGGTGTCCGACAAGGCGCCGTTCCATGCTAGCCGAGCTGGGCAGTAGGTAAAAACATCATCAAAATGGTCTACAGCACCCGGTATTCCCAGGAGGTCTCCCATCCGAGTACTGTCCAAGCCCAGCCCTGCTTTGCTTCCGAGATCAGATGAGATCAGGCGTATCCAAGGTAGTATGGCCAGTAGAAGCTGCTCGATACATCGCCCGGCCAGCCTTTCTCAGGATCGCTTGGTGGCGAGCAATCTGGCCGTGACGGGGCGGGCTCCGAAGGGTCCATGCAAAGGCTGTGCCGTCCCTACAGGTGTGGTTTGTTTAGCAGTGATTCACCCGCCGCATCAGGTGTCTTCAAAAATGGCTCGGCGCAGGGTCTCCTGCAGGCTAAACCCTTCATCGCGGTAATGTGACAGAAAGAGCAAGCTGGACCCGTAACTTGGGGGCGGAGCGAGACGTCCAGGGGTGAATGAAGGAAGAGGGTGAGATGGTTGCCAGTGACTTTGAGCTGCTCTTCAGGGGGGAGGGTCGTGTTGCCTGCAAAGGTCTTCTGCTTGGGGTTACCGGTGGTTGCCTCCAGCCACGGGGGAGACGCTGGTCCTGGTGAAAAGGAGCCTAGTATTAAAAGTAAAGAAGCAACAATGCTGGAGGCCCACGGTGATCAGAAGGATGCTGGTATTTTGCAGAGATGAAATAGCGCAAGAGAGAAAGCAAATGAAAAAAAGAAAAGAGAATGAATGTGTGCACTTGTGAAAGGGAATGGAAAAAAGGCATAGAAGAGAGTGACCCCTGCTGGTGGAAGGAAGGAAAAAGCAAAGCAAAAGCCTACAGCACCTGGTATTCCCAGGTGGTCTCCCATCCAAGTACTAACCAGGCCCAACCCTGCTTAGCTTTTGAGATCAGACGAGATTTTGCGCGTTCAGGGTGGTGTGGCCATAGGCAGAGATTAGCCTCTCACTTGCTGCTTTTCTACTTTGACGTCTGGCTGCCGGCTGCCCTTTCCAGTGTTCAGCAAGACCAGGTCCTTTTGTGCTTTCCCTTCTCTTCAATTTTTTTGCTGGCTTCCTTAAAAGGTCTTGTAGACACAACGCCCCACTCAGAGCCGCTGAGCTCACTGATCGGCTGCAGCGCTGTCGACGGAACGTCAGCTTCACGGCCAATACCACAGGCCGGGAGCAGAGGCGAGACTCACCAGTAGACCCGGGTCGGGTGAGTAGAGCACGGTTAGTTGCTTTCTAATAGGCTGCAGCCGGGGATTAACTTTTAATGAAAGGGAACAATCCCTTTGACTGTCTGCAGCGCGCCACACCTAGGAAGCGCACTCTCACACACAAGCCAGCATGCACACGTGCTCGCACGTGACAACACCCCCTATCTGCCCCTACAACCTCTCCGTCACCATGTGTGTCACCCTGGCCTGGATGCCACAAAATGTATTAAAGCTGTGTCTGAGAGCAAGGGGGAGGTTCTCTTGTCAGGGGAACATTAGCATGCAATGCCTCCTGTCTCAGGCCAGTAGGGGGAGCAGGCTGCCCCTATAAAAGCTGGTGCTGGTGGCAGGGTTAGAGAGAACTGGATTGCCTGTCTCAGCTCTGAGACGTGTCCCAGAGTGGAGCAGGGACAGAAAGTTGATTGCACCTAAGAGGAAGTGTGGCAGGAGGAGAGCCACAAGCCAGAGACAAGAGGCGAAGAGAGCCTGTCTTGGCAGAGAAAAGACTTAATTTTACCAGACTTTGGTGTCTGAGGCTGGAAGGATTCCACATCCCCCAGCAGAGAACCAGTTCGCAAGGGACTGTACATTCCTTGGCCTAAGAGGCCTGGAGGCCCTGCCACAACCAAAGGGACCAGTAAAGCCGTACAAGGCTGGGAGCAGAAAGGAAACCACGTCGCAGGCCATACAGGCGAGAATACACGGAAAGCTCGGAAACGTGGGCTGTTACCCTATCAGGAGGAGATAGCCAGAAGGAGCGCAGAAAGCACGGTAGGCCTACACCCTCACCCTGACCAGGGCCAATTTCCCCGTTGCTCTCAGACGTCCAGGTCCCCTCCTAGCCGGGACTGTTTATGGGTCAGTTTACCTGTTGTAGTAAAGACCCTGGACTGCAACTTGTTGTCTGTGTGCTCCTTGCTCCTCCCGCACTATCAGCACTGGGATTCTCACTACCATCACTCCCACCATCCATTATACTGCCCTGGGGCCGCACTCTTCCCGTGGGGAGTCACACTACCCTAGCTGCACACCTCATCAGCCCCAGCGGTCTGCATGCAGCGGCGGTTCCTAATAACCGCAATCCACGGGTGGCGTAGTCAGACATTATCAGCAGAACGTAGCAGACTACCATTGGCCTGACCACCCTGAGCCACGGAACCGGGTCGCCACTACTACCCCCATCGTCTCCCTATTGCCCGGATCCGAGTGCCCCACGGCCCAGGGGGCGAGTCAGCTTTGGCGTAGTCGGCAGGATTTCGTGCCCGCAACCACCGGGTACTGCGTGCCTGAAAAAGACTTTTGTAAACTTACCTGTGGCGAAGTTTCCCGCCATCCGGAGCCAATTCCCGCCATCGGACGCCATCTTGGACCGTTTCCCGCCGTCTTCTGCCTTCTTCCCGCCATCCGCAGCTGCTTCCCGCCATCGGACGCCATCTTCAGGACGCCGCGCGGGAAGAAGAGGGGCGTGGACGTCAAAACCGCGCGAGATCCAAAGCTCCGCCCCACGCTCCGACGCTGCGCAAGGTCCTGGAAGGGAGAGAGAGCGACGCTGACGTCATCAGGACGCGACGCCAGGTCCTCGTCCATAGCAGCAGCAGCGGAGCCGCGGCCTACAGAAGAGGATCGCCGGAAGGTAGGCCACGCTTAACTAGGGGGGAGGAAGATGTCAGACACAGAGGCGCCCACTACCACCAACGCAGCTGCAGCAGCAGTGATGCCCTTTTCCCTGCCCTACATCCCTGGAGCGGCCTGGCTGCCCAAATACTCAGGGGAGCCCCATGCCCTAACTGACTTTAAGGAAAGGCTATACAGTTTGTTCCAGGTTTACCCCCTGACAGAGGAACAGAAGGTCAGCATATTGACAGGGCAGTTAACTGGCGCAGCCCAAAGGGAGGTAAAATCATGGCCCACTGAGGAGAAAAGGACTGTGAAGGGTATCCTGGCCCGGCTGCGGGGTACCTTTGATACATGTACCTCCGCTGAGATTAAAATGAGGTTCTATGGATGTAGGCAGCGAGCACAGGACAGCATCAGATACTATGCCCTAAATCTGCAGGAAGCCTTGAGGGCTATTCAACAAACTGACCCTGGCAGTGTGCAGGAAACCGATAATCTGCTAACAGAACAATTCATAGAAGGTCTGCTGTCTAGCGCTCACAGGGCCCAACTGCGCCTCATGTTCTTTCAGAACCCCGACCTGACCTTTGCCCAATTTATGGACAGGGCCATAAGGGTGCTCCGTGAATCTGCAACCAGTGGCGCTATAAACCCCCGGCGCCCTGCTATCACCTACCACCAGGAGGCGGCGCCCTCCTCTATGGACTCCGTGGAGGCTGATGCACAGGCCCTGAACCAAGCCCTGTCGAAAGGCCTGCACCACCAAGTCCAGGAGCTAACCAGGAGCGTCGCGGCGTTGACCAGAACCGTCCAGGCGTTGCAAGTGGACCCGTCAAGACCCATCGAGCTGGCTTCAAGTCCGGAGGATGTCCCGTGGCGTCGACAGAGGAGGATCCCGTCGTTCCGAGGGAGGCCCACAGACCGCTACGCAGAGGATGGACAGCCCATTTGCCGTCGATGCAACCAGCCCGGACACATTTCCAGGTACTGTAATTTAAACGGGTCCAACCTGGGGCAGAGGGCCGACCCCCAGGCATAAGATCACCAGGCCCTTATAATTGGCGTGATAAGTACGTTGGGGGGCACCCGGTTTTACCCGTGGTGCTGGACGGTATCCCCATGAGCGCCTTGCTGGATACTGGGTCGCAAGTAACCACAATCCCTTATGTACTTTTTAAGCAGTATTGGACTGATGCTGATATCACACGGTATCCAGACAGTAACTTGAGCATCATCGCCAGTAATGGCTTACCCGTGCCGCAGATGGGGTTCAAGGAGATGACCATTAAAATTGGTAAAGTTGAACTGCCGACACAGGGAGTGATAATTGTGGACATTGACCGTCATGAAAGTCACCCTAAAATAACTGTGGGTACTAACATAATTGAAAATTGTCTTTCAGAGGTAATTGTAATTCTACAACAGGTGGCGGTGAATGCTAGTTCCAGCCAACAGAGGGTCCTCAACAAGGAGATAAAAGCCCTGATGAGACGGCAGCAGGTAGAACTGTCTGGTGGTGAGATCGGTAGCGTAAGACTGAGTGACCCATTCCCCATTTCCATGCCTCCCAAAAGTGAAATGATGATCTGGTGTCTGACTGCAATCGGGTTGAGAGGTAGAGACTACCAAGCCATGGTAGGACCCGTGTACTCAGACAGCAGGCCCACCATTTTGACAGCCCAGGGGGTGGTTGATGTCCGTCATGGGAGGGTGCCCGTCCGCATCCTCAACATTGGGGAGAGGGAAGTACACTTACCCAGGTATGCTACACTCGCCAAACTGTTTGTTGTCGAACACCAAGCTATCAGGGCCGTGGAACCCTTGCCTCCATCTCCTCAGGCGGAGGGTAATGGCTCCCAGAAACAAAAGGAGGACTGGTGCCAGAAACTCCATGTGGGTGCTGACTCCACTCCCCTGCACCAAAAACAAGGAGTCTACCGGGTGGTACAGGAGTACGAGAGAGTCTTTAGTAAGCACCCGCTGGACTTCGGCAGAGTAAAGGGGATAGAACACCACATCCCGACAGGGAGCCACCCACCAATAAAAGAGAGACACAGGCCTGTACCCCCTGCACATTATCAGAACGCCAAGGGCATGCTAAGAGAGATGAAGGAAGTTGGGGTCATTAGAGATAGCTGTAGCCCCTGGGCAGCCCCCTTGGTTCTGGTGAAAAAGAAAGACGGCACCATGAGAATGTGCGTGGACTATAGACAAATCAACCGTATCACCCACAAAGACGCATACCCGCTGCCTAGAATAGAGGAGTCTTTAGCCGCACTAAAATCTGCTAACTTCTTTTCTACTTTGGACCTTACTAGCGGGTACTGGCAGGTTCCTGTGACAGAGGCTGACAAGGAGAAGACCGCCTTCACCACCCCGATGGGACTGAGCGAGTTCAACTGTATGCCTTTCGGGCTCTGCAACGCACCAGGGACCTTCCAGCGGCTGATGGAATGCTGTCTAGGGCACCGAAACTTCGAGACGGTCCTCCTTTACCTGGACGACGTGATCGTCTATTCGAAGACCTACGAGGACCATCTAAAGCACCTGGCCGAGGTGTTCGAAGCCCTGGCAGGCTATGGCCTGAAGGTGAAACCATGGAAGTGTCACCTGCTGAAACCAAAGGTCCAGTACCTAGGGCACGTGGTAAGCGCGGAAGGAGTGGCCCCTGACCCTGACAAAGTCACGGCAATCAAGAGCTGGCCAAGCCCCTCGAACATCAAAGAGGTGAGACAGTTTCTCGGGTTGGTAGGCTACTACCGAAGGTTCATCCCCGGGTTCACTAAGATGGCAGCTCCTATGCAAGACCTCCTGATCGGACAGTCTAAGTCCCGAAGTCAAAAGCCACCCTTCAAGTGGGATAAACCGGAAGAGGAGTCCTTCCGCCAGCTAAAGATGGCCCTCACGGGGGATGAGATCCTGGCTTACCCTGATTACGGCCAGCCTTTCATTCTCCACACAGATGCCAGTAATGTGGGACTGGGAGCCGTACTGTCCCAAAACCAACAGGGCAGAGAACGGGTGATCGCATACGCCAGTCGGAAGCTGAGGCCCACCGAGAGGAACACGGAGAATTACAGCTCCTTCAAGCTAGAATTCTTGGCGGTGGTGTGGGCCGTGACGGAACGCTTCAAGCATTACCTGGCCTCCGCAAAGTTCACCATGTACACGGACAACAACCCGTTGACACACCTGGACAATGCAAGACTGGGTGCCCTGGAACAGCGGTGGATGGCCCGTCTCTCCAACTATGACTTCGTGATCAAGTACCGGGCAGGCAAAACCAACGCCAACGCGGACGCCCTATCAAGAATGCCTCACTTACCTGAAGGTGACGAAGACCCAGAAGAGCTGGAGGAGGTAGAACTCCCCGCGTTTCACCGGTATGGAGCCGCTCAACACTCTCACCGCGTGAAGAAGGAGGATCTAACAACTGTGATGATGAATCCCCTACCTCACCACAGCTGGGCCGAGTCCCAAGATAGTGACCCTGCAGTCCGCCTGGTGAAAGATCTGCTGACCCGGGAAGACGCCCGCCTAGATCCAGATGCCCCAGAGGAAGCTAAGCAGCTATGGAAGGAGAAGAGCAAGCTGTTCCTCTACGAAGGCAAGTTGTGCAAAAGGATTGTCAACCACCGGACGCACGAGCTGACCTTGCAAGTCGTGGTCCCAAGGCGAGATGCAGCTATGGTCCTGGGGGCTTTCCATGACAGAGCGGGA
Source organism: Phyllobates terribilis (assembly GCF_046119375.1). Taxonomy (NCBI): domain Eukaryota; kingdom Metazoa; phylum Chordata; class Amphibia; order Anura; family Dendrobatidae; genus Phyllobates; species Phyllobates terribilis. Next base: position 675,228,919 of record NW_027362764.1, on the reverse strand, counting down.
CACTTCGGTTGGAAGAAACTGGAGTTCCTACTAAGAGGAAGGTTCTTTTGGGTCGGCATGAGAGGAGCTGTAGAAAAATGGTGCAGAGACTGTGGCCCTTGTCACCTGAGGAGGAAGGACCGCACCAGCCAGAAGACACCCTTGAGGCCCATCGTCACCACGCAGCCTCTTGAGCTGGTAGCTCTGGACCATGTCAAATTGGCTCCCAGCCGGTCAGGATACATCTATGCCCTGACAATCGTGGACCACTATTCCCGTTTTCTAGTGGTGGTCCCGGTAAAGGACTTGACAGCCCAAACAGCGGCCAGAGCCTTCCAGCAATACTTCTGCCGTCCACACGGGTATCCGGAACAGGTCCTGACAGACCAGGGTCCAGCATTCGAGGCTGAAATCTTCCAGGAGTTCTGCAACCTCTCTGGCTGTAAGAAAATTCGGACAACGCCTTACCATCCACAAACCAACGGGATGTGTGAGAAGATGAACAATATAGTCATTGATCTCCTGAAGACGTTGCCCCTGGAGGAACGCAGCCTGTGGCCAGAAAAACTGCCGGACCTGATAGACCTATACAACAATATCCCGGTGAATGCTACCAACTGCACCCCGGCTTACCTGATGCGAGCCAGACCGGGTAAGCTGCCCGTAGACCTGGAGATGGGAGTCCTAATACCTGAGGACACCTCCCCGGATGCGGACTGGGATACGGAAAGGCAACTGCAGTACAAGAAGGTACAGGAGAGTGTGGAGAAGAGCCTGGCCCAGGTGAGAGAGAAGCAAGAAAGACTCTTCAATCAACACGCCCCTGCTGGTCCCCTAGAACCTGGTGAGCAAGTCCTAAAGCGAAAAAGAAGGCTACATAAGTTGGACGACCAGTGGGAAAGGGAACCCTACACCGTACTGCAGTCTGACCACGACAACCCAAAGGTGTGCGTAATCACCAAGGACGGAGGAGAAACCACTAGTGTCGTCTCCAGAGACCACCTCAAAAGGTGTCCCGAGCAACTCCATAGTGCAGAAGAGGATCAGAGTGACCTTGAACCCGCAGAGGACAAGGAAGAAATGATCAGCACCATTCTCGGAGAGTTCCCTCAGTCCTGGACTCGCATAAATGATGCCATAGTGGTACCCGTCCTGCATTTCCTGCAACTGGCCCAGCAACAACCAACACCAGAGCCGGAAGGTGAAGAGGAGCCAGCAGTTCCAGAGGCAGAAGAGCCTGTACCAGCAGCCCAGGAGAGTCAACCCTCTGCTGACAGTGAGCCTGCCATGCCTGCGGTAAGCCAAAGAACCCGCAGACAGCTGCCTGCCGTACCTGTACACCCAGCTGGTAGCTGTACCCCTAACGCTAGTGGGGAAAGCCAGGTTGGTCCACCACCAGACAGTGGGTTAAGGAGGTCAACCAGGAGCACAAAGGGGCAGATACCCACTCGCTGGAGAATATAGAGTGTACTAAGATTGTAAATAACCCTGTTGCCAAATGTTGAAATGTTTGCCAAGTTAAATGCATGTTTATTAATAGTGTGTTTCAGTTTCTTGCAGCTACCGTAAGGACTCACAGGTTATGGACTTTTTATAACCGGGACCTTGTATGGACTGCATTCTGAGCCTAACCCAGGAATGAACTAAGACTGTGAAGGACTTGGGGTAGGACAGACCCCCACCTGGTTAAGGCTCCCGTTGTATTGGTGATATGGACACCCGGTCACAGGCCACACTGTGACCTTAAGAACTCAATTTGTGCGTCGTCTGTCTATTAATGTTTTATTGTTATGCATATTGTCTTTGTTTATTGTTTAGTCCCGGAGTACTAAATTTCACTAGGTGGGAATGTGTCACCCTGGCCTGGATGCCACAAAATGTATTAAAGCTGTGTCTAAGAGCAAGGGGGGGTTCTCTGGTCAGGGGAACATTAGCATGCAATGCCTCCTGTCTCAGGCCAGTAGGGGGAGCAGGCTGCCCCTATAAAAGCTGGTGCTGGGGGCAGGGTTAGAGAGAACTGGATTGCCTGTCTCAGCTCTGAGACGTGTCCCAGAGTGGAGCAGGGACAGAAAGTTGATTGCACCTAAGAGGAAGTGTGGCAGGAGGAGAGCCACAAGCCAGAGGCAAGAGGCGAAGAGAGCCTGTCTTGGCAGAGAAAAGACTTAATTTTACCAGACTTTGGTGTCTGAGGCTGGAAGGATTCCACATCCCCCAGCAGAGAACCAGTCCGCAAGGGACTGTATATTCCTTGGCCTAAGAAGCCTGGAGGCCCTGCCACAACTGAAGGGACCAGTAAAGCCGTACAAGGCTGGGAGCAGAAAGGAACCCACATCGCAGGCCATACAGGCGAGAATACACGGAAAGCTCGGAAACGTGGGCTGTTACCCTATCAGGAGGAGATAGCCAGAAGGAGCGCAGAAAGCACGGTAGGCCTACACCCTCACCCTGACCAGGGCCAATTTCCCCGTTGGTCTCAGACGTCCAGGTCCCCTCCTAGCCGGGACTGTTTATGGGTCAGTTTACCTGTTGTAGTAAAGACCCTGGACTGCAACTTGTTGTCTGTGTGCTCCTTGCTCCTCCCGCACTATCAGCACTGGGATTCTCACTACCATCACTCCCACCATCCATTATACTGCCCTGGGGCCGCACTCTTCCCGTGGGGAGTCACACTATCATAGCTGCACACCTCATCAGCCCCAGCGGTCTGCATGCAGCAGCGGTTCCTATTAACCGCAATCCACGGGTGGCGTAGTCGG